>NC_064670.1:122573792-122877831 GCF_943734685.1 Anopheles coluzzii | reverse complement strand
TGGTTCCAGTGCCTGATGACCATCCCTCGATTCGCCCATCACTAGGCACAAAACGCGGCTTCCAAAAACGCACACTTGACCGGAAGTTCTCCAGCAAGTCAGCAAAGCTTCTTTTCGCCTTTTTGTTGTTGTTACCCATCAATTGCTATTCATTATATTTTATCTGTTTCTATGCCACATCTTTTTCCTCAAATAGTGGTTTTGCAAAGAACAAAAATGGGACCAAATTTTCATCATCGAAAATATTCCAGAAATTAATTCGATCAATTTCACCCACCCACGATAGAGCAAGAAAATGTTCAGTGTCGACTATCCGATCAAGCAAGCTCCGAGCCGAATTCGATCCTATCCTGTCACCGGTTGGAATGTTGATGTTCCGAAAGGCGGTTAAAATTAGTTGATAAACAAAAGCGCTCGCTCTCTGCGGCAGCCCGTTTGCGCGTTCCACTTTTTTTGTTGCGATTTGGCGTCCTTGTTAATTTTAGCAACAAGTGTTTTGTATGTTTTGTTTTGCATCGCGTGATAATAATAGCAATCGGCGTCGAAAATGAACATGCTTGAAGCCAACATGCGTAAGGTTAGCGACAGCCTGAACAGCACCGTCCGATTGGCGGCAGAGTTTGGTGATGAATGTAAGTACGGCGCGAAGCGAAAGCCGTCGTTCACTTGCGTGAATATGCTAATAATGCACACGATTGACGATTTGTCTGTGCTGTTTTCTATTGCAGCATTAAAAGATTTAAAGCTTTATACCAGTCTGGTGGAAAAGCTGTGCGAAATTGACAGCAAAATGAACACCCACCGGAAGGCGCTAGCGGAATCCTACGCAGAGCAAACCGTGGAATGCTTCGACCAGGTAATTTAATTTCCAATGTGGTAGGGCAATCATTTGCATAAAAATAACGACTATCCCTCCCTCTGCTTTGATTTTGAGCGCTATGAAACGAGTATAGATCGGAAGAAACCCCAGGTCCGGGGGCACAAACGCTACAAGGACTTTGTGCAGTACGCCAAACCGCTGCTCAATCCATCGCTGCAAGGCCAGCCCTCCCAAAACGACAATGACGATGATGATGATGGCGATTTGGTGATGGAGGCCGACGTGGGCAATATGGTCGACCCGATCTCGAAGCGCCCGCTGGAGGTGCCGGTGCGCAACAAGCAGTGCAATCACGTGTACGAAAAGAGCGTCATCGAGAATCTGTTGAAGCAGAACCCGCGTACCCGCTGCCCGGTGATGGGCTGCGCAGCGCAAGGATACGTTCAGCAGCATTTGCTAGAGGTTGACGTTAGATTGCAGCAGCAGCTCATTCAAACCCGGTCGGTGTTTACCTAAAATCGTGATCAGTGGGAGTTGAGTTTTAGTGCCGACGAGTGCGTTTGTTACACGGGTGCACCATAGACCTCCAATATGGACATATTCTCTCAGATTTTCGTCTAACTGTTCTTGTTCACATATTTCTGTTGGTAGTTTAGTGATACTGACAGCTTACCATAGCGTCGGCAAGCTCAATAAAATAGGTTTAATAATTTTAAAATTCTTTCAAATGAATCAGCAGTACTTATCCGAACAAGCTGTAGGTTAGAAATGTATTATAAACGACTAGCATATTACATCGACTAGGTCAAAGGAGCGACACAACTGAGTAAGTTGACACATTTGTTTTTAAATTTGTTTATTCTAGATCGCACTAATGTGCTGAGAAATGAATGTTCAAGAGCCTCTGTTATGAATTAACACTTTAAAATTTGCGAAATTATTTAATTAGCAAGTTTCTTAAATAACCTGGATATTCTGAATTCCACCATAACAGTAAAACACAGCAAATACAGCAACTGCGAGGGCACACAAACTGCATATAGCGGCGGTTACTAAGGTCTAAAACCAGCACAAGCATGCTTTTCGCGGGATGCACACTCACACACACGCTTGTCTGTGGGGTTTTTGCGTGCTACATTGTCGTGGCCATGCTGTGCCTTCTACCGAACCATACCATTAGCTAGATTTGTATACACTAGTAGTTAACGCTGCTATTAAGCAGCTCTATTGTGTAGTGATTTGATCAATCATCACTCTCCTCCATCCAAGGCGGCGGTGACGCCTGCCCTCCGTTGTACGTGAATCGCTCATAGCGATCGACACACAGTCACGGTTGGGATTTGGCAGTAGAAAAACACGTCCATACGTTGGCCCGTCTCATTGGAGCACGGATGTACATGGGTTTGGATCGTTCCAAGAGATTGCAAGCCCAGATAAAACCGACCGATAACGCCTTCACATTCCACGAAGAAGAAGGAGGCCCCACGATAAGAATTAAGTCATGGGGAAGTAACTTGGCCGGGTATGAACGCGAAGGAAGCAGCTCTAAACGTACCGTCGCGAGTGTCACGGTTCACCGCATTTTCGAGTGAAACATTGAACGTGGCAGAACGCAGCTGACCGAAGGTACTCCATATATTTGTGCAATAGCAATTGTGCAAAAAACAACGTTTCGGATTTCGACATTCTTCGCTCGCGGACATACGAAAAGAAGGGGGAAAACGCTAAAGAACGTTAAAAAATCAGTGAAATCTAAGAACACATTCGCTCGAAGCGGACGCTAAGGTTGAATTAAAATTCCGGACCAGTGTTTTAGTTTACCCCCAACACCATTCCAATGTGTTATGGAGCCATCCCAACGCTAGACCAGGAGGGTTACCTTCGGGGAGAAGCAATCGGCAACTTTCAAATAAACAGGTAAGCCGGGGCAGACGTACTAGATGGGGACGTTCGTTCGATGTGGGGACTGTGTGTGTGTGTTTTTGTGTCGTTTTATCTTTATTTTTGTGTGCCCAGTTTGAAGGTTTATGGTGTGCTTACTTGTTTTACCATGCCAAAGCGTGACCTGGTGATAAGGAGAGTTTAGAAAAAGTGGAAATAAATGTATATGTTACACTTTTACTGGAATGAGTAAGATGTAATATATTATCTGATTTCCTGTTTTATAGAACAGCTTTCCAACATGGGGAAAATAAGATACTTTGAGCAGAAACAGACCTCTGCTTAATAAATCACTTTCTTTTATCATCATCCGGTTCAACTTTACCAACCAAAACTACAGTATAGTTAACAAAAAAAAACACAAACCCCGAAAGAGAAAACTTGATCGTACCAAAGATAGAATAGTTTTTACATTTCACGATCGACGAACCATGGCAGTAGAGGAGGAAGATGAAGCTTCTATGCAACGAGGAAGAAACCGTTCCTTTTACGTGCGTATTTTGTGGCGATGCGTTAAATTATTTCGGGTGCGCAGAACCGCAAGAAGGATCCCAATTCCCAAACGGGGACTGTCGACTGCATCTTGATGAGAAGAGGCTGCATGATTTATTTTAAAACGATCGCACACTTCTCCACCAAGCAGGTTGATATTGGCAAAAAAAGGTTTCGGCTAAAACAAAATTAATTTAAAATTGGTAAAATAACTTTCCTTTCTGGCTGCTAAGCAAGGCTTCTTTCATCGTTCATTCGTATATTGGACTTGCATAGTTTAGATTTAGCCGTTCGATCGTGCTAATCGTAGTGCGCCGTAGTACCATGTCGTACGATCACCAGTGTAACAGCCAGTGGCGGCGCGGATACGATGGATGCGCGTCTGCCGAACAATGGCCAAATGAATCGGCTAATTATGCGTGTAGCGAAAAGAGCGACGAAACACGCAGCAAAGCGGCAGCTTCCGAACAGCGGTGCGGCCCTGTACCAAGCAAAGGAGCCAGCCACAGCCTGCCTGTCTGTCTTTTTTGCGGGACTCGATACTTGATCGTTTATCTCGCGTGGCGCATCGTCTCGTGCGACCCGGTGAGATGATTTATTTTCAGTCCGATTCGTACGTCCATCGACAAGGATCGCCGCGCCGGTTGATGCCGAGAAGCAGAGAGTGGTGTAGCACGCAGGCATCAGTTTAGCAGCGACATCAATCTTGTATTGTGAGGCGCTGCGTGTGTTTAGTGCGTTGGAGGAAGGTGAAAATGTTGGATTAAACTCAAAGTCCGAGCAGAACAGTAATAGTTTCAGTACCGAAGCAAATGGGGATCAATTGAAGATTGTTCTTATTATCGGAAAGTGTGTGCTTTGTGAGCATGTGTTTACATTAACTAGAGAAGATCGGTAACCAAGGCCTACCTTGTGTTGGAGGCTTTCTTGACTTAAGTGTTTTCGTTTTCCCGGAAAGTCTCCCTTCACCGACAGGGCAGTGAGGGAGAACGATAGAGTACTAGCGAGAGAGAGAGAGAGACAGAGACAGATGGTATCGTTACCTCTGTTTGGTGTACTCTGTTCTTATTTCGGTGACACTTTTCTGTACAATTTCTAGGTAAAAGCCCCAATTCTATTGTTACAGCCTTTTACGCTTGTGTGCCAAACAGCCGAACACGTGGTCCATTATGAAACGCGCAAATTTGGGTTTGTTTTCGGTGTGTGTAGGGCATAACAGAGAAATGATTGTAGGAAAAAAATAAATAAGTAAACTAAGCTCTAATTGATTAAACCACACAGTGTATAAAGCGAAGTAAAGAAGATGATGATGATGATGGGGTACGAGAGGTTATCGCGCGAAAATAGAACCATAATAATTGTACCATGCCAGCTGGGGTCGAATAATTGCAAAGATAACAATTGTTTTCGGCCTGCCACACTTCGTCATCAAAAAGGGGGTCGAAAATGTTTCGTAAACCCTGGGAAAAATATTATTTCTTTTCTGTAATAATAGTTTATTTTAACGTTGCTACACTAATAAATATTAAGTGTTGCTTTTTCACACACAAAATGGGAGACACGTGATGCCACATGACTCACATTAAGATTAAGAAGGTTTCACCTAAGCCCTAGGCGCGTGTCTAGTGCAACTTCAGCTGATCAGCTTGATAACTTATGATAATTTAGCAGTGTATTGTCTCGGCGATCGTTATCAGCGATCGATTCACATCCGTGCGACGGACTACAAACTAGGGCAAAGGCCTAGGAGAGCACTGTTTACTCGTGATTCGTGCTCAAGTTCAAGGTTATCACACGACGGGTGGCATTAGTTCGATGACCAACTTTGCCAACAAAACCTTTCTGGGACAGTTTAATTTGCTTCCCAAAAAACAAAACTCGTTTGCGAACACTTTTTTTTGTATTCTTGTATGTATTAAAGGTTTTATTTCCCTTTTCAGGCACCCGTCCCGCACATTGTCCGCCGTCACGAGGTCAGTCCTGCCCCAGGTGCGCCTGTTTCGTGTGCCGGTACCGGACAATACACCGTCCACGGTAACGACGCCCGTTAACGGTTCTCTTCCACCGGCACCGGACACCCGACCGCCGGCAGCGAACCAACGTAACTGATCACTACTTGTCACTTGATTCGTTACGGTGGGGGCAGATCGAACCACAGTCCGTCCAAAAGGGGTTGCTGCTTATCACGCGGTGACCATCTAGACCGGACTAAACCGGTATTTCGTTCTCCACCCCCTCCCATTCCCCCTTGCTAGAACCAAAGACAAATTAACAAAACAGAAAAGAACACAGAGAAACAACCATCCCACCATGACAGAGACAAGACAACTCCAACGCAAACACTGACTGCTCTCCAACCATTGGCCGTTATAACGACCACGCGGCGGAATGAATTTTTGAATGTGTGTGGATGCGCAGGACGTTTCTTGGCTTAATTTGGCTGTAAACAATTAACAACACACAACAACTCTGCCCGTCCCCCCGTCGCACAACAAACACACCCGACATAATCATCTGCCCATACACACTCACACACACACACACCCTTCTACCGCTGTGCCTCCAGCCTGCGTGGCTCGCTGCCCCGATCGACATCCTTAGCAGGCGCTATAAAAGCCGGGCCCCGATTGCGCCATGTATTATTTGAGCCGCCGCGTGCTAATCATGCTGACGTGCAGTGTGCTGATCACGACGATCGTCTTCTTTACCGCCTACGGCGTGTATGGTGCTCCCTCGTCCGCGGAGGACCTTTCGCACGAGGCCGGCGATGCGGAGCTGCTGGACCATCTGGGGCGTCGGCCCGGCCTGGAGCTGAAGCAGGTGCATGTGGTAAGTGTGGCGACGGCGTGCTTTTGACCTACATTATGCAAGTGTTCTGTGGTTGGTGGTTTCCAGTTAGCCCGAGCCACGACCCCCCGTGTAACGGAAGCTTCAGGTACTAAGTGCAAACTGTTGCAGTTGGTCCTGTCGTTAGGGGTGTGTGCGTTGTGTTTACTGTTTGAAGTAGCTCCGCGATTCTCCTAGGAATCCTATCGGTACATACGGTTGGAATAGAAAATATCAAACAGTTATCGCCGGCTCTACGATTTCATTCTAAAAAAAAAGAACGGTTACCCTCCTCTCTCTCGATTAAACCAGGCACACACACACACAGGAAGTTTGTCTTATCAATGGCAAATCATAAAAAGCAAACAATCTCTGGTAATTCTTCTGAGACTATGATTTCGTTATCAGCCTAATAATCGACCATACATAAAAACGATCGCTTTTTAATTTGAATCGCCTTCCTTTGCTTCTTTTTTTGCAGTTTTTCCGCCACGGACAGCGTACCCCGGCCGACACCTATCCGAAAGATCCGTACGTGAACTTTACCTTCGAACCGTACGACTGGGGACAGCTGACGAATGTAAGCCGCTGTGCCCGAAATGGTAGTTTTTGCACTCATTTTGCTAACCTTCAAACATTCTGCTGGCTCCGTTCCTTCCCAACAGAAAGGCAAATACTCAGTCTACGAACAGATCGGTCTTTGGCTTCGGGAGCGCTATGGCCGCTTTGTCGGTGCGACCTACCGTGCCAAGAACGTGCACGTCCAAACGACCGGTGTCTCGCGCACCCAGATGTCGATGCAGCTCGTGCTGGCTGGGTTGTTCCCGCCGCAAGGTACGGCACTCCAGTGGAACCGACGGCTCGATTGGCAACCGATACCGTACTTCAGTGAGCCGCTGAGTCAAGATACGGTTAGTAAGCTCACTGTGGATGGTGTGTGTTTGATGGAGCAAATTTCATTCGAAACACATTCTCCCCCTTTTTCCCTTTCGACAGCTTCTGCTAGTTCGCGTGTCCTGCCCGAGGTACACCGAAACCGTGCAGGAATCGTTCCAGATGCCGGAAATTAAAGCTCTTATGAACGCTAACAAACAGCTGTATGAGAATCTCACGCGCATCACGGGCCTCACGATAGCGACTCCGGACGACGTACAGTCGCTCTTCAGTACGCTAAAAGCGGAGGTAAGCGACATCCTTCCATAATACGCTTTTGTGTCGTTGCTGTAACCCTCCCATTTCCGCTTGCAGTCCGAGTTTGGTCTGAAGCTACCCGCCTGGACGAAGGAATACTACCCGCACAAGCTGCTGCCGCTGACGAAGAAAAGCTACGCCCTGAACGTCTACACCGACGAGATGAAACGGCTCAAGGGTGGTCCGTTCCTGCGGAAAACGCTCAACGAATGGGAAGCACTCATCGCCAACCCGACCGGTTCGCACAAAAAGATCCTCCTGTACGCCGGCCACGACTCGACGGTTGTGAACATTCTGTCCGCCCTGAAGGTTTGGGACGAGACGGTGCTGCCCGATTACGGTGTGATGGGTGTGTTGGAGCTGTACCGTGATGTCAGCACCGGACAGTACAGTGTTACCGTGGGCCAGAAGCAGCTCGGACAGCCGCTGCAACGACTCGCGATCCCTGGCTGCACGGAGGTGTGTCCGATTGAGAAACTAAAGACGGTGCTGAAGACGACCATCCCGACCGACTGGAAGAAGGACTGTGTGGCGAAAGATCCCACCGTCGTTGAACCGCCACCGTCCGGCCCTTAGAGTGTAAGGTTTTAGTATACCCCTTCCCCCAACATAGCCGTATAAGGTGTGATTAAACTATAAATTTCGTTCAAACAGTGCGCGCTGAGTGATAAAGTCGTAACGAATCGTAACAGAATTTTCTTATTTTTTTCTTCTTCTTCTTTTTGTACATTTCATACACACTACCGACAAGTGTGTGGTGCCTTTGCACGTATACAGCAGCTCTCCAGAGAGACCAGGAGAGAGACAGAGAGAGAGAAAGAGAAAGATGCCGCACACGACGGTCTGTCCTGAAATGTGCGGTTACTACAGTGCGGAGCACCAGAGACGATTCTCCTTATGCGCGTTTTTTTGTAGGTCGCTTATCTAAAAACAGCACTCACCTACACGTTTGCGCCCTTTCCTTCGCTACCAATCGTTATTATCGGTGAATGTTTTGCGCGCCTTTTTAACCGTTCTCCAGCCGCCACCGTTGTCTTCGTCGTTGTCGTGCTCGTCGTCCTTGGCAGCAGTAGCATCCTTGTCCGCCTCGTTCGTAGGCGGCGTTGCCTCATCCGTACCCTTCCGCTTGGCGGCAGTGGTGTTCGTTTGCGGACGCTCTATTTTTTGGCCTTCTTTTTGTCCTTTTTCTTCCCCGCTCGGCCGTTGATTGACTGGTTGTGCGCTTCGAACTCCTGCATCTTCTCCGGGGCTAGCACTACTCGAACCGTTTCGTCCTCGTTTAGCTCCAGGGCGCTACAGAAGAAAAGTACATGGGAAAAGATAAATAACACCCAGCATGTACATGCGTGGATAGGAAAGGTTTCTAGGTAATGTGTATAGCAAAAGAGGAAGGCATATATACTTGCAGTTTCATTTGCGTAAATTGTGCAAAGTTGTACACTTTGAAGCCGGAGTGATAGCCGATCATTTTCAGCACCGAGCTCGCGGCACTACGGTTGTGCAATGCCACAAACGCGGACGTATTGTCCAGCCAGCTAACGTGCACGGGGCCGAACGGTTTGAACTTGTTCTGGATGTCCCCGGTGCGCCAGGTTTCTGGGAACGTTGCGTAGAAGATATGTTCCCGCGTTTGTGTGGCTGTTTTGGGTGAAGGAAAGCCAATAATAAAATAGGAAATAAGGCCAATAGATCGACGATCACTTACGTTCTTTCCCGTTCAGATAAATATAGTTCACGTCGGTTAGGCGGGTGATGAAAATTCTAAAAAAGAAACCGACAAAACGGAACAATATAGTTTCACATGACACGGGATCATGGCTCTATTTGGGATGATACCTGTTTAGATAGTGTTTCAAGTTGGGATCTTTGGGAAGTTGCAGCAGATTGGCTTTGAATTTGCTAACCAGCCCCAAGAAACATAACCCCGTAAGGTAAGCATCGTAGCCTGCTTCGTGCTTTTTCTCGTCATCCACGCTGTACTGATAATCCGGTAGCTCGGGATGCACCGTAGGGATCGAGAATGGTGCCTTGCTTACCGCATCGTACACGTGTGCTAGTACGGAGGAGTTGACATTCACCTTAATCTCCGCATTCGTGCACAGATACTTGGTATCTAGAAGACTAAAAAAGTGGAACAAAAACGTCAATCAAATTTAAAATGACTTCAAATTCGACACAGAACCCCCCTAACACCTACAGTGGGAAATATTCCTTCGTCAGCTTCTTAAACTCTTGATAGTCCGCCGGCAGTGGTTTAAAGAATTGGCGCAGCACGTAGAACAAATCCAGCAGCATATTGTGGCCAATGATTAGTTTCCGTGCCTTTGCCAGCTCCTGCAGCACCAGCGACAACCCTACGTTCGTCTCGAGATCGTCGTTCTCGCGCGTTCGCCGCTGCTCATCCAGCGCCTGCTCCTCTTCCGTCGAACGTTTCCGTTCCACCTTGATCGCTTTCTGGTTGTTCTCGAGCGAAACCGTCGAAGTGGACACCTTTCGCTGGTACCGTTGCTCAATCATCTGATAGATGAGCTTCCGCTGGAACGCATTGCAGCTACCGACGATCAGCTCCTGCCGATCGGACTGCAAAAACTCCTCAATACTGGCCGCCGTATCGTCCACCTGTTGCTGGTGTTCGGGAGGCACCGGTATCATGTTGACATCGTTCACTTCCCCCAACTTCGGTTCTTCCTCCGTCAGGTCACTCTCCGCCGCAGCGAGAATGTTGGCCGCCCGCGTAGCTTGCCGGTCTTTCAAATCCGCCCGATAGCGTTGCTCCTCCGTTTCGTTGGCGTACGAAAGTCCTTCGCGGAAGAGACGATTAAAGTCGAACCCATTGTCGGCGAGGAAGCGCATACTCTCGCCCTGACAGCTGAACACATTCGTGCGTCCCTTGGGATAGCAGTAGAAGTTGTAACACTGGTAGGATACGCGCGGTTGACCATCCTTCTTCTCGTCCTCCTCCTCCTCGCCGGGCGGTTCCACCCGGAACGCACACAGCCCGAACTGTACGATGATGTACGGAGGGCTGTTTTCCACCATCTTCAGATACACTTCTTCCGGCGTATCGAAGGGGAAAATGGTACGATCCGAGGCAAGTCCAGTGAACTCACAGTCCATCGCAAAGAACGTTGCATTCTGTATCGCTTCCCTTATAGACGGGAGTTGCTCGAGGAAATCTGCGGAAGGAGAGAGAAGCGCGAAGGCGTTAGTAAACCAGTTTGCACCGGGAGAAATGTACTCCGTGGAGGAATGGGGAGTGGACAGGAAGGCAAACATTACTTTGCTTGGTGATATCCATTGATAAAATTTAATAAAAATTTCGACGATGCGTGAAAGGCGCGGGATTTGATCGAAAGGTAAACTGGAATTGTTTATATACAGCCTACCTGTCAGCTGCCGGCAGTGTTGCCAGATGCTCAAAAGAGAGGTCAGAGTTGAGTAGAACTGGTTTTTTTAATTTACTGAAAATCTGTTAAGATAAATCGAATATTGAACATTAAACCTAGTCTATAATATAATGTGATTCAATAAATGCAGTAGAAATTGCCATTGACTTTTCTTTGCATATTTCCCATTGACTTTTCTGCAACGAATTATCGCAATTCACACTCTCACTTGAGCACCCCTGGATTACACAACGAGTCGGCAAACGTCAAGGAGATTGTCAGCAAATTTTCAAAACAATTGTCCCACAATCTAGCCATCGGCTCTCGGGGTTTTGTAAGCAAAGTTTGTGTAGTTTTTAACCCAAAATTTCGTCATCCGGCAAGACCCGGACACACAGCAAACACGATGCAGCAATGACTAACCGTTAGACACTTGCACCGAGGCTGACAAACACAATACACACCACTAGTCCACCTAGGGGAGCAGGACACAGAGTGGAAGGCAGGGCAATCTCATAATGCGGTTCCCAACCTTCCTCAAATCGCTGCTGCTCGGTGTCCCGGTCGGGGTCACCCTGCTCGACTGTGTTGGGTATGTGGCACGGGTCGAAGGTGTTTCGATGCAGCCGGCCCTGAATCCGGATGCCACCGTCACGGATTATGTGTTCCTGTCACGCTGGGCCGTACGTAACATGGACGTGCAGCGCGGGGACATCATCTCGCTCATCTCACCGAAGGACCCTACCCAGAAGATTATCAAACGCGTCGTCGCACTGCAGGGAGATGTGATCTCCACCCTAGGCTATAAGCTACCGTACGTGACGGTCCCGGAAGGACATTGCTGGGTTGAAGGGGATCATACAGGTGAGAGCGCGAACGCGTGAGGGTTGTTTTGGGTTGGAATCTAATGAAACATATATATTTTTTTTAATTTCCCACAGGTAATTCACTAGATAGCAATACGTTCGGTCCCGTCTCACTAGGACTGGTAACTGCCCGGGCAACACAGATCGTTTGGCCACCATCCCGCTGGCAACAGTTGCCCTCGACTGTACCAAAGACGAGAGAGCCGATTGCGATGGGCAAACGGCCGGCTGCAGTAGCCAGCAGTAGATCCGTTAGCAATAGCAGCAGCAGCAGCAGCAGTAGCAATCCAATAGGAGAAGTGCATTGACTGAATTAATAGAAGAATGTGTTCGCTTTTTTTAAAGGAGGAATTCAGAACTTTAGATCCACCAACCAAGTTTGGGCTCTTCCGAAAGCTATTTTGTTAAATATATTTTTTCAATTTTTCCCCCTGTAAGATAGTTTTAATGAGTCGTTGAATTTTAAAAACAGTAAAAAAGATAACGCTAGTCCTTCCGTGCCGAAATGCACCGCCTGCTCGATATGGGATATCCTTGTTTGTCAGCAACCTTGGTATATGAAACGTCACCGTGAACTAGGTAACGTCAAATGAGAGTTGTGAAACGATTAGAAAAAACCACGTTGCTGAATGCTGGCGCTAGTTTAGTTAATAATAATCGTTAGTAATGTTGATGTTCTGTCCCACATGCGGTAATCTACTGCTGGTGGAAGAGAGCACCGACTCGCTCAGGTTTTCCTGCAACACGTGTCCTTACATCTGCAAGATCCGGAGAACTATTTCCAGCCGCATCTACCCCACGCTGAAGGTAAGCAATGCAATACAATGGGCGGAAAGGAATAAGAAGGGAATTTATGCCATAAATGAATATGTCAAACTAGCGGACCGAGAACCCGAGTGTTCGAACTATGCGTTCGGAGTGCGACTCCCGAGTGTTCTGTACGCGGTAATGGTTAATATTTGATTATTCCATTCCATATAAAGGCACATAAAATCGATATTCGAGTAAAAACAAGCGGCCTGCCGTAAAAATGAGTTTGACACATCTATATGCATTAAACCAATAAAATATACGTTATTTCAAATCTTATCACGAAATTCAAAAATCTAACGGATTATTCCACCCCGTTTTTGCGCAGTAGATTTGGATGCTTGTGAATCACTTTCTAAGACCCCCTTTCTTTCGGCTTATTTCTGTCCAACACAGGAGGTAGACCATGTGATGGGCGGTTCCGCAGCATGGGAGAACGTTGACTCAACCGATGCCGTATGCCCTTCCTGCTCACATAATCGAGCTTACTTTATGCAAATGCAGACCCGTTCGGCGGACGAACCGATGACCACGTTTTACAAGTGCTGCAACCAAACGTGTGGTCATAATTGGCGCGATTAAGTAAAAGCTGAAGCTCGTTTATACAAGCAACATTAAATCGATGTTTTCCAGCAACATTATTAGTAGTGTACTCACGCGCCTTGTAGTAAGCAGTATGAAACAAACACACAAACACAGGTACAGTACTCGTACTCGTCAAAACTATACAGACGCTAACAGAAAACCGTACACATTGCGGTACGCACCGAAAGATGTGAAGGAGCAGGAGTCGAAGGTAATATCGACTAACCGTAAGGATGCAAAAGCGATAGCAGTGGCAAAGCTACAGGCAGGTGAAGTGATTGCAATTCCCACAGATACCGTGTATGGGCTTACCTGCAGTGCCAACAATCCGGAAGCAATACACCGGTTGTACAATATTAAGGGGCGGCATGAGTTAAAACCCGTCGCCATATGTGTGGCCAGCATAGAGGATGTGCGGCAGTGGGGCGAAACGGACCATCTAAATGATGAGCTTTTGGGTGAACTTTTCCCCGGAGCGGTAACGCTCGTGGTGCGAAGATCGTCGAAATTAAACAATCCCGCGCTGAACCCGGGTGTGGCAAACATTGGCATAAGAATTACGGAAAACAAATTCATACAGCATGTGTGTGAAGCGTTTCAGCAGCCGATAGCACTGACCAGTGCTAACAAAAGCTCCAGCAAAAGCACTCTGAATGTGGAAGAGTTTAAAGAACTGTGGGGTGAGCTGGGGGCCGTGTTCGATGGAGGTCAGTTAGGTTTGTCGGAGGAGCAAAGGGCCGCATCCACGGTCATCGATCTATCCGAACCGGAGCGCTACAAGATCATTCGTTGGGGTGTTTCAGTGGAAAAAATTATTGAAACAGTTGAAAGGCATAACTTTCGCGAAGCGTTATAGTAGAGAGTCTGGTCTTATCTGTTTGTCATTTAATAACAGCGCATAGCTCGAACACACTCGAACAAAATCGAACAATGCTATGCACTTTCCCGGCTCTTCCAATATTGCAGTTACACTAACATGCATGGTTCAATAGAAACACTAATTAAAAAAGCAAAAAAAAACATGGTCCTTTGACCAGTAAAATCAAGCGTATCTAACCCGGCTTTACTTAATAAAATGTTAAAATAAAACAACAGGCACTAAATACGATTGCATGACGCATAACAATTGCTGCATACATACAGTACCTACAAGTAGATGCTTAAAACCCTCCCTTATCAATTAATCCTTCACAAATAATACCACAACACTTATAAAAAGCAAACAAGTGTGTCGATCAATAATAACAAGGGTTTGACGCCTACAGATAACAGGTAAGTATCATTGCTTCATGAACTTATACAATGCTACTACAGTGCTGTGGCAGCGAGACTAAAGGCAAAAGTGTCTCAAACCACTGATCAACTACTCGAACTTCTTCTTCTTCTTTTTGGTACAACAACCGTTGTCGGTTGGGGCTTGGTTTTCAGTGTCTTACTGGCTACTAACAGCAGGATAGTTAGTCCTACTTATGGGGGCACGGTCCATTTAGGGCTTGAACCCATGATGAGGGGTATTTTGCTAAGTCGTACGAGTTGACGACTGTATAGCACGAGACAACTGCTAAATCCAATTTCCATCCTTTTGCTCAATAATTTCTGCAGTATCGTCGCTTTTCTTTCTTCCGTAGCATGGAGTGAAGTTTTCGTTTTCCCACTCTTACCAAACACATCAACAAGCTCGGAGTGATCATCATCATCAACAGGTTTGGAGGACCCACTACCCTTTTTTTCAGCCAAGAGTGTCCTTGCCATGCCATGTCCTTGAAAATCAATTATTTGTTTATTCAGAATTTTAAAAATATATATATATAATTTCATTTGCTCATGTATATATAGTTTTTTTTGTTTGTTGTTACTTTTTGCCATTTTGTTTTAGCATCCTGTCCTTTTATCCCTATACAAACAATCGGTTGTTTTTTTTTTCTGTATCATTCTAAGAAAGGATGAAGAGTTTGCTTTCTTTTCACTAGACAGATACCCACGCTAGTGAACACAAAATTCCCAACACACTCGTTGGAGGTTCCATGTTCCATGTTTGCAATATAATTGTGTGACGCATCCGTCCCTCCTAACCCTTCCCTTAACGCATCGTGTCCAATTCCCTCCCCCTCCCCCCCCCCCCCCATTGCCTGGTGGTATAATAGAAAAAGGTTCAATACAATTAGCCAACCACACGACGTCCTCCGACGAATGACGAAACCCACTAATTTTCTCCTCCTCCGTGCCACTTACTATCATTGTTGTTCGATTCCTTTATTTTTAAATCATAGTCCGTCCCAACCAATGAAATAAGACCGGCCTTTGCGTTATCTTACGCTAAATAATACATTAAAGAGCAATGAAACGGAAGGAGCCAAAGGTAGCAAACAGAAATGGAAATAGATCTCAAGAACAGAATAGAACGTATAATAGCACAATAGTTTGCGCGAGCTTTGCGCCAAATCTCTTCCACGTGACACGAACTCTCGCCCGCGCACACACACATTTTGTCAGTTGTTCCAAGGAAGCAAATATAATAAATTAAACTGTGTACATTCATACTTCCTGGGGATCAACATAAACAAATACGGTGGACCTTAGGACATTGTCAATTTAGGAATAACCAATTCAACTTTGTCAATACAATAGAACAAAGGCTCAAAAGAAAGTACCCAAAGGAGATGCTGCTTTTGAGGACAATGTAAACTGTTAAGAAGGGAGCAAAAAAAAAAAACAAACGATGATCATACAATTTGATGAAGCTAGCCCTAATCTAGCTAATAAAAAGTGCCAACTTTCTGAACAACTTAATTTTCCCCGAAATTAACCTTCCGTTTCTTTTCCTAACCCGACAAACGCAAACAGGCATCCTGAAAGAACCTGTTTGCGCACAGACATGTTTCCCTCTTCCTCCCGGGGTTAGTGTGTTGTGGTATCAGTGTTTCATTTATCATTTAGTAGTAGCTGTAGTATTATTTTAAGAGCTTACACAATGTAGTCTCTCTCTCCTTGCGGTTCCATCGTGTTTTCATCTTCTTTCTTCAACTAGTATAAGGCATTTTTCATTAATTTGCATAAATTCTTCCTATCCTTCCTTCCATCCTACTTCCTGCCGGCCAGTTCTGTCGTTCTCCCGACACACATACACACACACATTGTTACAGCCGCTGCAGAATCGTTGTTTCAGTAACAAGTGTCTCGATCTCCCTCTCCTTTTTTCTTCTTTCGATATCTTCCTCTCTTTCTTCCAACAAATTGTGGAATTTTTTATCTGAAATCACGTTTTTTTGTTGGAGGAAACCATCGAGCGCGGTATAATCCAGTGAAGTGAAATTGGCCAGCCAGTACACCAATATAGCGAACAGAATTGGAGAATTTTTGTTTTGCTGGCTTTGTTCTCCATTCCCAGTGTTTCTGATCCATCCCCCCCTCAAGAACAGCGACTGCATTGATCGGTAAGCTTATTGAACTACGATTTCCGTTGCACAATTCACATGTAGGAGAAAGTTTGTGTGTATGTGTGTATGTAGATGTAAATGACTCAAAATGTGGTGAGGGCTTTTCCCCCCTCTCATCCTGCCAATTGGTTTTCTACACTCAATTTCAGATGCTTACGTTAAAGGTGATTTCCGGTTCCGGTTAGAAACGTAGAAAACTAGCTCGATGTATTCTATTCCTGTTTGCTTGGTTTTGCTTCACTACCCTATTCCTGGTTGGTTGGTTGGTTAGTGTGAGTTTAGTGTCGTATTGCCTCCTGGGTTCTGCTACTGTTCTCCCTCTCCATTTTTTAAAAACTTGGTTTGGTTAGGTTTACATTTCACGTTATCCGTGCCTTTCTTCTCACCGTTTTTCATCTACTACCCCCACTTGTGATTGTATCTCAACGCCCTCTCGGCGCTTGCTCCATGTTTCATACACATGACAAGCTCATTTCGATTGCACCCTTGCTAATGGTTGGGTCGAGAGCACGAAGGTTTTGCGGATGCTGCCAGGGGCGCACTGCGCCATGGACCTCTAGCTGGGTTGTGGGAACTTGTTACGAGAGGAATGGATTCGACGATTGAGGATTCATCCAGGGAGCGCTATTGTTATTGTTTAGATTGGCCTGCAAAGTGGTAGTACACAAGAACAATTTATTAGAAAAGGTTGTTATGATAGTTTATAGTACTTGAACAATAAGACAAAAAAACATACTGGAATTATAAAAGTGAAAATCTTTTTCATTGGCTACAAAATAGCATTAAAAAACAGTGAAACAATGTGAAAATAGAATGTGTTGAAGTTAGTAAAGGCATAATGGCAAACAATTAATATAAAAAAAAACACACAAGATAAGGTGTTTGGTGTAGAGAAAAAGATGGTAATAACATAAAACAATGCAAATGTAAATGAAAGCAAATATGAGATGAAATGCAAAATAGCACAACAAGCAATAAAAATAAAACAACACACCCGCCAAAACACACTGAAACAAAACAACTTTACCAGAAGCGAGCACTTTTCGCTACCGTAGGATACACGCACACACACTGAACGAGCGGGATAAAACAGACAGTTGTTGTTCCTCAGAGGTGTGGTACACGTGGTTGATGTCGCAGGTTCGATCCGGCGCCCAAACCCGTACAAGGGAATACAAACACATACGCACACACATAAATACACGCGCGAAGGAGGCAGCAGCTTGGGTTGTGTTGTAGAGAGAGAGACATTGATGGATGTTCTGTTGATGTTGCTGGGGGCATACCCGGGCATATACTAAAGCATACAATCACCGCACAAGCACAAGCATGTTACTGGATCACACTTTTTGTTTGTTTGTTTGTGGTGTGTGATAGAAGATTCAGCCCAAATCACCAAATCCCTGTTGCGCCAGCCAGCCAGCAAGCCCATGGAAGCAGCACACCCAATGAAGGTCCAATGCGCACAACACGACAGGATATTATTTAACGGACGATCGGATCAATTACTACCTACAGTGGGGGAAAGTGAAAGGGATCGAGGGAGGGAGGCAGTGGTGTGGATAGTTGGGATGAGGGAAATGGGTGAACGGTGAGGAAAGGTTTTGTTTCCGATTTAACACGCGCACGATTGTTAAGGGACGTTCTATTTTAGCGTCCATGCCCCATTACTACTGGACGTGGCGTGCTGAAGGTTTGAAATTTTAGAGAGAAAGAGAAAAATAGACGATCAATAGCAAGGTTACGATGAGCAAGAGCAAAATGAGTGTTGGAAGGAACATGTTAAGAATAGAGCAGAATATTAATTGGATAAAAAGAGAAAAGAAAATAAGAAGTATGTTATTGCATTGAGCAATCAAGCGATTTAGCGACGAAGAGAGATCGTTGATGTCTTCAAAATCTATAAAATCGAGCAGTTATTTCCCACATATTCGATGTAACGAAGTAGAACTAACAAATCCAATGCTACCACTGTATGACACGACTAACACGAGCTCTTTCATCTCGATCACTAGCGTTACAACCGCACAAGTGTGACGGCCAGAGGGCACACACTCTTCTACGACTCACGTGGTAATTGTTGTTAGCGTGACATGTATCAGCAAAGGTCGTATTATTGCCACCACCCTGACGATTGTCATTATGATTGAAAGCGTCTGTAGTAGTAGTAGTAGTAAAAGCCGACGTCCCTCCTCCACCAGGACCGGCAACATCGAGCGTATCGTCATCGACAGCAAAGTGGAAATCGTACAGCTGACGCAGTGGGCGCGTACTATCCAGCTGTGCAGCAGACAGATGTCGTTCGATGTTGCCACCCGGCGCTGCGGAAGGTGCCATTGCGTAGTTGGTGTTGAAAATGTCATCCTCGATGGTAACACCGGTATCGTTGAGACGACAGTCGATGTGTTCCATGTGAGCCGTTGGAGGTGGCCAATTTTGTGGCTGATGTTGTTGGTATTGCTGTTGCTGTTGGTAATCGGTAGCCGCACGTGCGTAAGAGGCTGATGAAAGCTCACTGTTTGCATTCACATCAACCGTTGGGTACGGAAAGTATTCCGTTTCGTCCTCATCAGCAGTTGGCTTTGTTGGAGTGTAATGAGTGATCACGTTCCAGTATATGCACCGTAAGCATAGTCGCAGGGCGCGACAAGGAAAGAAAACGAAATTATAGCTAATTCGCACAGTATGTCCTTCTTCATTACCATGCGTTTACGAGCCTAGCTTGCGATTAGTTTGATTTAACAAAAGAAAACCACACCATATGCGCACAGTTTTCAATGCGAGACAAATGCAATGTTAGTAGCAGTAACATTACACGCAAACACATGTCGCTTCTTCGTCTGTTTTGTCATTACTTTCCCATTTTTTAAACCTAAAACTCAAGACTAACGCTTTGTGCGTGTTTCCGTGGATACTCACTTGCGCTGTGGTCATGTTTGCAACCGGTGCCCACGGGTCCTGATTAAGCGTTACTGGGAACGGGGACTGTTTCAATTGATTGATGGACGGAACCTGAACCGAGGAGAGGATTACAGATTAAACACCATCCTGTATGATACGCGCCAACCGTCTAGGACACTCACCTGAGGTTGATTCTGTTGGAATAGGTTCTTCTGTACGGGTGCACCGGCACCGCCGGTTTCGCCGAACGGATTGTATGCCGCGGACGATGTGGCCGCTGCCGCCACACTGCCACCGCTCGGCATTGGTTTGATTAGATTGTCCAGGTTTACGAGGGCCGAGTTTTCGCCGAGGAACGATTGCGGTGTCTTCTTTGCGGCCGTCGACGCGCCCATGCTGGGTGAGCTCGAGTTCGTGCCGGAGGATGACAGTGGATCTAGGTCCCCGAGAAGCAGTGCTGGTGTGTTGTTGTTGGGACGGGAAAGTGGAAATGTAAGCAATTGGATTGTTCATTCACCCCCTGCACTGGGGAGCTGTCACTTACAACTGTTGTTATTCAGATTGTTGCTGGCGGCATTGTGGTTATTATTGTTGTTGGTGGTGCTGCCGCTACTATTGTTGCTTGCCGCCCGCTTGGTAATAATGTCAAATTCGTCCAAATCGGACACCGGTGAAGTGATAGCACCAACGGGTGAGGGTCGATTCATTAGAGGCTAGAAATAGAAGCAAGACAACAAAATTTCATAAGTTTCACTCTAATTCGATAGCGCTGTAGTGTAGCTAGAAGACTTACTCCACCAGCTGCGCCAAAGGTAGCTTCCAAATCTCCAACACTTCCCGTGGCTGAGTTATTGCTAACTGGAGCCCACGGATCTAGCTTAACAGCAGATGCGTTTGCCTGCCACGGATCACCACTGGCAGCAGCAGCAGTAGGCACGGGCGTGGATCGTTTATTCGCTTGCCAAGGATCGCCTGAAGCAACGCCCAGGGGAGGCTAAAAGCGAAAAGAATGGCGCATTTTAGGAAGGCATTATAACCCAAAAATCACCTTTAAACATACCGCAGTAGCTCCAATAGGGACAGCATTCGTTTTGCTGTACCACGGGTCCAGATTTCCATTTGAAGCTCCGGCACCGTTCATCATCATCGGTCCGGCGGCAGCGGCACCTGCACCTGCACCATTTTGCAACCATCCCTCAACCGACGAACCAGACGTTACCGAGGGCGATTGTGTGCGCGGTTGCCACGTGTCCGCTCCAAGCAGCGGAGGTTTCGAGGTGGATGGTCCCGCCGTAGGTAGGGCCGAGGCAGTGTTTAGCCACGGATCTACTACCGCCGGCGGAGATGACGTTCGCGACCAGGGATCCGTCGTCTGGAGAGGGAAAATCGAAGGGTATTAGTTATGATGCCACCAAACAGATGTATCTTGTTACGCCTACCGTCGGTCGGGATCCACCGGCAACGGGCATTCCCCAGGGATCGATCGTACCACTGGTACCGGAGGGACCGGCGAGCGGTTGCTGCGACGGGCTGCTTATGGACGCCGCTCCGAAAGAAATGTCCAACAAATCCACCAACGCGCTACTTCCTGCTGGGGGATCGCCGTCTTTCCTGTTAAAAGCAAAAAATGAACCAATGAGGCGTCTTTTTTCTGCCAAATCCTTAAGCCGATTTTTTCCACCCCTAGTGCACCTACTTGAAGTCCTGCTCGCTTTGGCTGAGTGCCAACTGCAATCGAACATCGTCGCTGCGGCGCTTTTGCTCCTCCTGTTCCGCTTCCTCGCGCGACATTGCCATCGCTAGCTGCAGCTGCAATTCCTCCTCGCCGACCGTCTGCGGTCGCACAAACTCAATCTCAGACACCGGCTTGCCGACACCGCTCGTTGCTGCCCCCGCAATCGGTTCGCCTTCGCCCCAGTTCGGTGGCTGGAAACGAAAAAGAGACGTGTGGTGAGTAAGCGGATTTTCCCCCCAATCAGTAGTCGTATTTCCTCCCGCCCTCCCCTTACCCTTGGGTCACGCTGCGTTGGGCCATCGATCGAACCATCGCTACCGAACCCGCTGGCCGTTCGGGCGAAACGTTCCTTCGCCTTCAGGGCACGGGCCCGCTCGTTCTTCAGCCGCTCGTCATCCTTTAGCAGCGATACGAGCTGTTTCGCCTTTTCGCGCACGTGCATGCCCTGATCCTTGCCCTCCTCCATGTACTGGAATTCCTTCAGCGTTTGGATGGCGTAGATATTTTCCTTGCACTGTTGCGCCACCTTCTCCGTACCCGTTTTGATGAGGTACTCCAGCAGTAGCTGCATGCGCGACATCATAAAAAGGGAGAGGCAAAGAAAGAGAAGAACGGGCCGTTAGTATCAAGTTCCTTTTCGAGTCGGTGCAGTAGGTAGCGGTTACCAGTGCCTAGCTTACCAGTGCCTTGTACACGTGCCGCCAGTTTTTGCCATGGTCGTTCATGCGCTTCCAGATCATCTGCATGATTTCGGAGAAGGCCACCACGTTGTACGTGAGGTCGGCAATCTCCGCCATGATCGTGGACGAAGGGCCCCATGGGTCGTTCGAGGTGGCTTCCCGCACCTTCACCTGCGCATCGGAGTAGTTGTGGGCGAGGTTCTTGATGTTGCGACGTATGCCAGCTACGTTCATTTGTGTGTCGGTTTTCCTCACTGTCAAGGGGGGGAGCGAGAAACGAAGAGAACAAAATTAATACCAACATATTGAAAATCCTCGCATAGGTCAACAGGTGTAATTTTCAACTAATTTCCTTTTGAATAAAGCCAATTTTTGGATTGATTTCAACCTGTACACTTACTTAACCCCGTCGCTTCTTGCGAAGGGTTATACATATTCTAGTGAAGCCAACTAACTACGGTCACCGAAAGCAGTTGACCGGAAACACACACACACGCAGTGGTTTCGTCCGGAGAAATGGTTCCCCAAGAAGGTAGGCTAATAATTAAGTTATGTCGTGTTGGACAACACGCAGTTAAACCATGCACGTAGGTACCCCGTATGCAAATCTGTTTTGCAAAAAGAGTACTGAACCAACTTACTTTTGACGTGTTGTCTGGCTCTGGCCTTTCCTAGAGTATCCTCTCTCTCTCTCTTTGTTGTGGGTTTACTTAGCCCTCCTGCTCCGAAGTGGGTACAAAGTGTGTCCTCGGTGCCAGATGAAATCTGGTGTCGTAATAAATTAAAATAAAACACGCACACTCACACACAAACACGAGCACTTTGCACGTTCGTTCAATACACTTTACACAATACACTTATACAAACGGATTAGTATACACGATGCAAATTTGTTTGAACTTTGCTATTCTTGTTCAATTTCTATTACGTGATCTCTTTATCTCTCCCTCGCTCTCTTACGGGTAGTTTTGGATTGAAAGCAATCTTTCTACTGCAGAATAAACTATACCATTAAACACTAATAAACACAAAATATAAATACAAAAACGCAGTAACAGAAACTCACAAAAAAACGAATGTCTTTGCAAACAAAACTAAGAAAAAACACAACACGATCGTGAAAACTGAAAAATGAAACCCCAAATACGGATACTACTACTTCTTCATCGGGTCGTCGTTGTTGTTACACAGCATGCCAAAGCTGCAGCAGAGTGGCACGCACACAGAACACACAACACACGCAATATGTCCTTTTTAAGAAGCAATTGCAAACGGTGACGGTGTGGAAGGTGATGCTGATGATGATGATGATGATGATACTGTTGATCCTAGTCAACAATCAGCAGGGTGTATCTCAGGACGTGTTTACAGCATTTAGGCAGGTGAGCACAACGTAGCAGTAGGCGGCGATGGCTGCGAAGGCAACAGTGTACCTTACGATGCGTGATTTTTGAAGAGTTCAGCCTGCGTCAGGTGGTTGTGCCGGTTGGTTAGGGGGGCTCAATTAACTGCATTTGGGAAGGTGATAAATTGGGGAAAATAGAACGAAATTAGAATGAGGTTGTGAGTGGAAACGTATGCTGTAAGTAGCAAGGAAGTGGTTATTTTGATTTAATTGGAAAAGTGTCACATAGTTTTATACAGATACCTTTCCAATCAATTCAAAATATTAATTTAAAAAAAAACTTAAAATAACACAAAATTTTTCATGTAAACCATTCGCAGGTCAAGACTTTCCGCAGAAAGGCTTTGAGACCACATTGTTGGACACCATTGAGCAGTTCAATGCACGTGCAGGCGGCTTCTTAAACCTTTGCACAATTCTCAGTTTCAGTTTCATAACGTGGTAAGCCACGACATCGTTTCCCACTGCCCCCTCCAGAAGCGCAATGAATGCATGCAATCGACCTCCGCAGCTTACTACGTGTACGAGCTGTTCTGCAGAACGCAAACCACCGCTACACTTTGACTTTGAACTCGTGAGCAGCCAGCCTGCCATTAGTGTACGTACAACACACACTGCATGAATTCCTTCTGCGCGCCAGGCGCATCGGACAGCTCAGGTTTCGGAGTCAAAGCCCTCCCCCGTAGGTGTGCTGAAGCAGTTCGATGCAGCAGCAAAAAGCCCCTACACCATGTGCCAGCCTGTATGTGCCATATAATAGCATCGAACGGTACTACCCACCACCATCAGCTTGGTACGAAATGCGCACCACGACCACGGTTCGTTGAGCAATCGGCGGCTATGCGCGCTACTGGTGTTGGCGGATTTTACTTTTTTCCCATTTCTTCTTCTATTTTCTCCAGTTCGATCTATTTCGCTGTTCCGCTTACGGGGAGCCGGAGGAAACGATAAAAAACGTTCCCGCATGAAAGCCGAGACCATTATCATTGTAAATATAAAATTCGCAAAGCTGGTTGGAGATAACACGGGGTGGATTGGCGAAAGAAATACCATAAAAAATGCTTGCCATCTTGATGTGCGGCGATCGTGTTTCTCAGGCTCAAGACACACAAAAAAAACTCAATATTTATTGCTCAAAGTGAGCTGCTGCTGTGTCCTCCAATCAGCAGAATTCCTAACAAACATTTCACATCCATAAACCATAAATCTTGTACTTGTACTATACAGCAAATGCTCAGGCTAATAAATGCCACGAGTACGAAGATCGTTTTACGCATCACACAACGATCATGAATTGCCGATATCTGTATGAAATCCTTCACGTAAACACTTCCCTTCGCTGCCGGAGAGACCACACAGGGTCACAGCAGCAGCAGCAGCAGTAGAAGCAACAGCAGCAGATCGTAAACAAACAATTAACATAGTAGCAAAAACTGCACACTGACAGCATTTCCACAGCATGCTTCGATACGCAAAGGGGGGTACACAAAAAACCCGTTTGTCTGGTTTTCTTCGGCGAAGGCTGAAACGATCGTCTTGCTGTACGAAGATCAGAAGGTACAAACGCGATAGAACTTGCGTATGCACAGGGACGGAGGACACACGATTCTTCTTCGAGTTGTTGTTGTTTTGTCTTGAAGAATGTAGTTCAGTAGAACACTAACGAACGTTCTCCCCTTCCTTTGATGTGTTTTCAAACAAAACGCAAACTCACACGGAAAGCCACTTCCTGTTCCTGTTTCCTACACACATCGAGACTGGACGTGATTTGACTTATCCAATACACACGTTGCTGTACACCAAGTCCGCCAGGTGATCGGAATGCTGGCCACAACAAACGGAGCTACTAAGGCACGAAGCTGAGTCCACACCCTTGCGACAATTAACATCAAACGCCACACAACACCAGACGCAGTAAGCGGTTATCTTCGCGCAAAGATAGCTCCGTTATCACCAAACGGCACCACGGTGTGGGTGGAAGAGCAAACCTTGCCTTGGTCTCTTTAGCTTTGTTTGAGTTCGTACGCTTTTTGTTCAATCTCGTTATTTCTCTGCTTTATAGAGAGACACATAAACACTTTACGTTTTAAGGTGATATTCGCAAAGCTTATCTAGAAGCGAACACTTTTGTACACACCGTTTGTACACACTTGCAGTAAATGACTTGCCTTGTGACACTTTGGATTCTGTGTGTATTTTTTCTAGAAGTAACTTTTCAAACTGTAGCAAGAAAGCAAAACTAAGGTTCTTGTCTGAGCACCGAAGGTAAAACAATCTTCCTCCTTACGGTACGCATCACAGTCGATGACTGACTGTCGCTGAGCGGATTCGCTGTCCTTGGCGTCAGGCTGGTAAACACAGGCACACACACACAAACACAGAACACAGCAGTTTGTGCTGCATGTTACGCGACAAACGATGGGCCACAACCGAGTCGACAAAGGATAATTTAATTTGCTGCTTTTACCATCACCCACCGTTGGGGCAGGACTTCGGGCATACGGGAAAGGGAGGAGTGGATTCGCGTGGCATTTTTTTACGTCTTTCTCCTAGCTAGAATATGCAAAAAAACGAAAGGGCCAGAGTGGGAGTGGTACACACATGTGACCACTTGGCTATGATGGTAACGTAAGAAGTAGCGCAAAAAACTGCATTTGTCCAGCAAAAAAAAAAAAAAAGGCTGCCCAACCAGGGAGGAGTTGTTTGGAAATTGGAACAGTTCAGAGCTCCAAGAGGAGCTGCAAAAAGATAACAAACAACAACAGATGTTTGATCGCGATTGGTGATCATCTACCCTAGAATGTTGAAGAATATACGGCCAAAGGATTCTGACTCACAACAAGACAGCAACAAGATCTACAAAAAAAGCATAGCTTCAACTTTAAAGCTTCTATAAATAACAGATAAACCGTTCTCGAGTTCTCCGTCTCCACTTCGACTGAACCAGTAAACAATGTTTCATGGACCGATTTTTACGATCGTAGCTGATAATTTAATTTGCATTCACTCTGGCTCTGGCTCCTTGCGAAAATCCACATCTTCTCCAGACGAGACCAAACCCCCCTCCCCCCCCCCCCACCCCCCCCAGAAGGTCGTCGTGTGCAAAGGGATCAAGTGGAATCTTGCTATTTTTTTTTCATTTTTTTTATCAGCCAACCTCTGTTCATCCGACCTGTTTCTGTTTCACTTCGCCAAATAATGCACTCCGTCCGTCCGCCCGCAGTCGTGCAAAACACACACAACGATGCCAGACAATGCACAATGTTGGTCCAAATAAGAAAGAAAAATGCTGGAAGATCATTTATATCTACTGACCTTATTTCTCGCCACAGTTTGCCTGTTTGAGAGAGATGCAAAGAAAAAGGCGAATGGAAACTTGAACCAAACTCTTGCTTGAAGATGTGGTTGAAGATAAGACATCATAAATGTCAGAAAGGTGGTTTACCCTTACCGATTCGTTTAACAGGATACAATTCAATAAACCCGTCGAACCCAAAAGAACAACCAACAAGGGCGCCAGCCAGCCAGTCAGCTTTCCACGCCAGCTCTATTTAATCCATCGAAACCGAACACTATCAGGTGTCTTTCCCCAACCGAGCAATAACCGAGTTATCCGATCGTTCCAAAACAGTGGTATAACAGTGTCCTCGGTATTCAAACACTCCCAACCCCCCCACCAAAAGGTTGACCGAAACCCCCTTCTCGATTAGCAGACACCATCACCATCTCCTGCCGTGTGACTAGAGCTGCACGTTGTTGGCCCAAACCATTCCCAATAATCCGCTAGCGTGGACCTCAGGCAATGCATAATTATTTATTGGCCAGAGAACTCCCACTCCCGAAACTCCAATGCGCCTCTTTGAGTGTGTTTGTGTGTGTAGTTTGTCCCTGAAGTTACCTTGCAGCACCCCTCCTTCCCAATGTTCCACCAACTTCCTACCATCCTTTGCTGGAGGGAGGTCGAAGCAGGCGACTATCTAATTACAAAAATCCAATCCCCCTGACGACGGGATTATTGGCCTTTACCGCCTGCGTAGAGGTGCAGGAGACCTCCAAGCGTACGTCATTGGCATTAGTAAACGGACACAACTACCACCACCACCACCACCACCACCATCTGTATCGGGTTGGGTTTGTGTGTTTTGAGGTGATATTTATCACCAAATCCAAGCGCATTTCCAAACCGATTTAACCACAAGCTTCTTATCAGCCCCTTCCCTTTTCGATATAGTGGCGAGCCGTGCTAGTGTCACTGCATTGCGAAATGTGCATTTTGGGAAAGGAAGGATGACTAATGCAAACAAACCATAGCCAAAATGGAGTCATTTTAAGGGATGGTAGATAAATGATCTCTCTTGCCACAGCGCACTCCTAGCTTCAGCACAACAACAATTATGCTTCTAATGTGCTTGGCGTGCTGCATTGGCGCCATCTAATGCGCAATAGTGTGAACAGCTCCGGGCGCTCCAGACAGCGAAAACGAACGTACTTTCACCAAACCTCCCTTCTTCCTTGCCCGGTGGGTAGTTTTTTTTTTTCTTCTCCTTCGTCAAATTTCTCTTCTTGCCATTCTACCGTTGGAGCTTGCTCAGCAGCAGTGTTATGAGGTGTTGCGTTTTTGGTCACGTTGCAAAAAGCATGACCAAAGGAAGACAGAGAGAGAGGGAGAGAGAATCGGAAGAAGCAAAAGTCGGGGGAAAATTAAAGCATATACACACACACATCCATACAAAAACATCAACAGCACATATAACATGATCGAAGAACATGCAATCAACCGCACCCTACTCAGTTGTGTGTTACGGTGTACATTATGTCCGTGTGAAGGGGCGTTAGTGGACTCCCTCTTTTTTGTTGCTGTGTTCAACACCTCCAGGGGATCCTGTCCAGGACAGCAATGTCACAGGGCAGGGTGGGGATTCATTCAATTTTTGCCAATTTTTAAAACCCACCAGGCAATATTTATCCGATGTAAACATGTTGTAATTGCGCTGGACAAGACCAAAGTGTCAGAAAGGGCCTGGCATAATTGAATTATCATCCGCTTGAGCAAAGGCCTTAAGGCGTTTTGCCGATTCTACTTGCTCTACTCCATCAACATCCACTAAACTGACCACTGACTCGACTAAACCAACCAGGAATTTTTGCTGCACACCGATAAGATACGGGCACAACACTACTTAAGCCTTCATCACAACCTACTGTTTGTGTCGGTTTGTGTTTCCACACTCCCGTTGGGCGCACAGCAGTATTGGTGATCGCTGCGAAGCAAATGTCTAGAGCGTTTACATTGCTATTGATGACAAACGAAAAATCGAAAGAAAAAAAACAAGCCAGCGCGCTATCAGATACTTGTTGCATGTCCCACGGTGACGGGTGAGAATGTCACAAACAAAGACGACAAAAGCTCCAATGACGTAAGCTGTCCCGCTTATCGGCTTTGCAGGCAGAAGTCCCATCATAGATTATTCGTGGAAAATTGAAGTCGGAAGTGGATGTACAACTCTTTCCGCTGGGCACGTTCACTTTTCATTAAATCCCAGTGCTCAAACCCCCAAAAATAAGAGAAGTTGCAAGGAACAATCCAACTTTTGCAACGCTCTACTTGCACGTACAGAATAACAGACAACCGGCGACAAGGGAGCCATTTTTCATCGGTTTCCCCAGCAACCCAGTCAGTCCGCCACGGCTCACTGAGATGGAAATTCCTCTCGTCAGACGACATAAACGTTCCACGTTCTTGTGCAAAAATGAAATTACCTTCAACGCCAAGCCAAGCTTCAAGCATGCTGCTGATGATGATGATGATGTGGATGACGCCGGAATGACTGTGACGCCGGTTCCCCACCACTACACCATCACAGTGTGCCGGTAGCTGCTCGTCGACTACTACACACTACACTCCTTTTGCACTGCAACTGCACTGTCTCCTCTACCCTTGATATTTGCGCGCTGCTACGTACGTGCTGCTCACTGGACGAGTAGATAATGAAGCAAATCGTCCACCCTTTCCCCCTGCTGCAGTATGACGCCCCCGGTGTGAATGCACACGTCGGGATGCATTTAGTGTCTATGTGTCTTTTCTACATTCTGCTGTACGTCCGACGCGATTCATTCTAGTGTACATCAACACTGTCCTGCTCTTCGTGTTGGAAGTCGCTTTTTGTCGCACTATCATGACGCAATTCCATCCTCCCACGAACGCTTTATTAGTTCAAAAGCGTAGAAGGTAGAGGACGAAAATGGAGTCCAGGACTCGAGGTGATTTATCTGATATGCGATAAAGTCGCATGAGATATACACCGTTCGGTCTGGTTTAGTCCAGTGTGGACACTTTAGCGCCCGGAAGAAGGAACTGCTGCACGGCCGGTCAAAAAACTTTAACCTCCACCGGGCATAGTAGCAGTAATGGGGTGGACCGCGAGAAGGTGAACCAGTTATGGCGATTGCCGCCGGTGCTCCTAGCGATCAGTTTGCGTTCGTGGGGCGAGTCAGTGACTGCCACACGATAAGTGGATTATTGATCGATCTCGTCGGCTCCGTTGGTTTGTGTTGGTGCACCAACCGAAAACAAAAAAGGCCCGTTTAATTGAAGGAACGCAAAGAGAATCTTTATAGCAGCCTTGCAATCGAGACGGAGTAGGCGGAAGTGTACGCACCAACAAGAGCAGACACACTTGACGTTTCTCAACACGTTGCGGCAATAAACGGCGGTCGCTTGCGTTTGCGTACCGTTAAGCGGAGGGTGCCGCCAGGAAGGTCTGTTAGCAGGTGAATAGCATTTGTATAATGAATTAATGTTTGCTAGCTGTTTCTTCCTCACAGAACTATAAAAAATGGGATTTTTCATTCTAAAACGATCACATTCTTCACAAACACTGGATTGTTCTGAATGATGGATCGAAGCATAACTGCCTTTCATGAGTCATGAACCATTCCTGGATGAGTCATCTAAACATTTCGTACATCTAACATGTGGGTTAGTTGTCGGAGCTTTATCAAAACAGAAAATACCAGTTGGAAGCAGTGATAATTTGGCTTATTGCAACTAGAACAAACATGGCATGCTTTAAGCACCACCGTCAAAGTTGTGTTCGAACATTAAAAGTGACCCACTTACCTTCGCATTAAACCAAAGCGGAGCGCCACACTTTCAAATCGATCCGTACAGACATGTATTAATAGGAATTTGAACTAAATTTTCGATTGGTTTCAATTGTATAAAACAAACACAGCCCACACCACATGGGGCACACACACACACACAGACACACAGACACACAAACAGAATGCAAACAACAAGCACACACACAGACGCTTTGAAGCACACTTACAGGATGTAAGCTGTTTTAGTTACAATCAATCTGGCTGCTGATTCAGTGCAAACACTCAATCAAACAAAAAATCTGCATCAAAGGGGGGGGGGGGGGGGTGAATTTAGAAAGAAAATAGAATCATTGCGTAAAATTACTATTTCCACCTCGCGCATCCCCATTGAAAACAAACGAAATACAACTTTTACACCGCGCACTAGCACAAACACAGACACGTTCATACACTACTTCGTTCGCTCCGGAAAGGAATGAATGAAAGTAGCGAGATCCGTTCTACGAAAGACACAGACACACACACAACCGGTCCCTCCCAGGCAGTTCACGCGCGCATTCACTGTTGTCCTTGAAAAACGTCGTCGTCTTCACCGCCGAAGCCGTTGTCGCGTTGTGGTTGTTTTTGTTATGCTCTCGCTTTGTCGGCATTTTCTTCGCTTATTTTACCTTTTGCTTAAAAAATACACCCCTTTGCTTTGCTTCTACTCTGCTTCCCTGGGTTCTTTGTGTATCTAGGTAACTGTCACACGCACAAAAGACACTTCCGTCCGTCTCTCTGTGTTGTCAGGGGAGCGCTGGTGCTGGTGCAGCAGGCGATGCTGTTAATGCCTACGCCGAGATTCATCAAACAGCACATTCCACAGATGTACACATTCACACACACCAAAACACACACACATACGCAAACAGGCACATGGAATGTATCGCAGATGTGGAGTTTTATGCTGCGTTGAGTCAATGCTCGCTTTCATCGGCCAGCTGCGCCTGCCGCACCATTTAGTGTTATTCACTTGCCTTGTTTTGGGGCTCTCTACGTTCCATATACACTCCAATTGTTACTTTGTGGTAATCGACACTGTGTGTTTCGGCTTCTAGACGCTTCCACCCCTCCAAGGAACCATTACTAATAGCACTTAGCGGCCCGCAGTTGGGGTAAAAACATACACACACACACACACAATCATTCTGGTACACTCTGATTTGTGTCGTACTATCGTGTAGCTACAGCTGGATAGTATGTATGCACAATCAATCACTACTTTTTGTGCTCTTTCAGTTGTCTCCATCTCTTCCTACTTCTTGCTTCCTACTGGGATTCCCAATGCGACTAGCGGCAAACTTCCGTTCTTGTGTTTGAGCAACAAAGTCACCCATCATGCCCTTTGATGTTGCTGTGCTCGCCACAAATCAATTTCCGTTCTGTTGATGTAGAAATTCAGGGACCTTCTCACGTTCATTTGCTTCCGTTCGTCGTGATCGTGATGACTTGCAGCCACCACCACCACCACCACCACCAGCACATCCTACGCTCTCATCATCTTCGTCTCCACCACACATCTGCCGAGGCAGCCTCCGTTCAGTATTTACCCACTGCCACAACGAATGGAATGCAACGCAACCTCTTCTTCTGGGAGGAGACTGACGGATGATCAGATTTCTTCACTATTTTTGTGTGGTACAGCTTAAGCCAGCCTAAAACTAGCTTTCTGACACCCTTTGAATTTAAAATCACCACCCATTGGAGGCAGCTCCAGTTTGACTTTAGTTTAAACCAGGCAGCAATCTTTCCATTTAGCTGCACCTCACACTACCCTCGCACGACCGACCACCCTCCCTCCAATAACAAACGCACCCCCGGATGGAGGGGGTTACTTCCGTTCCGTTCTCCTCAAACCCCTCTTCCCATATCGCGCCCACCCTTAACCGTGTGCAGGACATCAGTTTGGATAAGCGCAATTTCTAACTTTCTTTCTGTTTTTGCGTGCCTGTTCAGTTCGGTTCCGCAAAGGCAGTAGCAGCTTTCACATCGCGTCGCCTACTTTGCAACACCACCCCGAGAATTACGCACAGACACTACCACACACACACAGACACATACACACACCACACACACATGATCGTGTAAATACGAAATGGGAAATGTTTCTCGTAATTTCTTTTCCACCTTCACAGGCCATTCGCGTACGCAAATACACTTTTTAACACATCTGCCTCTACTCTACAGCTTCACCAGCCTGTTACAATACCGTACGATAAATCCGTGCCGATTTAACGCTGCGTAACGTTACTATTGGTGCATTTGCTCAGCGACAGCAGTCCACTCTGTGTACCTTTTCGTGTCGTTTTCTAGCCCAGTGCTGCGCTAAGGGTTGCACACACTCCCTTTCTTGTTGCTGCTGTTACTTTTTTACTCTCTTTTGCGGACGTTTTCTAATGGTAGTGGTGGCTTTTGCTTGCCCATTCATACGGAACGATACACACGCACACAAGCGCGCAGCCTGCCCTGCCATCCAGCGTGGCTGAAGCAAAAGTCAAACTGTTTTCAGTGCTTAGTTGAGTTCACCAACAGCTCGAACCGTTTGGCACGGATATCGTTTCCGATAGTAAATGTTTCCCGAACGTTTTGAAGTTGCAGTTTTGTATCGTCTTTGTTTAACTTTTGGTTGCATTGCATGCATTTAATTGCAGCAGTCGCAACGTTCTCATAAATATGTTCTCAATAATTCTACCCTTTTGACGTGGGCACAGCGCTCTATGGGGGTTTATGGTATCTGCGTGCAGATACGTTATTATTAAAATATTTGATTTTTTTTTCTTTTTTTTTACTCTAAAACTTTTTTCTGACTCATCGATACGGCTATTTGCGACGCGTTACGTTTTGTACCCAAAGCCGCCGATAAGTGATCCAAACGTGTTGCAAGGATCACATGAGTAGTGTGAACTCGGACAGCAGTCTTACTATTAAGTCGTACAGAGTACATCGTCTGTACAAAGTAACCGCGGCCCTGATTGCAAGCTTACATCTAAAAAAAAACATTTACTTTACACAATTATTTGTGCGTCTCGTAGGGCTGCTAAACTCCCTAAAATGGTGTCCAAATGCGCGTTTTTATAAACACAATGGTACGTTAAATTAAAGTAAAACTACGCGAAAAATTGACAAAAAAGAAGAGTATCCGTTGCACAGGGGGGAAACGTTACGTTCTATGCTGTGATGCAAATGCAAACACTTAAGATCGTTCTAGTAGATGCGAGCGGATTTCATTTCCTCGCTTAAATCAGTCACCGATTGCTCAACGGTTTGTGCCACGGTTTGTGAAGCGGATTGTTCCTGCGTTGCGATGGGAAGAACTGAACTTACGATGATCGTATCCTTTATGACCTTTACCGTGACACGGACCTTGGTAAAGATTGTCAACTCGACCGGTGGTATGGAGGTATCGTTCGGAATCAGCATGCAGCTCGCGACCGGTTCGGTCGGTTTATACACGACCGTGGCAACGGTGGACAGTTTCTAGAAGTGGAAGTAAGCGTTAGTGCACATTCCATACCCGTTTCATCCAATCGAACCCCTCTTACCTTAGTGGCAGCCTTCAGCACAATGCCGGAGTGTATCAGCACCAGCTCGATATGATGGGCGGCATATCCCATAACGGCAGCCTCCGTTTCGTACTCCCCCACAGCCTCCAACCAGTGGCGGAAGTACAGCAGCGAACTTGCCTCGCCCGCACACTTGGCGTTGTACTTCTTCTCGTTGCAAATCATGGCCAGACACTGCAGCTCCTCGGGCGACCGTTTCGGCTGCACATCGATCGCTAGTGCGGCGGCCAGCACTCGATGCACCAGACAATCGGCATACCGTCGGATGGGGCTGGTAAAGTGCGTGTACATTGGTATGGCCAACGCGTAATGCATAAAGTGCTCGGGCGTGGTCGCATACAGCGAGCAGTAGTACTGTGCCCGGATCATCGGTTTGGCGAGCAGCACACTCAGCACGCTCCGGGTAGCGTCCGGGTTCTCCGACGTAGTGATGATCGTTTCCATACACTCCCGGATGTCCTTCGGGCTGGCGTACGATAGGGCGTGCCCATGCAGGGACAGCGTGCGGACGAGATTCTTCATCATGTTCTCGGCCGGCGGGCTGTGGGCGCGCAGTAACGAAATTTCCGGGAATGCCTTGTAGATCGCATTCGCAACGGAAGTGTTGGCAAGCAGCATGAAATCTTCAATCATCTCATTGCTCGGGCGCACCTTGTACACACCGTACTCGATCGGTCGACCGGTGGCAGGATCGAGGCGGAAGGTGAGTTTGGGCTGATTAATCTTCAAACACCCATCGTCCATGCGTCGCTGGCGCAGCTGCACCGCGATCGATTGCAGCGTATTGACAATCTTGCACAGCTGCTTGGCGTTGTAGCCGTGCATAATTTCCGGGAACTGATCCTCCTCCACCTCACAGCTCGGATTGTCCAGCATTAGCTGCGCGTGTTCGTAGGAGAGCTGCGAGCACGAGTTGATGACGGTGCGAGCGAAGCGCGTACTCAGCACCGTCCCATCGGGCTGCATCTCCCAGAACACGGAAAAGGCCAGCTTATCTTCTCCGGGCAGTAGAGAGCAGGTGTTGCACAGCTGCTTCGGCAGCATGTGGTACACCGTGTCCACCATGTAGATGGAGGTGGCCCTCAGCTTCACCAGCTCGTCCAGCGGTGAGCTTTCCCGCAGGAAGTACGTTACGTCCGATATGTGCACTCCGATTTGATAATTGCCATTCTCGAGCTGCTTGCAGCTCAGCGCATCGTCCAGATCGCGTGCCGTCGCCGGATCGATCGTGAAGATGCACTCCCCGCGCAGATCTTCCCGCCGCTCGAGTTCCTCCTGCGGTATGCAGTACGGTACGGCCGGCAGCTGTGCCAGAATGGCTTCCCCGTACGGCGTCACGTCCAGGTTGTGCTCGATTAGGATGGATTCATTTTCCACCTCTAGCACGCCACACTTGCCGATCGATTTCAGTATCGTGCCGATCGGGACTTCATCCTGCCACTCGATGATTTCCGCTTGGTACAGGACGTCCGTTACATCCACGTCGCCCGTTTGCGGCACCTTGCGATCTTCCTTCTCCTCCTTATCGTCCTTCAGCTTGACGATGTTTGTGCTCAGCAGTGCATTTGGCCAGTCCTGCTTAAACACACGCACCGGTGGTATGCGCATGTCTCTTGGCATGAACACGCGGTAATGTTTCTTGCCCGGTGCCGCTGCAAGGAACTTGCCAACGCACTGCCGGTTGTGCCGCTTCTCCAAAATGGCCATTACGAAGCCGACACTGTTTTGCGTAGTTTTCCCCCCAGCCTGCTGCGTGGCGTCCTCTTCCGCCGACTCATCGTTTCCATTTGCATTTGGACTGGTGGCGGAATCATCCGACGGTGCCTTAGGCATCACAAACACCCGCACTCGATCACCTTCCATGGCGCAGCGGCGCAGCAGAATGGAATTGATGTAAACATTGCCCACCTGTGATGCATCATCCACGAACGATTGCATATTGTTGCGAGCGTTGATGCGCACAAAGCCCTCGATGACGTAGCCGACATTCAGTGTCACCAATCCTTGCACGAATGTGTCCAACCGTTCCTGAATTATTTCCTTCGCTTTGTCCCGGATGTCTAGAAGGATAAGGCGCGGGTCGTAGTCCTCCTCCGAGCGCACATTGCCATCATTCAGCAGGTAAGTGACCTGCTCCTCGTACGTTCCTCTACTATATCGTTTCGGTTTGAAGTTGCTACTGTCGTGGCTGGAGTTGGCAGTGGCTCCCTGGAGGGATGAGTCTTTATGTTGCTTTGCCGGTGCTGCCGGCAGTGCAGCTTCTCTACATTCGGCCAGATACTGTCTGGCCTGCGTAGCTAACCCTTCGGCAACATGCTGAATGTCCTTGTTGACCAACACAACGTGCTTCTTGTGCGGATGGGGAGTAAGCAGCCCGAGCTCCATTCCCTGCCGCTCGAGGAACTTTTTCCGCTGGTTGGAGCTAAGCATAAACAACTGAACGAGCAGTCGATGCTCCGGTGGCAACTCATCGCCACCGATCACCGCTACGTTCGTGAATGCATTGCTCGTACTTGTTGCGGGTTGTGGCTTATCCTTTCGTTTCGTTTCCTTTCTGCTGCTCGATTCCGATACGGATCGCGTTGCTTTCAGTGGATTCTCTCTTGTTTTATCCGGCCTGCCTGCACCTGCTGCGTTATCCAGTCTGGCTGCCTTCTTCAAATTCTCTATCTGTGCCTGTATCGATTGGATCTGTCTTGTTAGCTGCGATAACTGATCCTTGCCCTGCTTCTTCTTATTCAGCTCCTGTAGCTTGGTCGCTTCCTTTACCTTGCGCTTCATCTCCTTTTTCAACTTTCTAGCTTTCGTCCGGTCCTTGTCCGTTGCCTCCTCCGGCACCCCGACTGGTGGAGGTGAATCATCGTCATCAGACTCGGCCGCATCACTGCTCACTGCTGCATTGTTTGGAGCCGCCACCGGTGGCTTCTTCCGCTCGCCACTGGGCTCAAGCTGCAGAGTGACCAGCTCCATCGTCGCTTTATCAGTCGATTCTGCATACGCTGTAGTAGTAGTGTTGGTATCCCCCATTTCGGAACCTTGATTCATTTCCGCCAGATTCCACTTGGGTTCCCTTTTCTTACCGCTCCTGTCCGACGTCTTCTCCGCCCTCGTATGGGGTAAGTGTGCCGAGGTCGAAGATGGTTTTACGTGCTTCGATTTACCGTCCAGTGCGTTAAGTGGTTCACTAAGCACTGCTTTCGCCGTACCGCTTTCCGTTTCCCCGTTCGACGCGCTCTCCACTTTCCGCGGGGTGGTGGAGGTGGTGGTACTTTTACTGCTATCTTTCGCTAATCCCTTCCTGCCACTCGATGAGCCAGCATTTTCCAACATTTTGCGCGTATCGTCGATCATTGTTTCCCTTATTTCACGGAAGAACTCTTCATCTGACATGATGCACTCTCACTCTCGGAGCTCTTTACACAATATGTGCCAACTTCACGAAATACTCTCCGATTACGATGCCAACTTTGTCTTCTTTCAGGATTTACACCACCTTCCCCTTTTCAACCCTGCTACCCCGCAAAGGGGGGTAAAACCAACCCTTGTGTGGTGGTGTGGTGGTGTGGTGGTGGTAGTGTGTGAAACAAGGTAAACAGACTGTCGATCAACAGACATGGTGATCAATTGTGGAAAGTAAAGAAAGATTACTTTCCATCTATTGGATAAAGAAAAAACTAACGAATTTCAATTATTTTTTGGACACCATATCAAATAGAAAAGCGCATTTCTGTATTTTTAATTAGGAAAATAGAATAATCCGTCCTTCATTTGCGAACGGCGTTCGTTTGACAGCTGAAGCGCTTTGTGTGCGTGTGTGTGTGTGTGTGTATGGGACAAACGTCAAACTTCCCAATTCAAAACAAACACATGTGCACATGTTTTTGCTCGTACGCAGGCACGCAGCACGACCCAGCCCGCCCCCAAAAAAACGTGATTCTACGCCAATTTTCCACCCGCGGCCAGGATGAAGAAAAAGCCTGCGACCCTTTCGGATAAGCTGAACAAGCTTTTCGCCCCGGAGGACCATTCGGACGAGTCGGGCGATGAGACAGCGCCAAAGTTCAGCGAGTTTGATGAAACGCCGGATGATGCGGGCCGCGATGCCGCATTGAGTGAGTTCCGCAAGCGCAACGTTCGATTCCTGGAAGAGTTTGACCGGAAGTACAAGGGAGCAGTGTCCTCGCGGAGTGAAACCTTCGGTGAGGATGAAGAAGAAGAGTCTGACGGAGCTGGGGATGATTCGGACGATCTTGGTGGCGATGATGATGATGATGAGGAAGAAGATGATAGTAGCGTGCGGAAAAGCAAACCTAAATCACTTGTGCTACTAAAGCCACCCCGAGAGGACGATGATAGCGAGGATGATGATGATGACGATGCCGGAGACAACTACGATGACGATGAAGATGGTGAGGACGAATCGGACGGAGAGGATTACGAAGAGTCCTCGGACGAAGACGGAGAATCATCATCAGCGCGCACGGCAAGAAGCAAGCAGCAAGCATCCAAGCAACCGGAGCTCACCCTGCTCAAGGAAGAAAACCGCCAGGAAGCAATAAACAAAGGTTTAGCGGTCCAGAATCAGCTGAAAATATGGGAACGCTTGCTGGAAATGCGCATCAAGGTGCAGCCCTGCTTGCTCGCTTCGAACGGTCTGCCACCGCCGGAAGCGTGCGAAAAGCTGCGCTCACAAAATGAAGAATTTCGAGACAAGGCACAGCAAGCGGTAGCGACCGTAACGGAAGCAATGGATCGAATGCTCGAGCTGCAGGAACTTCTGATGGGTCGGTTCGCTGAGACGAAGGATCTGCTCAAGAGTGGTTCCAAACGGACTGCATCCAGCTCGAAGTCGTCCAAACCGAAACGGATCGCACTGGACGGATACGAAGCGATGCTTGCTGGCAGGTGCAAGGATATGGAGGAGTATCGGAACAGTGTGCTGATGAAGTGGCACGATCGGACAACGATCGCATCCAAGATGCGAAGCAACCCAATGCAGTCGCAGTCCGTGTTGAAGAAAATCGAGGACAGTCTTATCAATCGGGAGGAGCTGGTGCGTAAGACGCAACTGTACCGTGGCGGTTATACGCTGCTCGGGCGGGAGGTTCCATCGGAGGCAGCGGGTCCAACACAACCCACCGATCGGGAGGATGGCCGGGATGCAGGGGAAGAACAAACACCGTCCTCCGTTTATGATGGGGAAATTTTCGACGATTCGGACTTTTACCACCAGATGCTGCGGGAATTGATTGAGTACAAAACCAGCACCACGGACAGTCCGCAGGAAATTGCCAGCAAGCTGGCGGAGCTGCAGAAACTTCGCAACAAGATGAAGAAAACGGTCGACACGAAAGCGTCCAAGGGTCGGAAAATACGGTAAGTGGTGGGGAGGGATGTTTTTTCCCGACGCATGCATTAATCATCCCAATTTGCAGATATGTGGTACACAAAAAGCTGGTTAACTTCATGGCCCCGGTTCCCGACTACGAATGGACGGATGAGGCAAAAGATGAGCTATTTGGCTCACTGTTCGGTCAGCGGCCAGTGGCAGAGGAGCGGTAAGGTAAAGGCGTGTTAAGTGTATAATTCAAAAAATGTAAAACCAATAAACAAAAACTGAACTCAGCGGAAATTGCTGCTGAAAAGCAGTTAAAAAAAATGCAGACAATTGTAAGCTGTTTCGTACTCACGCCGCGGCATGTTTTGTAAGCAATTGCAAATTGGTGTCACATTGTTGTTTACCAGTGCGCGCACTAAAGCGCTCACTTCCTGCTAGTTTAAGCACTTTTTGCTGCTGTCCCCCTTTTGAATGTTGAATCGCTTGTTTCGCTTGCCACATAGATAACAGTGCCATAAATTTCACCCTCCGAGGGAAATATGTATATGGCGTGACGCAACGGTTTACGTGGCCGGCACAGCATGCTTTTAGTGAAATTGTTGTAAAACCCCATTGGACATTTCGTCTCTACTGACCTTTCACGAGCTATAAAGCAACGTAAAGCATCGCATTCTAATCACAAATCAACATCCGGCTGCATTTGAAATCACTTAAACTCAAAACGCAACACTCGGTTTAATGTTAATAGATCATTTTCACTTTCGTTTATTTAAAAAAAAAATGCTCTTTCACAATACGCAATGATTCGAAGAAAGTAAGAAAGGACGTGGAAAAAGTAGTGCGTACAAAAGAGAAAGCATGTTCCTCCTCGCGTTCTTTGTATGCACCGCACAACAAGCGAAGGTTTACACGTTCAGCGATAGGACGACTTATCTTATCGGTCCCCTTCTTTTCCTTCTGCTGTCTTGCTCAAGCGACGCCGTCACCCGAGACAAAAAATAAATCTAGAAAACAGATTTTTCTTCTATTAAATGCAGTTCGTCCTCGCGCATTCGCTGCCTGCCCATGTGTATGCATGTGGTTCGCGCTCTGTTGATAGGGGCAACCACCAAAGCACCCTAGTATTCGATAAGCACGGTGGCTAAGAGCTAGAAGATGCCATCAGGGTCAAATAGGACGACCTTCGGTTTTGTTCTTTTGTATCGCAGGTGCGTTCCATCTCTCTCTTGCTTTCGTAATCTTACATTTCTGGTTGTTCTGGGTGGCTAGCCACACATTTTAAAGAGGGGAAAATGAAAATGACATCCCTCCTCCTAAGCCTGAACGGTAAAGTGCACCGGGGGGGGGGGGGGGGGGGGGGGATGGAGGGCTGACAGATCTGAAGAAACGGCATTGCACCTAAGCAGCCTTTTGGAATGCCTACACCACCACGTACACGTACGATGGCTGCCGGTAGGGAAATGAAGGGGGCAGGATGAAGAGGTAAGGAGATTACAGCTCGGTCTTCTTCGCGCCGCCGGCACGGTCGAAGCCCTTCAGCTCGCTCGTCGCGTGCTTGGCAATGTACTTCACGAAGTCGTCCACCTCGCGGCCACCCTCGTAACGGGTCGGGGAGCTCTTGGCGTCCTTCGGCAACCAGTAGAGGGTCGGGAAGCCGCGCACCTCAAACTGGGGCGGCACATCGTTGGCGGTGGCATCCATCTTCACGATCGAAACGGCCTCATCCTTCAGCTTGGTGCCCAGCTCCTCCAGCGTCGGGGTGAGCTTCTTGCAGTGTCCGCACCACGGTGCGTAGAACTCGACCAGCGTGTCGACACCGTTGTTCACGACCACCTCGTCAAAGTTCTTGGCCACGGCAACCTTCACCGGTCCGTCGTTGCTTTCCGGCACCGGTTCCGACTTGACGTACGGTTCCAGCGAGCCCTCCTCCAGCTCGGTCGCGAACGCCTGCAGATTCTCCACCGAGAATTCGTCCTTCATGATGAACTTCTGGTTCTTGGCGTCGCGGGCCAGCACCAGCGGCTTGTCGCCGGTGTAATCGTACCCGTACTCGTTCAGCTCGTGCTGGAAGTCATCCTTGGCGCTCACGGCAAAGTTGACGCGTCCGACGAACTCCTTCGCCACCTTCAGCACACGGTTGCGCCAGTAGTTGGTGCCCTTCGGGTTCTTCACGTAGTCCACCGCGTAGTACACGACCACCAGCGGGTTCTTGAAGTCGCTCGTAGTGTCGCGCGAACGCACTCCGGCCAGCCCGTGGAAGTTGGCCTTCACGAAGTCGGCCAGCTCCTGCTTGGTGGTTCCCTCGAACTTGACAAAGTCCGGCTCAAACTTGTTGGCCAGCTGGCGGGCACGGAACAGGAATACGGCATCGGTTTCGCCCTGCTTCTCCAGTACGGCCGGCGCACTGCTGTGACCGAAGCGTAGCCGCTCGCGCTGGCTGTCCGCGTACTTCAGGAAGACACCCTTCAGCTCCGACTCCTTCTGGAAGAACCCGACCACGGACGTTTCCTGCACCTTCAGGAACGCTTCGAACGCTTCCACCGTCAGCAGATCCTTCGAGGCCGGTCCGACGATCGATTTCATGTACTTGGCAATGCCGGTCGCTTCGCGCGGGCCGTTGTACTCCTGCGACACCTCGCCGTTCTTGAACACCTTCAGGGTGGGATAGCCGCTGACGCTGAACTTGTTACACGTGTCCTTACCGCCCTCGGTACAGTCGACCTTGGCCAGCGCGATCGGAGGATCTTCGCCACGTAGCAGCTCCGCTGCCTTGGCATATTCGGGCTTGAGCTTTTTGCAGTGTCCGCACCTAGAATGGAATTGCAGAGAGCAAGCCAAGAAGGGCAACCATGGAGATGAAAACGCTGACTCAAAAAAGGTTATTGGCACCGGTATTCATGGAGGTGTGTCTGTGTGTGTGGTTGGGTGAAACAAAACCAACTTCCAATCCGGAACTTTCTACATAGCGCTGTCTCTGTCACACCCGTACACACCCTCTCTCATTCTGGTGCAAACAAAGCAAGCGATGGAAAAGGAAATTAAAGAAAAAGCCACTTCCGCCCGACTTACCATGGTGCGTAGAACATCACAAGGGTGGTTTCCGTCTCCGCGACGCGGGTCGAAAAATCGCTATCGGTCAGATCCAGCACGTCGGCTTCGCCGGCAAACGCCACCGCCACCAGGGCACACAGACAAACCAGCAGCAACCGGCAGCTCATGATTGATTCTCCGCCTTGCCGCTCTCTATGTTACACAAATGGAGGAAAGTTGCGCGTTAATGGCGTGTACTGCGGCAAAAGGGCCACTGTTGGAGTCGGAAACTCTACGTGGCTTTTGCGGCCGACTCCGAAAAACACGGTTGACTTACTCGAAGAAATTGATGAATTAAATCGAACGTCTTCTCCAAGCAAAGGTTCGGCAAGATCTTTGCTAGCTTGCTCAGTGTTAGTGACCTCCCTGTCGTGTTTCGTTGGCGATCGCTGATTGGTCCGCGACAACCACGGTGGGAGACCTCTCGGTCATGAAGAATGGATTTATCATGGTGAAATATTTGGTGGATTTTATTTCCATTTTATGTTTTTTGCACTTTGAAAAGTGACATTATTTGAAGAAAGTGATTAAAAAATACACAATTTCATAAAACCGAATAAAAATAGGTTTTCGAATGACTTCCAAATGCGAAATAAAAATGGTTCTCGGATCAGGTCCGCAAACGTCAACCTTCTCGGATGGGAATCGTTTTTGTCAAATCCCATCTGTCAAAGCTCTCGTCCGAACATACCTGGAGCCAGAGTGACCAGAAATACCGATTTATCTGTATTCTTACCGATTTTTTATATGCCTACCGATTCACAGATGACCACCCTAAAACTACCGATTTTTCATTTATCCTACCGAAAATCACAGATATTTGATTTTTCAGTCGTTTCAGCTTACTCTGTGGCGCTTGGGATGCTATTTCAAGGATTGTTAACCACATTTGTTACTTAACGCGCTGATGCACGTTTGTTTGCCTGGCACTTTCTATCCGTTAAAATTTAATGTTCATAATAAGTAGAAAATGTCAGTTGCGTGGATACCGAAAATTTCTCGTCAAAGAAAGTCATTTAAATTTGAATTTGAATCTCGCTGTCGGCGGTTAAAGCTTACCCGACAGACAAAGAGAATGAAATTTTCAGGCGAGAAGAAGGTAGAAACACACGGTGGGGGTCCGGCCCAAGATCGGATCCGAAGTCCGTTGTTTTGGGTTGATAATTAATGAATGGCGGATGGAGCGCTACTACAGGGAGAATGCTCTCTCTTGCTCATTCTTCTTCTTCATTTGGCACAACAGTCGCTACCGGTCAAGGCCTGCCTGTACCCCCTAGTGAAGTGGGCTTGGTTTTCAGTGACTTACAGGGTTTCCCACGATTTATTGGTTGGTTCCCACGATTTATTGGTGCGTTCCCACGATTTTTTGGTCATTTCCCATAATTTTTTGGTAGCAACCCACGATTTATTGGTCGGTTCCCAAATATTATTGGTCGGTTCCCAAATATTATTGGTCGTTTCCCAAATATTATTGGTCGGTTCCCAAATATAATATAATATAATACCGACCAATAATATTTGGGAAACGACCAATAATATTTGGGAACCGACCAATAATATTTGGGAACCGACCAATAAATCGTGGGTTGCTACCAAAAAATTATGGGAAATGACCAAAAAATCGTGGGAACGCACCAATAAATCGTGGGAACCAACCAATAAATCGTGGGAAACCCTGTATTGGTACCATAGCAGGATAGTCAGTCCCACCTATGGGGGGTCGGTCTATTCGGGGCTTGAACCCACGACGGGCATGTTATTAAGTCGTTCGAGTTGACGACTGTACCACCAGACCGGCGCTCTCTTGCATGCCTTTAAAATACACGAGGCGCTCTCACTGAAAAGAACGCTCGCTCGAGCTGTTTCATTGTATTTTCCTCATACCCCTCCCTTTCCGTTTCTTCCCGAACAAGCTGCACTAGTGCGAGAGAGACACCGATACCACCATGCCGCTGCGAGAAAACCAAACTGAGCGCGCAGGCTGAAAGTGAACGCACACATTCACACATGTGTAATTGTGTGAGTGCAAAAACTGTGTGGAAACCAAAACACGCTCTCCCCCTGCTTCTACATGCCCCTCGTCTGAAAGTCGCACACTTTTTCATTCTCTTTGCTAGCAGGATAATCATTAAAATAATTGATTAAATTTAAATTGTTGCGTTCAGTGCTCCTGCCCAAATCTGCCAATATAATCTGGCCACACTGGTCCGCAGGTCAGGCGAGCTTTTTGGCAGCCACCGTCGCAAAACCGTCGCAAAACGTCAAAACCGGCGTCGCATGTACTGCAAACCGACGTCGCCAGCGAGCGAAACTCGCAACGATTTCGAGGCGCTGGCGACGGTCGTTTTTGACGTTTTGCGACGGTTGTTGACCTTTCGAGTGAGCTTTTGCCCTGCGGTCCAGTGTGGCCAGATTATATTGGGAGATTTCGGCAGGAGCACTGTTGAGAACGCAACCGTTTAACCGTCTTGTGTACGACCAAAAAACTTTACGTAATCGTACAACCGCCTACCCGGGTAGGCCATACAATTTGTATGGAAGAATGCTGTTTTTTGTGATTAAAAGAGTATCTTCTTCTTCTTCTTCTTTGGCTCAACAACCGTTGTCGGTCAAGGCCTGCCTGTACCACTTATGGGCTTGGCTTTCAGTGACTAATTGATTTCCCCCCATAGCAGGATAGTCAGTCCTACGTATGGCGGCACGGTCTATTTGGGGATTGAACCCATGACGGGCATGTTGTTAAGTCGTACGAGTTGACGACTGTACTACGAGACCGGCTCAATTAAAGAGTATATCTTTTGAATTTGTTGTAAGATTTGAATGAAAACTGTCTTATAGGTTCATAATAATGTTTTATAACATATCGTTGTAAAATTAGAATGTTAAAAATCCTATCAATATTTTTTTTTAATCAAAAATGTGCAGTAAGGCACGTGTCTGTGCTCCATCGCATGCGATTTTATCGCACGTGCTGTCAAACGCTTTTTCGTATAATATTGCGATTATTGGGATGATTTTAATAATAAAACGATTAATAAAAATTAAGTTGAGATTGTTCCTACAAAACACCACACATTTAGTTTGACAGATAAAATCGGATGCGGCGTCCGACGAAATCAAAAATTTTTGATTCCGTCGTACGACGAAATCGCACGTCCGACGTTATCTGTCAAATCTTATATAAAATTTTGACAGGCCTTCCGATAAAATCGCATCCGATGGAGCGCAGACACGAGCCTAACTCCAACACCTCAACCGGCCTTGCCGCATGTTTTAAGTGGATGAATAGTCTTTTTCTAAGTTTTACTTACGTTTCTTTCAAAAGTTATATACATTTTTAAATTGTTTTGCTTGTTGTATAAACATATATGTTCACGATCTATAAAATATACTCATCTGTGTTGTGTACAGAAACAGTGCAGTGTAACCGCGACTCGATGCTGTCGTGGAACTGACAGCATCCGACGTCCGAATGGCCGTTAAGGGCTTCGGGAGCGATTGGGCTACCGAGGGTTCGCACTCGATCATAGGCTGCGACCCGACACACACAACAGTCTTGTAGCATATACAGTGGAACGTCGATTATCCGGGCAGCTCGGGACCGGGCGTTTGCCGGTTAATCGATTTGCGCGGATAATGGTATAAGAAATGTCAAATTCATATAAAAATTAAATAATCCACTAGTTTTATGATTAATTCACATTGAATCAAGCGATAAATCGTTAGTAGAATATTGTTTTAATCAATAACTATAGGTTGTTGTTCATGAACAACTGTTCATGAAGAAAAATAAATTTCGAAAACACCACTAGACACTACAGAGCTGCACAAAAAACTGGTTGCCCACTTGACAATCGCAGCAAATGTTCACTGTACGTTTGAACAGCTGTCACATTTATGCGCACGGTTAAGGCGGCGCTCTAGCAGCAATCGAACACGACATCCGACATATAATCATATATATATATCAAACCCATATAATCATATGGAGGTGCACTGTCAGACACAAACAAACAAGACAAACATGTCAAATCCCATACATTTTTCATGTTCGATGTCGTGTTCGAGTGGTGTTAGAGCGCCGGGTAAGCCGCCCGCCGGTTAATCCGCCGCCGAATAATCGACGTTCTACTGTATATTATTTATATTAGAATATAGTGATTGATACAGAAGAGCCGCGTGTATCCTTTAGTATCCTCAATTGTGCACCAGTCCGAAACACAAAAATCTGTTTTATTAAAAACTGGCTCCGACCGGCTCCAGACAACTTCGGAACCTCCTCCACTCCAATCCAACCGAGCCGGCTCTGCACCCACGGCTCCGAAGCTGACTCCGCTCCAGCTGCTCCGGAGTCGGCTCCGCACCTACTACTCCACGTTCACGGCTCCGGAGCCGGTTTTTACAGATTGCACCAAAACAATCATTTTAAATATTTTTTAAAACATATCCATAATTAGCTGAGTAAATAATGTTGAAAGGAATCTATAAAAAAATCGATAGGTTTTGAACATTGTTCAACAATCACACAATCACATCGGGTGTTATATTCTACACTTGCGAGATGATAGATTCGTTTTATACGCTATCATACAATGCCGTCTCTATTTGTTGTGGGCAGCCGTGCCGACCCCTGGACTTGCCGTGGCAGTTGCGCTGCCACCGGTCAACGTCCAGGGGGACGACAGTGTGTCACACACACTGTCGCACACACTAAGCAGCGCAAGGCTTAGTGTGCGCCGAGCGCACAGTTAGAGTGTGTTTGCGAGCCGATCGAGCAGGAGCTCTCGGCAGGGGCGCTCGGTGCGGCTGGTGCGCGGCCACCGCACTTGTTATTTTAAAGTGTATTGTGTATTGTGTATCTTATTTATTTTGTATGTTGTATGAGTGTAATAAAATATTTAAGTATAAAAACATTTAAGTATAAAAACATAAAACTATTGAAACGTTAGTCCAGAGCCGTTGGTCCGGAGCCTTTGATTCATCGCCGGCTCTGGAGCCATTGATTCGCCGCCGGCTCCGGGCTGTTGGTACGGAGCCGGCTCCGGAGCTGTTGGTGCGGATCCGGCTCTGGAGCTGTTGGTGTAGATCTGGCTCTGGAGCCGTGGGTGCCATTGGTGCACTCCAAAACACCCATTCCTATTCGGCAGTAACACTATGACAAAAGTATGAATGTATGTGTTAACTTTCAGCCAATTATATTTCGTTTGCCTGTAGTGGTTGGTATCATTTTAAAAGAGATCCCAAGTGCCACAAATCCACTAAACGACCACTAAACGGCTTCTAAACGACTCAAGTTCTCTACCTAAACGGAATATAGAAAGACTTCGTTTAGCAGACGGCAAACGACTCATGCATTCTAAAAATAGCGAAAAAGCTGGTGGCGCTCTCTGTTGGTGGGATACCCCAACCAGTTGAGCTTCATCGCTTGGAGGAGAGCTTTCTCATTTCCTCTGTACTGTTGTATGGTTTCGCATTGAAGTTATGCATCGCTAGAACTAGAACGGCGATACGATTGTTTAAATACAAAACTCCAACGAAAACCACCAGCACAGAAGCAAGTGAGATTTGAGTAATGGTCGTTGGTGTTGATACCCACGTATCTGACCACACGACCATTCATATAGATTTTTGCTCAGAAAGCTAGAAGGCTATATAGGTCATGATAAGATGAAACTTGTCGAAACACATTGCAAGAAAAGGATAGCAATATAATGATGAGTTGTAATACGCCATCTATTGATCAAACCAATGAAGCTGTGGAGCTTTCATTTTTTTTCTATGGATATTCAATTTTCCAGTCGTTTAAGCTTAATCTGTGGCGCTTGGGATGATTTCAGTGTTAATTTCAAAATATTGTTACACATCATGCAATCAAATTTAACTGTACACAACTGTAATACAACATTTGAAAGAAAAGAAAAAGACATAAGCATCCACTTAAAACATGCGGCAAGGCCGGTTGGGGTGTTGGAGTTACTGCACATTTTTGATTAAAAAAAATATTGATAGGATTTTTAAAATTCTAATTTTACAACGATATGTTATAAAACATTATTATGAACCTATAAGACAGTTTTCATTCCAATCTTACTACAAATTCAAAAGATATAGGCTGGTATTATTGAATCCGTTCGTAGCGGCGGCGTACGTCCCGACACTCATTTTCCTAACGTACTAGATCGTTGCTACAGTTATTCACCGCGACGTTGTAGGACCGGGCGCAAGAAATGTGTTGCCATCCCTAGAATTTCATGTAAGCGCCGTACGTTCCCGCTACGAACGGATTAAATAATACCAGCCATACTCTTTTAATCACAAAAAACAGCATTCTTCCATACAAATTGTATGGCCTATCCGGGTAGGCGGTTGTACGATTACGTAAAGTTTTTTGGTCGTACACAAGACGGTTAAACGGTTGCGTTCTCAACAGTGCTCCTGCCGAAATCTGCCAATATAATCTGGCCACACTGGACCGCAGGGCAAAAGCTCACTCGAAAGGTCAACAACCGTCGCAAAACGTCAAAAACGACCGTCGCCAGCGCCTCGAAATCGTTGCGAGTTTCGCTCGCTGGCGACGTCGGTTTGCAGTACATGCGACGCCGGTTTTGACGTTTTGCGACGGTTTTGCGACGGTGGCCGCCAAAAGCTCGCCTTGCCCTGTGGGCAAAGTGACCAGAAATACCGATGTATATATATTTGGGTTTGAAGGAAAAAATCTCAATTTTTTGTAATCATTGAACGATGAAACTCAGCCAAACAATCAAATCAATCTAAATAATCCAGCGAAAATCAAATTACAGCACGTACGATAAAAACGTATCCACTGGAGCACTGCAGTGGCCCTAAGCGGTCGCGTGGAGCCACAAGAATAAGAATTTGCCACCACTGAGAAAAAAGAATGAGCATCTTAGTTATTCTTTGGTTTAGAATTCCTAGTACCATTTTCAGATCAACACTTCAGTAAGACATTTGTGTAACCGCTGAACCAAATCTAATCCATATCCTAAGTAAAGGATGCATATTCATTTGAAATGGAACTTTAATTTTGCGCATTAGTACCCCGTCCCCCTCCCCCCCCCCCCCCCCAATCACGCTCAACACTTCTTTCGCTTTCACTTCTTTCAACTCGAGTTAAGTTTCGAGTTTTAACCTACCGAAAACTACCGATAAAATTTTGATGCGCCTACCGAAAACCGCCAAAATAATCTGGCCACACTGCCTGGAGCCCGCTTCAAATCTCGTTTTGTCGGTAAATACAGTTTTGTTTGCACTCCATGGAATCATTTCGTAGTTTGGAGTTTGGTTTAGCGAACGCTGCACGCGCCGGTGGACAGGAGTGCAAAGACGAGTGAACTGTTGCCGCCGCAATACTTTACCCACTACTTTGAACTGTTGCATTACTTGCCCTTGTACGTGACCAGCGACGTCGATATCTGTTCGATATTTCATTGAGCAACGTGCTTGAAGACGCCAACACTCTGCTCGCGGTATAATTGAACGCAAATAGTTTTTATCGTATTAATCAATCCCATCGAAAATGCCTACCTGGACGCAGATGCAAGGACAGCTACGCAATCCCAACAATCCGGTAGTGTTTATGGATATTACGGTCGGAACAGCGGTAGGTGCAAGGGTCGCAAGCTGGAAAACAGTGACCGAGTACAACATTTTACTTTTAATTTGGACAGGAAATTGGCCGCATGGTGTTTGAACTGTACGCGGACGTGGTGCCCAAAACGTGCGAAAACTTCCGGCAGTTCTGTACCGGGGAGTACAAAAAGGATGGCGTCCCGATCGGGTACAAGGGTTCGAGCTTCCACCGAGTCATCAAAGACTTTATGATACAGGGAGGAGATTTCGTGAATGTAAGCAGTCACTTGTGCTATCGGTTGTGTTGTGCTCTTGTTAATGGCACTTTTGCTTTCTTTCTTGGTGGGGTTTTACTCCCGCTCAGGGCGATGGAACGGGCGTTATGAGCATTTACGGCACTCCCACCTTCCCGGACGAACATTTTCTGCTGAAGCACGACGCACCCGGGCTGCTTTCGATGGCCAACAGTGGGAAGGACACGAACGGATGCCAGTTTTTCATCACCTGCTCAAAGTGTAACTTCCTGGACTACAAGCACGTCGTGTTTGGGCGCGTGCTGGATGGACTGCTGATTATGCGGAAGATTGAGAACGTTCCGACGGGACCGAACAACAAGCCGAAGTTGCCGGTAGTCATATCGCAGTGCGGACAGCTGTAACAGGAATTCCTGCAAACTGAACATCCCTGCGAAGTGTGCTGTATAAAAGTGTAATAAACCCAACGAGGCGCTGCCAGAATCGTCGGACATAAAAACGAAAACGCAACATATTGTCCTGCATTATGAAACAATCCGTAATGGGTATGAAAACGACAACTTCACAATGCTGAGAAGCACACACACACACACATACTCGCTGCGCACAGCCTGCTTCCTCTGATGCCACATTCCAGCTGTGGTGTGCGGATGCCATAATTAACCACGCGGACTTCACACAGTCGGCCTTGAAAGTGGAGCTCTGGTGGATTATATTTATAAACATGCTGCCTGCGACGACCTGGGCAAAGAATAAATAGTAGCCGCAGTGTTGCACGTATCCTGTGCCCACTCTCCCCCCCACACAAATCAGCGTCCTTCTTGAAATTCATAAACTAAAGCACACCCGAAGCCTACCAGAGGAAGAAGAAGAAAAAAAGGTGATAGAAACAACAATCTCTGCCTAACGAAGGTAACGAAGTCGTTAATGACCGGCCGACAGCTCGCCGCTTGAAGGCGCTGGTAGTAAGTGCTCCTTCCTCCTTTGCGGCTAATCAATGATCCTTTTCCCCATTCCCCCATCCGTTCGCCCAATTGCTATCATCCCCCCCACTGGGGAAAGGGTCGCGCGCGCACAAACAGCACGTTTTGTTTTTACGATCCTAATGAACGTTTCACACGCAATCCGCCACAGTCCGGCCCGTGTATGTGGTCAAACCTCAGTCTCAGTAGTGTAAATCGATGCGGGCAACGAAAAGGGGGGAGGGAGCAAAAGAGCCTAGTGAAAAATAAAACCGGAAAAGCCCTAAACTACACTTCGTTAGATAAAATACATCTTTCCCTATTGTGCTCGGGGCACTAAAATTGGGCCGGAGAAATTGTAATTGAAATGTTTGCATATTTACTCATGAGTTTATGTCCAAGCCATAATTTCAAACATTTATGAGCTTGGGGTGGATTTTTTTCCGTTCAGAAGGGTCAAGAGGGCGCTTTCCAGTCCGCTAATTGCTTCATTTTTCACGGTCTTGTTTCATTATTTAATTTTCTTTACTCCGCCAGCTGATAGCGATAGAGATGCCCCCTTCTGAGCAAATTGCAAATTACTGCGGAAATATTTAAGGACCGAAGAAAAGTGCTCAGAAAAAGGAAAGCTCATGTCCACAGTGCCAATGAGCCCCCGCTCTAATCAGGTAAGGCGACCGGTGGGTAAACATTTGCATAAAGCTAGATTTCGCATGCAAATGCATGCTGCCGACCTTGATCTTTGAACCACTCGATTTACAGGAGCAAGTATGGCCTTCCCCAGCCACATTGAGTGTGGGTGGGTGGCACATTTCTTCCGCTTATTTTTATTTTTTTTTATTTCTTCCTTTAAGATACCCAACTCCCGTTCAGTCCAATTGGAGTGGAATGTACCAAAAAGGTTAGTATGTATGCATGGGCGAAGAATATGGTAATCCTTGAACGAGCCTATCTAAAGTGTAAGGAACCGATGGTCCTTCACAGCCTGGTTCTCATTCAAGGAACGCGTACCAAAAAAAGGAAGAAAAACGATGACGGTCATGTTTTATGGTTATTGATTGAAAGACTGCCCCCACACTTTGCCAGGACGATATCAGAACGTAGCGCGTCACACAGACCCGCGGAGGGGCCAGTGTAGCCGTTGGGCGTATCCTACGTCGTCGTCGTCGTCAATGGATGGAAAGGTGCTTAACCGAATGGTAAATGATTTACGATTCGTCACCCATTTGGGGTGAGAAACGTTCCTTAAGGACGTTTGGAAGCTCTCTCAGTTCATGATCACACGCGGTATTGGATTATTTGGTAAAGATTGCCTTCAATTAGCATTTCCATAAATCCTTGTACCTTCGAGGTACACCAACGGCAATCACCGACAGCAATTCAGCATGGGCGTGTTTAATTCTAAGGTGGATTGTGTGCGTCTGCCTTTTGGAATTTTGGCTGAGAATGTTTCCTCAGAATTCGTCATTATGCAGCGGGCGTTAGACATGCACAGTGTGGAGAGACAGGTGTTTTATATTCATGAGACAAATTAAATTATTCGTCTACATTTCATAGCTCCTTTTGCTTGCTTCTAACTGGCACATGGCAGTTAAACTGTAAACCGAGACGAAATAGATTAAACTGTTGGAGACCGTAAAGATACAACTGTTTACGAAATGTCTAGCGACACGCAAAGGAGTCCTTCAACAACTTGTCCTAGTCTTACACCTCAATGGACAATTTAGAATCTATAGCCGAGACCATGTTTCGGACGTATTCGAACACATCAATCTACACCTAAGCGTATTATCTTTGAATGTGAAGCGTATTTTTTCTGAATATCACTTGCTCTTAAATAATCTGTACAAATTCAGCTACAAACATATTTGATATTGGAAAACGGGAAGGGAACAGGATTCACTCCTTAGCCTTTTGGTGTCTCTGCCACTCGGCAGAGAGAGAGGGATCAAAATAAATATGTAATGTTAATTGTTGGTGGGGGATCTGATCTGATGAATATTTACATGGCAATCATTCACATCCAGCAAAATAATAATTAATATCAAAAATGCTTTGCCTCCAATCAATTCTGAACAAGTTGTCCCATTCGTGTCGTGTGCAATCGTTCGTTCGCGCTACCTAATAAAGCTATTTGTTTTAAGGGAACAAAAACGAAAACAAAAATATATGTATGTCCTCTGTCCTTTAAATCCTCCTGCAGTCCGTCGCTTGTCGTTGGTCGTCAATCGTGGGTTAAGGTATGGGGGAAATACTGTCCACGAGCAGGCACAACAAGAGCGCGTGCTTTTTTACATCATATCCCGCAAATCCGACTCCGATCAGTTGTGCTACCTAATTTCCTACCTAAGTCTTACGCTCTTTGCCATTCGTGTCGCGTTGCTTGGGTCAGGATTGGTTGGATACCAGCACGTGGCTCTTGATGGCCGGTGGACCGAACCGCTGTTCGGCTTCCTGTATGAACGCGTATTCCATCTGCTTTACCAGCTGGTCGAAGAACAGGTTCGAAAGTTGCGAATGTAGCAACGATTTGAACTCGAACGATACCATGAAATCGATCACGCACGATTGCGGTATGTCCTTCAACCCGGGGCTAAACTGCCACGCGGTCAACAGGTAGTTGAACAGGCGCCCATCAACACACTCTGCCCGGACGAGCGAGGGCTTGATGAGCTGTACGTTCGAGGTGTAGCTTTCGTTCAGTGGCGGAAAGCCGATAATAAGGTCCGCCTTCAGGGAGCCCGGTTTCCGGTCGTACACGAAGGATTTTTTACAAAATGGCACAAATGTGTTGTATTTTTCAACGTCCGCCACTACGGAGTAGAGCTGATGCATAGAGTACCTGCAAATAGCGAAGCAAAGCAAACAAACAAGATGACACACGAGCGACATGATCTTGAAACCCTTCCAAGGTTCTGTATGGCTGCCAGGAAGGAAGCACGCGTGCGGGAAGTTCAAGGTTCGCACCATCCCCCCTTCGCCACCACCACCACGGGGTACTCACCCTACAAGCTTCTTCTGGGTAAATTCACGTCGCGTTTTCGTTATTGGTGTGAAATCGAAAATCCCCCTGTACGTTGAGTATCTGGTAGGTGCGAAAGTGGAAAGAATGACGCAGTTAAGGAAATCTATTTCCTACGACTCATCGCCTAATTGCTTATCATGTGTGCGCGCGGGAGGGTGTTTCGCGCGTGCAGTACTTACAGCAGAGGGGTTCGCTGAGATTGCGCCAGGTTTTTCGACAGTAGCATACGCTTGGCGTTGGCCACAATTTTCACCGACATTGCAAACGGTGCACGGAAAACAAGGACGCACGTGAATTTACCCAAAAGCACACTTTACTCCGCAGCGGCCAGCTGCACACGGGGCCAAAGATTTAGAGATTTGCGTAACGTTGAGTATTTAGTGTTGTGTCTCTTTATTCGCGACTGAACTAACCAAGGCCAAATGCGAGGGGGGAAAAATAACAATCATTTGCGAAATGTCATATTCCACATCGACGGCCCGTTTGACAGCTGCTTGACAGCGTGGCCTCAGGGCTGCTGCAGAAGCCATTCATAAACAAACCAAGGGCCACTGGGCTGTAAACAACGTAAAATCTCCTCCAAAACCCTACTTTTTCCAGCCGATCCGTACTCAAGTGGCAGTAAAATAGAGAATTACAAGTTTTCCAACGCTGATTTTCCGGATTGAACGTGTCTGCATGGTTCATACCTGCGATACAGGCTCGCGCGACACGTACCCTCTCGACATTTTTTTCGGCAATCCAAATACCAGCTGTCAGTGACGGGTTGTGTTTTCTTTCTGCTCGGCAAAGGCAATTGATACGGCTCGAAACGCCTAATCATCGGCAAATTTAATTTGTCTCGCCAAAAGAAAAGTGTTTTCCAGTGATTGTAGAGCTCGAAACGGCACTTATCACGGTCGGCGTTGTCCTCGCGTTCGATGTGAGTGCGTGTGTGTAAAAGTGGAAGAGTTTTATGACCTCTCTCTCTCTGTTTCGATTCTAATTTGATTCTTTTTTTCTGTCCACGATAAGATCTCGCCACCCCCACGTTGTCTAGCTGCACTGAGAGTGTGAGTGGTACGTTATCTATTGGCGTATCAATTGTAGCAGCAAAAACGAAAACAATACCAAAGATTGCGAATCGCAACACAAACGACACAGCGGCCGGCAGCAATAATGGCGACACTTAATCAAGCGCTCGTGTTGGCTCTCGAAAGCAACCCGAAGGAAGCGTACGTGGTCGCAGCGGAAACACTTTTGCGCCTGCTGGACAACATCATACGCGAGCCGCAGAACGCCAAGTACCGCACGGTGCGGATAGATAATCCCTCGATCAGGGAGAAGCTGCTGTCGGTGGAGGGTATGAAGCAGTTGATGCTAGCGATCGGATTCGTCGAATCGAGCGGAACGCTCACGGTGCCATCGAACGTGCTGCTGGCAAACGTGCGACGGTATCGCGAGTTTTTATACGAGCGGAAAGAGCTCGTCAAAAACCCGCCAAAGGAGAAGGACATCACACCGATCGGCAGTGTCACGTGTACAGAGAGTAATAGTAGTGCTGCTTCTGCTGCTGTTACGACAACCTCCACCACCAACATTCCCCAGGAAGCGGCGACGGAGAAGAGTAAAATGGTGCTGCAACCGTCTGGCAGTAATGCCACTGCCGGACAGCAACGAACAGAAGCACTTTGCGTGATTAAGTCTAGTCGACCGTTTCTGGCACGGATCGAATTCCCGAAGGTCATTCCCGGCAACAATACGTTGCTTCGTCAGCTCGAGCTGCTCTCCGATCAGGTAATGCAGTACGAGGACGAACTGCTGCTAGCGAGCGGGACGAGTCTAATTCCGATCGATAAACTGACGGCGAAGGCGAAAAGTAAGCTCACCCAGTGGCAACGGCTACTAGCCACCAGTGAAGCGACCGACCAGAACAAGGAGCCCAGTGAAAAGGACCTTCTGCTGGAGGAGCTAACCGCTTGGTTTCGGGCGGAATTTTTCACCTGGGTAAACGCGCTGCCCTGTACGGTGTGCGGCAACGAGAAGACGCAGCTCGTACGCAGCACCGTTGAGGATGGGGTGCGCGTCGAGGTGTACCAGTGTTGCGGGCAGCTGCGACACTTTTATCGCTACAACGATGTGGAAAAGCTGCTCCAAACACGCCGCGGACGGTGTGGCGAGTGGGCGAACTGCTTTACATTCCTGTGCCGCTGCCTTGGGTACGATGCGCGGTACGTGTTTTCCACGGGCGATCACGTCTGGACGGAGGTGTGGTCCGAGCGAAGGCAACGGTGGATCCACGTGGATCCGTGCGAGAATGTGCTCGATGCGCCGCTGATGTACGAGCACGGCTGGAGGAAGGAAATTACGTACGTGTTCGGGTTTGCGCGGGACGATGTGCAGGACGTTACCTGGCGCTACACGAACGATCATCAGAGGCTGCTGCAGCGAAGGAGACAGGGCGGTGCGTGCAGTGAGCATGCGCTGCTGGATGCTATCGCGAAACTGCGGACGAAGCGACGCGCCGGGCTGAACTGCACCCCCGAGCAGATGTCCCTGTTGCGGAAGCGTACGATCGACGAGTGTTTGGAGCTGCTGGCGAATGCGGGCCGGGTACCGACGGCCGCCGAACGGGAGGGTCGCAGCTCGGGCAGTCTCGAGTGGCGGTTACAGCGCGGCGAACAGCAGACCAACACGCGATACATGTTCATTCCAACGGAGGAGGAGGTGCAGGCAAAGCAGTTCAACATTCGGTACTGCTGCGCAACGGATTGCTACGAACGGTTTCTGAAAGGTATGCTGGGTGCAAGTAGGCCATGCGGGGAAGAGTTTTGTTTTAATTGTCATTTGTTTAATGTCTTGCACAGGTGCTAGCAATCGTGTGAATGAAAGAATCACAGAAAAATCAAACGGATGGGAAAGTCGACAGTACGTGAGTCGAAATATCTTCCGCAAGGAAGAACTCGATTGGAAAATGGTTTACCTCGCAAGGACAGGTGAGAGCGAACGGTGGAAAGAGAGTGCGATTTGAAAATTTCATCTATCATATTCTGCATTCTTTTAGAGGGAACCGATGAAGCTACAATCGAGTGGAACTTTGACTTTTCCGTGCAAGGGCTGCGCGTGAAGCAGATCGAGTTGCGGTTTGGTCAGGAAACGTACGAAGGAGCAAAGGTGGAGCTGTACTACATAAAAAGTGATGGTACGGAATCGATCACCAAAATAGTTTCAATTCTATCACGAAGAAATCAATCTGTAACCATGTATTCTTCGCTCCTTTTAGGTTCACAGTCACAGGCTCTTTCTTCACTGTGCGAGTGTGGCAAATTTACCCTGCAGGCACGCCTTTCCGGTGGCAAATCCTGGCAGCATGCGCAACTATTTCGACAATCCAAAACCGCTACCGATGAGTATCCGTTCGAGATGAACATCGTTTTAATGTAGTGTGCTGTTCGCTGCAACCCTTTTGCTGGTGGTTTTCCATTTCTATTCTCCGAAACAGCTAAGTAGAAGCTACAGCAAGTAAGCACCATAAAAGTGGCTATATAAAAGGGCGAAGAAGGTATCGAATGCAATAATGTACGGTTTTTTTAGATTTAGCTTGATAAGATGCACCACTCGTGTAACACGTGTCGTGGATTCCATTTTTCCACGATTCGATTTAACTAGTCTCACTTTACACACAAACACACACAGCACGAGCACCATCCGTTTTGGCGCTCACAATTCGACGCAGTAATAAAATAATTACTCAGAAATCACTTCACCTAATGCGAATGGACCTCAACACGACCACAATGAGTGAAAGAAACGTTCGATTATTGTTTGTTGGTTTTTATTTACAAAACCCTCTTCACATGTGTTTGTGGAGTTAGTTTTATTTTTTTTTTACATTTCCCTACGCGTTCACACGGTCACGCTGCTGTTGCGCGTACGCTGCTGGGTGCGTACGTGAAATAATGTAAACCCACAGACGGATAACTGTTTAAACAATGTAAAATATAACACGTTATAGCTGCATTTAAAACGAAACCGAAGAAAAACCATTCATCAAAATAGGATACACAATAGAACCAACATACAATACACAAGGACGACGACGATGACGATGACGGAGGAACAAAACGGACAAACACAAGGGAATAAGGGATGGTCAACATCGCGAGTAGGGAGAGCAGTTATTAGTAGTAGCATGGGACCCACAATATGGCCTGTCTCGTTACTGTCACTAAAACACAGGGGCAAGCGAGGTTATCAGCCCCCTTTCTACGAGGGACGGCACAGCATGCTGGGTTTGTTCCTGTCCGTATCTTATGGCACACTATTGGCACAACCGTTGCGCCTTACATACAGACATAATGCCCGCCCTCCAGAGAGAATGAGTCACACGGACGGGAGGAGTGGTGATGTATGATTTAAACACAGTGTAAAACCATCTTAAGCTGCCAATTCTCGTCAACTCGCATGTTGCTGCTGCTGTTGTTGCTGGACCTGCTGTTGTTGTTGTTGGTTCTGCTGCTGTTGCTGCTGCTGGACCTGCTGCTGCTGCTGATCCTTCTCCTGGCCGTGTGTTTTAATGTGTTTGTTCAAATTGTTCGACTGATTAAAGCGCTTGTCGCAGATGGTACACTCGAACGGTTTCTCCCCCGTGTGGATGCGCATGTGCGTGTTGAGATTGTTCTTCTGGTTAAAGTGCTTCGCGCAGATCGTGCACCGGTACGGCTTTTCGCCCGTGTGCGTGCGCACGTGCGTTTTCAGGTTGTTCGACTGAATGAACCGCTTGCCGCAGTACGTACACTCGTACGGCTTGTCGGCCGTGTGGACCAGCATGTGCTGCGAGAAGTCATCCTCCTTCTGGAAGGAGCGCGAACACACCTGACACTTGTACGGATCCTGAAAGATGTGCGTCTTGATGTGGGTCTTCAGGTTGTTCGATTGGGTAAAGGTTTTGTCGCAGATGTGGCACCGGTACGGCTTTACCTGGTTGTGCGTCTTCTTCATGTGCTCGGTCAGCTCGTCCAGGTTCAGGTAGACCTTGTTGCACACCGAGCAGATGTACGGTTTTTCGTCGTTGTGGAACTTCATGTGGGTCGCCAGATCGATCGGATGCATGAACTGCACCCCGCACACCATGCACACCAGTTGGTGCGTGCGCATGTGCGTGGTCAAGTTGTTCTTCTGGTTGAAGCGCTTGCCGCAGATCGTACACGCGTACGGCTTTTCGCCCGTGTGCGTCCGGATGTGCGTCTTCAGGTTGTTCGACTGGCTAAAGTTCTTGCCGCAGATGGTGCACGCGTACGGCTTTTCGCCCGTGTGCGTCTTCATGTGCGTCGCCAGATTGTTCGACTGGATGAAGCCCTTGCCGCACACGCTGCACCGGAACGGCTTTTCGCCCGAATGCACCCGTATGTGTATCGCCAGGTTGCCCGAGCTGGAGAACTTTTTGTGGCATATCAAGCACTCGTGCTTTCGCAGGCTCTCGTCCCCGCCAGCGCCACCACCACCACCACCGTCGCTGTCTTCTTCCAGCGACGATTGGGAATCATCGTTCGTAGGATGATACCCCGCACCCGACCCATCGGACGTGCCCTGCAGCTGACCCTCGTGCTGTTTAATGTGCTCGATGATGTTGTTGGACATTTTGTGACAGATTGGGCAGCGATGGCCCTTGCTAGCATCGAGATGCGGCGGTGCATGACCCAGATGGTGGTGTGGCGGCTGTGACGCGGTGTAGAAATGGTCTCCGACACCAGCCCCATTACTGGTGGGTGCCGGTGCTCCCTCGCCACCATCGTTCGCACTACCGGAATGATAAAGCGCACGATTTTTAAACTCATTCTCGTGGATCTTCATGTGCGCCGCGAACTGGTCCGCCGTGCTGAACGTTTTGTGGCATATCTGGCACAGCCCGTCCGCACTGCCGCTGGCACTTTGAACCGCGAGATGCTGCGACAGCTGACTGTGACGCTGCCCGCCGTGATGGTAGCCCGCGGTCGATCCGGCAATCAAGTTGCCGGCAAGGCCTGCCTGGCCCGCGTACATGTGAGTCGCTGCCAGCGGCTTTATTGCACTTTCGTGTATCTTCATGTGCAGGTTCAGGTTCACCATCGTCATGAAGGACTTGTGGCAGATGTGACACTCGAACTGCTTGGCCATACCGTACGCATACTGGTTCGTTACGGTTCCACCGATGTACTCGCTCTTGATGATGTGCTGCGTTGCGACTGGCGGACTAGTTTTGCTGCTCGATGCCACTGCCGTCACGGGGGAAGAGGCCGACGATACCGATTGCTGCTGCTGCTGCTGCTGTTGCCCGTAGCTGCCGGCGGTCTCACGCCCCGCAATAAACCCATTATTGTCGTGCGTTTTCATATGCTGCACCAGTAACGCGCTCGAGATGAAACACTTCTGGCAGAGTTGACACTGATACTGCTGCGCTGCGGACACACTGTTTGGGACTGTCTGTGACGGCGCTGCTCCATTAGTGGCGTGCTGTTGCGAGGTGCTGGAAGAGGAGGAGGAGGCTAATCCAGAGGGGGATGCGAGACTGTTGAGCATCTTTTGCGACTGTGCCAGCGCGGGAGCGCCTACTACGATTGCAGCTGTTTCAACGTTGCTACCACTGCCGGCCGTAAGGAATGGAGTGTGGTAAAACTCGGTCGTCAGGTTCATGCTCAGCATATTCTGATGGTAGAGCACGCGGTCCCGCAGTCCATTTTCCAGGTTTTTCATCGAGCCGGAACTCGCCTCGCCATACTTGCCCAGCATCGGGTGGGAGCGAGCGCTGTGGAAGAGGTGAAGAGGCAAATTAACAACGGTCCAATGGTTCGACAGGGGGTGGACAAGGCGGGAGGAGTACGTTAATTCAGCACACCACACCGCGGGATGAAAATTGGGTTTTGTTGGGAAGCGTTAAAACCTGTGCGATATTATTACGTGCGGCGGTTCTACTTGCCTAGCATCCAATTAGTGGTACCGTCACGGCGCTCGGGACGGAACAATTGTTACACATTTCCCTAGCTATCTCTACCCCCGCCTTCTACGCCTACTTAACGCCCGAGCGAGGCAAGCCACCATGCCGCACCGGAGAGCACCGGAGCCAGCCGCTGCTCTTCGGCACATAATTCTCTTTTTATTCGCAATTTCGCCGTGAACGCGCATAAAAGTGAATATGAAAAAGCATTAAAATTTACTATTATTATTATTGCCTTTCGGGGCAAACCGGAGAGCCCTTCGACTGTGTGGAGGGTGTACGCACGTACGCACGCAGGCACACAGCTACACACACAGATACCGTCAAATCTGAGGCGCGCAAAAAGGCAGTATCAATAACCATAACCATTTACTACACCCCGGAGCCCTTCCGTCTTCCCTTTGTCTCTCACTCTCTCTCGCTCTCTCTCTCTTGCCCTCTTTTGCCGTGTCCTGTGCCGATGGTGGATACTTCTTTTCTGGAGCGGTTCCAGATACCGTATTGGAGAATGGGCATCCTGGCGCAACTCCCAAATGGAGAAGATTGCCCTTATTTTGCACACACATAGCTAAGGATCTTTGCTTACCGCACCGCATCAACCCAGCACGGACATCCGGAATATGGTGTTTGCTGATCTTTTCCCTGTTTGCTCTAAACTGCATCGCCAGATTGATGTGTTTGGACTGGGAAATCCCCTTTGGAAGGATATTTTTCACCACCCATTGCTTACCTCGTACGCTTTCCTGGTAGAGTTTCAGCTTTCCTTCTTAGGGGGAGGAGGAACTGGATCCAAGGAAATCTTCCGCGTTGCACAATGCACTTTGGCGCTCTAGCGATACCACATCAGGCTCGAGCTCTTCTTCATCACACGAAACAAAGGGTGGAATTGGACTTGTTCACTAGCAACCAGCATCCGGGATCTGGGACACACCGTTCCTTGCAACACCGATGGTTGGATGTTTTCTTGCTGTTGTCGTTGGATGCTGCTGTGGTCTCGCTGCTACTACTGCACTACGCGAAGCTGCTGCGTTTTACGGGATGTTGGACATTACTGAACAAACTGAAGGGCTATTCACTGCAAGGGGCACGAACTTAAACTTGTACACCAGGACAGGAGCACGGGCACTTGCTCCAAATCCCAAAAAATTGATGTTTTTCCGCAGCAAAGACAAAACAGTGGCCGTGTGAAGCTAGGAAAAAGCTGGCGATGATTGATGTTTTGTCGAGTACGGTACGCAGCAGTATAAACGTCACCCTTCAAACTGTCAACCCGATTATCCGTGTCTTTCATGGTGGCTTTTTTCGACTGATTTGTACTGGTTTTCGTGCTTCAAACAAGTGCAAGTGGAATTTTTTCCCGAAGTAGAACATTTTACGAAGTGCTACCAAGAGAAATTTCGTCACCAAACGCTCTGTTTGTGTTGCCGGTAAATGGAATAATTTGCGGCAGCCTCAATGCAGCCCTGGAAAAGTGCCCTTTCACGCACACAGCTACAGGCTAATAATCAAAACAAACGCACTTTACATGACGTTTCTTCATTTATTTACAAACTCGTGCACGCGTGCGGTGCGGTTTTTGACAAGAAGCACATGTTTCGGTCTCAGTAGCGGTCGGCGAAGTTGTGCAGTGTGCTGGCAGTTCCAAACTTAAGCCTTTTTTTCCACTTTCGCAGTATTTTCAGTGTATTTCGTTGTGTTGGGTTTACTGTTTAGACACGATGGAGATTGATTGCGATAAGGTTTTGCACCATGTGAGGCATTTGCGGGAGAAAATGCAGTGCAAGGAGTTGGACCCATTTTCTAGGTTAAGGGTAAGTGTGGCTGCCCACGGTAGGGTGCACAGCACGTGTAATGTTTCCCCATTGTATGTGAATGTTCGCGGCAATAATTCGTTTTTGTTTCGATTAGAAGCTGAATTCCATACAAATGGACGATATCTGTGCCGTGCTGGGTGATTTGTTAGAGAATCCACGCTACACAGAGGAAATCGGCCGTCGGTTCCGCAGCATACTGTTGCTGATCGTCACGAACGTGTTCGAACGGGAAGAAGATGCGAATGGTGTGAAGAAAACATCGACGCAAGAAGCAGGCCACCATATATACCATAGGAAATGCATTGCCTTGTCGAAGTTGATATTGCTCTGTCCGGATGTGCTGAGGTAAGTGTGCACTGCATATTATATGATTCGGATTTTTTTGAAAATTTATGATCTCTGTTCTCCTTCTAGGTATTCGACGCAATTTTTCCGTAAAAATCCATCCCCATTCGTTCGCGATGTGGATGATAGTGATTACAAACCGAAGGAGAAACAACGCAAACAGCAGCAACAAAAGACCAATCAACCGGAGGACACGAGCTTGGAGGTGATACAGGCATGCTACAGATATTTGATGGCGGATCGAGTTTATTACGGTGCGGCATGGAATTGGTCGGAATTTTTCGAACAGTACGAGAGCAAAGATTGTCCCCGAAAAAGGTACTACCTCAACCGAATAATGGCGATGGTGGCCGGCATGTCCCAGACCGAACTGAACACACTGGACGATGGAATACCGGTGGAGGTGATGCTGGAGGAGAGTGATCGCATGAACGAGTCCATCTATTGCCAGATTGAAGAGAGCAACGAAACGGACGATTCTGCCAGCAGTGCGGGTAAAATCGTTTGGCAGTACGAGAGCAATGTCGTGACCAATGTGGGCGATGTTTTGCTGCCCATTTTCGACAAAGATAATGTTCAGTTTTACCAACGCACGGCAGAGTCCGAGTCAGAGCTGGTGGTTAGTGTGAATTCTACGAAACTTAATCTACGCAATCTTGCCCTCGGTGTGTCATCGGGCAAAGCCATCTGCCTGTCGGGACCGGTCGGAAGTGGTAAGACATCGCTGGTAGAGTATCTTGCCAAAGCCACCGGAAGAATAGCCCCGAAAGGTGCCGAGCGGCGTAAACGGCAGGCGCTAAAGGAAGAGCTTTCAAAAAAGCGTAAGCATAGCAACGGTTCCAAGGAGGCCGAGCTGGACGGCAATGGAACAATCGAGGTCGATGTTGAAACACTCAAGAAGGAGGCACCAAAAAGTGGATTCCTCCGTGTTCAGCTTGGCGATCAGACGGACAGTAAAACCCTGCTCGGTCAGTACCGCTGCACAGACACGCCGGGCGAGTTTGTGTGGCAACCGGGCGTACTTACGCAGGCCGTCATGTATGGGTATTGGTTGCTGTTGGAGGATCTAGATTCCGCCACCCAGGACGTGTGTACTGTGCTGACGAATTTGCTCGAGAACGGGTATCTAAGCGTGCCAGGATTCCGTGACTGTCTGCACGTGATGCCCGGCTTTCAGCTGTTCGTCACGTTGCGCTCCGGCGCTAAATCGAACGCATCGCAGGCCCACAGCAACACGTACAGTTTGCTGGAGAAATACCTTTGCACCGTTACGATAGTGCCACTGTCGAGGAAGGAGCTGTGCGATATCATATGCATTCACTACCCGAAGCTACGCACGGTGGCAACGCGAATTGTGGACATTTATCTGACGTTTTCCAGCGGCTGCCATTCGGATGATGATAATCAGAACTTCACTGCAGAACAGTTGGCGTTGCTGGAGCAGCCCCATCTGCAGGGGGGCGGCGAACTGGACCAATCCATTGGAGGGGACGACGCATTACCCCGTTTCCAGCAGGAGCATAGCGAAAAGCTAGCTGTAATGCATTTTTCGTCCGGATCCAACCGTCGCCTAGTGTCGACGCGCGATCTGATTAAGCTTTGTCGTCGATCGGATCCGTCGTTTTCTGCGACCAGTGCCGAGTGCGCCTACTTTGTGTTTCAGAACGCGGTCGATCTGTTCTGCTCACACGTGCCGCATGGTCCGGTTCGGACGAAGCTCGTCAAAGGAATCGGTGGGAAAATTGGTATCCTTCCGAGCCGTTGCGATCATCTCTGCGAAGAGTACAAGCCGGCGGTTGAGGTGAGCGTAGGCAGTGAAATTCGTGTCGGAAGAGTCGTGCTGAAGCGTTCGCTACCGGCTGAAGTAAACGATGAAAACAATGCCGATGCGTCGGATCAGTTTGAGCATGACTTCCTCAACAAGCGCCAGAAGCTTGATCGCAATGCATCGTCGCGGGTGAAAACGATGCAACACCGTGCGGGATACAATGAGCCGGCACCGACCTTTTCCTTCACGCGACCGGCGGCATGTCTGCTGGAACGGATTGCTGTGGCCGTATCACAGAACGAACCGATACTGCTGGTGGGTGAAACGGGCGTGGGAAAGACGAGCTCGGTACAGTATCTGGCCTACCAAACGCACCACAAGCTGGTGGTGGTGAATATGAACAATCAGTCCGATGTGTCGGATCTGGTGGGCGGATACAAACCGGTCGATCTGGGCTTTGTGGTGACACCGTTGCGCTACGAGTTTGAAAGCCTATTTCGGCGTTCGTTTAACGCGCAGAAGAATGAAAAGTTTCTTTCGAACGTGGCGATGTGCTATGGCAGCGGAGAGTACGATGTGCTCGTGAAGCTGATGCTGAAAATAGCGGAAAAAGCATCGCTGAAGAAGACAGTGCAGGGCGGCAGCCAGAAGCAGACCGTTGCGATGGACAGGAAAGAGGAAAATGTGCGTGAAAAATGGAACATCTTGCAGGGAAAGCTACGAAAGTTGGATGCACAGTTGAAGAATTCGGTAAGTATATTAGAGGCATGCCTATGTGGAGAGCTCTTTTTAATGTAATTGATTTGTTTTAGATCAACGTATCGTTCGCCTTTATACCCGGTTCGTTGGTAAACTGCATTCGGAACGGGGACTGGGTGCTGCTGGATGAGATTAATCTTGCCTCAACGGAAACGCTCGAGTGTCTGTCGACGATCCTCGAGCCGGATGGATCGATCGTACTGCTCGAGCGGGGAGACTACACGCCCGTGAAGCGACATCCGAACTTTCGCATTTTCGCCTGCATGAATCCCAGCACGGACGTGGGCAAGAAGGACCTGCCGGTGGGCATTCGTAACCGCTTCACCGAATACTACGTGGACGAGCTGTTGGCCGAGAACGATTTGCTCATTCTCGTGAACGATTACCTTTCCTCGACGGGCATACAGAAGGGACGCATCATGAACACGGTGAAGCTTTACCGGCGGCTGCGTGCGATGGCACAGCTGGAGCTGAACGATGGTCTCGGTAATAGGCCTGTATTTTCGCTGCGTACACTGTGCCGTGCGCTATCGATCAGTGGGAAGAATCTGTGCGGTTCGATCGAACGCAACCTGTACGAAGCGTTCTGTATCAGTTTCCTCACCCAGTTGGACCTGAAATCGCACGCCACGGTACTGGCATACATTCGGCAGACGCTTCTACCGAAGGATAGTACCGGAGTGGTGCTGAAAAAACTCGCACCAATACCGCGCCCGAAGGAGAATGCGGAGAAACAGCTCGATTTCGAAGGCTACTGGATTGAGCAGGGTCCCCGAGAGGTACAGGAGTGCACGAGCTACATCCTGACGGACAGTGTGCGTGACAATTTGCGCGATCTGGCACGAATCATCTCGATCGGAAGGCTGCCGGTGCTGCTGCAAGGCCCAACGTCCGCCGGTAAAACGAGCTTGATCGAGTACATTGCCAAACGGAGCGGTAACGTGTGCCTGCGTATCAACAATCACGAGCACACGGATCTGCAGGAGTACATCGGTACGTACGTGGCCGACGTGACCGGCAAGCTGACGTTCAAGGAGGGTGTGCTGGTGGAGGCAATGCGCAACGGATACTGGATCATTCTGGATGAGCTTAATCTCGCACCAAGTGACATCCTGGAAGCGCTGAACCGCGTGCTGGACGATAATCGCGAGCTGTTCATCCCAGAGACGCAGGTGGTGGTAAAGGCGCATCCTAACTTTATGCTCTTTGCCACACAAAACCCGCCAGGGTTGTACGGTGGCCGTAAGATGCTTTCGCGTGCCTTCAAAAATCGCTTCATCGAGCTGCACTTCTCGGACATTCCTAAACCGGAGCTGGAGGTAATCCTGGAGAAGCGCTGTCGCATACCACGATCGTATGCCGTGAAAATGGTGAAGGTAATGTCGGACCTGCAGCTAAACCGCCGTAGCACAACGTCCAAGCAGAACTTTACGCTGCGCGATCTGTTCCGCTGGGGCAACCGGTACACGTACGCCGATATAACGCTGATCGATGAAAGAGGCTACGATTGGAACCAACATCTTATCGACGAAGGCTATCTGGTGCTTTCGTCGAAGGTACGCAGCTCGTACGAGACGGAGATCATCCGTGAAGCACTGTTCACCCACTTCCGCAAGCGGGTCGAGGAAGACGCTCTGTTTAGGCTGTCCAAGCAAACGTCGAAAGTAACGCGCTTTATTTTGGAGCGATTGCGGGAGTCCGCTCCCCTGGAAGAAAACCGACCCGGTACGGAAGGAATCGTGTGGACGTTTGACATGCGTCGTATGGCGGTACTGACGGCGAAAGCGTTGCAGTTTAACGAGCCAGTACTGCTCGTCGGTCCAACTGGGTGTGGAAAAACGACCGTTTGCCAGCTGTTGGCATCGTTGCAGTGTAGAACACTCCGCATTCTAAACTGCCACATGCATACGGAGGGAGCTGACTTTCTGGGAGGGTTGCGTCCGTATCGGTCCGATCAGAGCGATGCGATGGATGAGGATGGCGTGCAGCCGGTCGGGCAGAAGAAACATCAGCTGTTCGAATGGTCCGATGGTCCCCTGGTACAATCCATGCAGGAGGGAGGCTTTTTCCTTGCCGATGAAATTTCGCTCGCAGAAGATTCCGTGCTGGAGCGCTTGAACTGTGTGCTAGAACCCGAGCGCACACTGCTACTGGCAGAGAAGGGCGGCGTAGCAACGGGTGCCATTGCGGACGGTACAACGCCAGAGGGTAAGCAGACCAACGATGGGTTTGTAATTACGGCAACGAAAGGGTTCCAGTTTCTGGCTACGATGAACCCTGGTGGTGACTTCGGAAAGAAGGAACTCTCACCCGCCCTGCGTAACCGACTGACGGAGATTTGGTGCCGGGCAACGGAATCGGAGGATGATTTGACGCGCATAGCGGAGAACACACTGCGTCGCCTGGTGATGGCGAGCAGTGCGGCGTTCCCAGTCGCAAGCGAATCAATGACACCGATCGCACGAGTGATCGTGAAAGAGGTGCAACAGTTGAAGCAATCGATCGAAAAGCTCAACTTCAGCATTCGTGACGTGCTGGCGTGGGTTGGATTCGTGGCAAAGAATGCTGCCCGGGTAGGACTACCGGAGGCACTGATTTATGGCCTGGAAACGGTGTTCCTTGACTCGCTGGAAATGCTGCCATACGAGACGTACGATGAAATTGTGTCCATCCGACGGCAGATGCGACGCGCGTTGATGGCGCTTATGAAGGAGCTGCTTCAGTGGGACGGCAAGATAAACATGGTTGACTATGATCAGCAGGCGCTAAGTTCAGGTAGGCTATCTGTGATCACCACCACGGAAAGTCGCTTCGGCATTCATCCGTTTTACATCGAGCTGGACCCAAGCGAGCATCAGTCCAATCGGCGCAGTACGGAGTTCATGTTTACCGCGCCGACCACGCAGCGCAATCTGTTCCGTTTGCTGTCTGCGCTGAGTCTCGATAAAGCCATCCTGCTGGAAGGTCCCCCAGGAGTGGGTAAAACGTCGCTAGTGGAAAGTCTTGCCCGAGAGATTGGCTACGATGTCGTACGTATCAATCTGTGCGAGCATACGGATCTGGCCGATCTGTTCGGTACCGATCTGCCCGCGGACGATCGATCGCTCGAGGTATCGGAAGGAGCGGAAGGCGACAGCAACTCCCGACCGACGCTGGGTTCATTTGTGTGGCGCGATGGACCATTGCTAGCTGCATTGAAGGCGCAGCGCAATACCTGGATACTGCTGGACGAGCTGAACCTGGCTCCGCAAAGTGTGCTGGAAGGGTTGAACGCCATCCTAGATCATCGTGGCGAGGTGTACATTGCGGAGCTGAACAAAACGTTCCATCTGGGCAAGCGGACACGCATCTTTGCGGCACAGAATCCACTCCGCCAAGGTGGAGGTCGTAAGGGTTTGCCGCAATCTTTCCTAAACCGTTTCACGAAGGTGTATCTGAGAAAACTCGAACGTCGAGATCTGCTACACGTCGTTGAGGGTAAATATAAGCAGCAGTTCAATGCGCTTGGTCAGCGGTTGATGGAATGTGAAGGATCGGATAAGGCCTTGCAATCGTCGGCCGTAAGTTACTTCGAGCAACGGACCTCGGACCACAACGAAGGATTAAAGTTTGACCTTGCGGAGCGGATGGTTCTGTTCTCGGAACGTTTGGAGACCGGCTTGGCGAACTTGGAATTCGGCTACAAAGGTGGTCCATTCGAGGCAAATCTTCGTGATATTCTTCGCTGGTGCGAGCTGTTCTTCAGTGAGCGCTGTGGATTTGTAGTGCCACAGCATGGGCAGGACTTGAGGGGAAGCTTGAAACATCAGCTGCTGGTAGTACTGTTCGAAAAGATGAAGCTAGTGTACTACCAGAGGATGCGGGCCGAATTAGACAAACGCTACATCGTGAGCGCATTTTCGGACATTTTCCATTGCGATGGCGATGAGCTGGAGCGGATCTCGCAAGACATTGGCCTTTACTGGACGGATGATAAGCTGTATCTCGCCGACATTGTGCTGCAGAAGGGCGCTGCAATGGAAGATGCAGGAGAGCTTCCTTTGGTTGCGGTCAAACAGCAATCGACAACGGCGGCCGGTGGTACCTCGACGCTGGTGCTTGCCAGTCAGCTGGAGCTGCTGAAAAGTGTAGCAGAGTGTGTGCAGCTGGAGAAACCGATCATCCTGTGTGGTCCGAGTGATTGTGGTAAAACGAAGCTGATCGCTTTGCATTCCACGCTGGCCGATACGCTCTATCAGGTGGACACGATCGACGACACGGTGACGGGAAGTTTTCAGCAGTTCGATTTCAACCGTCATCTGGAGGATATGGCCACACTTGTGGAGGGTACATTGAGGAAGAGAGTGCGTGAATTGCTGTTGCAGGAGCGTACGGCTGGGCTGGCCAAGGGAGGAGCTGTCTTAACGCTGCTAGAATGCTGGGAGAAGTACGAGAAGCTGAGTGAAGGAGCTGCCGGTAAGTGGAAAGCACATAGTGGAGTCACGTGACAAAAGCATTAATTATATGTTTGTCTATTTTAGCATTCACTGGGAACATTACCAGCCCGCTGCAAACTGGGGAGATGGTACTGTTTCGCAAGCGTTTAAATGCTCTCCAGAATGCCATCAGTGTGCTCGGCCAGCACGGAGGATCGAACGTCCCAATCAATCGTCTCGGCGGTATGTCGAAAGTGCTGGAAAAGTTGGAGTATCTCTCCCGCCAGGTTCAAACGCTCAACACAGGCGGCCATTTCGAGTGGGTTGATTCGAAGGTGGTGAAATGTCTTCGCACCGGACAACACATTTGCCTGGAGCATGTAAACCTGTGCTCGTCCGCCGTGCTCGATCGGTTGAATCCCGTGTTCGAGCCAAACGGTACGTTGATGATATCGGAGAAAGGTACCGTCAAGACGGACGCTGCCGGAGATGACGAAATGGCAACGGAGGTGGTTCAGCGGCATCACAACTTCCAAGCGTTCCTCACCTTGGATCCGAAGAATGGAGAAATCTCGCGTGCAATGAGAAATCGTTGCATTGAGCTGGCATTCGCTAGCCGGGATGTGTACGAAGAGGACGATCTAAGACGGCTGGTGTTTGCTAGCGGTATCTACGAACCCTACCTGATCGAGGCTTGTCTGTTGATCCACAAGGAGCTACGAGGCAGCTCCGGCCAGGCCGAGCAGTTCAGTCCATTCGGAGTGGCACATCTGGTGCGTTTCGCTCAGCTGCTGACGCAGAATCTGCAGAAGCAGGGTATGCAACGGAGCGCTGACTGTCTGAAGCTGAGTGCGATGGACGTGTACGTACGCACTTCAAATGTGGATCTTCTCGGGTTTGGATTGGACTTCTATCGGAACGCGCTAAAGGAAACGATCGAGAGGGTGATCGAATCGGTTGTGGTGAGAAAAAGCACGGTGCGGTTTGAAAATGTTACCCTTTCTGCCGGAGGTCTCACGAAGCTAGCCCGCATTAAGCTGCAAGCCGAACCGTTCCTGGCGCTGCTTCGTGGTTTCGCGGAAGGCCTGGATGGTGTGCGTGTGCTGGCGGACATTTCGAATCGCTTCGCGTCTATTGGAGCAGACAAGATAGACAAAGGTTCGTTAAAGTTTCTGCTTTACTTTTTGTACGAAATTAGCACTGGTGCTGATATTGAAATGCGAGCAGCCTATCTAAGAAGAGCGATCGGCGAAACAGTTCAAATGAAAAAGGACTCAATAGAACAGAAGAACTCTACACGTCCAATCGGCAATGGAAATAGCATACAAGTGGACATAACTGGAATGGACGAAGAAGTTGAGGAAGGAAAACGCAAACGAATTTGGGATGCAGCACCATCTGGCATTAAATTTACACCTCAGGCAACGGGTCCAGAGCTCGAAATCAACTGTAAAAGCGAGCCTAAAGAAAATGGCGTTAAATCATCGAAGGAAGAGCTGACAATGGATAAGGTGCTGGATTTAATCGTGGAGTTGAATGAAATTCTATGTGGAATAGTGCAGCAGATACCGCAAGCAGCAGCAGCAGCATCAGCAACAACGGAAGATTTACCCTGGAATCGTAATCTATTCCCAAGACTGCGCGATTATCTGGCAGCTAGCAGCGAGTTGGACCCGCGGATGATTAGCTGCGAGCTCCTGCTCAATACAATCCTTTCGCCAGTCGTCATAGACTCGGTTACAAAGCTAAGCCAGATCGATCTACTGTCCTACTCGAAGGCCGTCCACGATAAGCTGATCAACGATGGAATTGGTAATGGACTGTTGCTCATGTTGTACGATTTTCTTACCAACTATCGCACGATGGTTGTGAAAACGTTGCACGATACACCGATGAGTGACGAGCTGTACGTTCGATTGATCCTGTCCAACCAATGGTTGAATCGATTAATCGATTTGTCACACCGCAAGATGTACGAGAACAAGGAGCTGAAGGCTGGGTTGTTGGATAATCTAACGCTGCACTTCCAATGGGTCGAAAAACACTGTCTCAGCTTGCTAGAACTCGGCCCGGCAGAGAATGGAAGCGATGTGCGTAAAGTGCTTCGCCAATCCATTACTGAGCTGACCCATCCTTTGCTGAAAGTTCGGAAGGCATATGGAAAGCGATTCCTCGAGTACCTACCGCTGTACAGTGCCGAACAGGTTGATAAGTTTATCAAGCTGACGGGGTTGGCTGATGAGCTAAGATTGATTCCCAACCTGAACAAACGCCATACGTACGAGGAGTTCCAGCGCCGTGTGACTTTGCTGAATGATGTAAAGACGGTTGATCTGAAGCGTTCGCTGCTGGCCAAGATGTTTAACCGTCGTAATTGTGCTTGGGTTGATGAAGAGGAAGAAGAGCATACGAATAATTACGATTTGCCCCTGATCGATGGCCGGAATGCGGAAGCACTGAAGAGATACTACAAACTGATCGCATCCCACAACGGCACTAGGGGCGAAGAAACTAAGGAGCAAGATTTGCAGCATGTCATCGATGCGATTGGTTCCTTTGAGCAGAATAAAAAATCGCTCCCACAGCAAGAATGTCTTCCCACTGCGGCCAGGTACGAACTGGAACGCTTGCCACTGCTGGAATACTTTGTGTACAAGGTGCTGTTAGCGTCCCGTGCCCGAAAACGACAGGATAAGATACGGATGGACTTTGTGCTGAACATACGCTCCCTAGGAATCGATGCACTGAGTGCGATCAAAACACAATCGGATGAAGAACATCGTTTAGCAATGCATGCGCTTAGTTCGATGTTGGATTTGATCGATGAAGTTCCGTTCGAGCAACTGCTCACAAGTTTACCGCCCCAGCTGTACCGCAGTCTCAGCACGTACTGGCATGAGGTGTGCAGTACGCTGGAACGGCTCGAGTTAAGTTCGCTGAGCATCCAACGCAGCGTTTGCCACAACGTTGACAGTGAGGAGGTGTACGCAATGCATCACAACAACCATGAGATGGATGCGGCAGACACGGTCACAAGCAGCTTCCGTGGTGCACTGCTCACGATGAACTGCCTGGCAATTCTCGTAGGCAAAGGATCGTGTGGATTCCGAGTAACGGGACTGGGAGAGCTACCCGACTGGCGCACTACACTGAGCACGATAGCTACGATTTTGTGGAGCAACACGCGCGTGCTTTCGAAGGATTATCGAGCGGAAAGCAGCAACCTACAGTTAGCTACCACTGTCGCTGGAAAACTGTTAAAGGAACTCGATTACATTGTGCAACAAAGTGAGGTAGTGAAAGATGATTCACATGCATTTGTGAAGGACTTCCTTGCGATTGCGCAACTTTTACGCCAATATCGAGACCAAGTCAACGAACAGAAGGACGAAGGAGCGGATCGTGATCGTGACTGGCAGATGGGTTCGTTGATACGTACGCTTACCGGAGCGTTGGAGATGAATTTGTACGTATTCATGCCGTTGTTGGATCCAGTGGAAAAGAATCGTGTGAAGAAACGCTATCTACAAGAAGACATCGAACTGTTGGAAACGCTTGTTCGCACGTACGATTGTATGGCAGTGACGATGAACTATCGGCAGCTTGGTGAACACTACCGTCGGCTGTTCCTCGCCGAGATGGAACGATTAAAGGGCAAGGAGCAGCATTTAACTCGCAAGGTAGCGCTACGCCCGGAAAATGAAGTGCTGTATGCCGAGCTGGTGCGAGATGTGAACAATTTCCTTCTATCTTGCTGCCATCCTGCTACGATTGGGGCGCTCATGAAGTCAACGGTCCAGTGTCTGGACTATGTCGTGGATATGCACAATGTGTTGAATAATCGAAATCATACACAAGCCTTCCTGCTGAAGGTATCCGAGCTAGTTTCGCAAATCGATCTGTGGAACGATATTGCACTTCAGTTCGAGCATCATACCTTGAAGCGTTACGCTGCCTATTACCGAGACTTTATAGCTCCGCTGTGCAATGCAATCGCTACGTTTAGATACGGATTGAACGGGCTGCGGCACTGTCTTTGTGCTAAGCGAGTGACAATAGAGCAGAAACCGAACGGAGCGTTCTACGATCTGAACGACGGCCGGGCGCTGCGAAAGATGTTGGTCAAGTTCATACAGTTCCCTTGCGCGAAGCCGCTCGAGCTGTTCGACGATCGCCATAAGGTGAACATCTACTCAGTGATGGAGAAGCTATCACAGCCGGAGCAGTCATACTTCCGGCTCTTGAAAGCCCGTCTGCAGGAGGTGCTGAACAGGATCACCGTCGAGCGGATCGTCGGTGAGCGATCGTTTGCCGAGCTCGATCGTATCGTAAACGTCTGCAATCAGGTGTGGCAGAAGCAGGAGCATCTGCGCCGGAAGCGACAGGAAGAGGAGGACAGCTTGTACCTTACCAAGTCGCACTGTGACGAGGAAAGCGAGGACGTCGTAGCGCAACGGGAGATCAGTGAAATGTTCCCCAACTACGTCGACGAAGACTTTGCCGAGTTCATACAGAACGATACGCTGGAACAAATCATTAAAGCGCCGGCACGCAAGGAGAAACCGGCTGACACGATAGGCGATGAGGATTATGCGTTGATATGCGAGAGCTTCATTTTGCTGATGGCAAAGCATACCCGATCGTACTATTACCATCCGGGCGTAACGTCGACAAATGAGGGTGAAAACGTGTCGATGGATTTTGTGAAACCGTTCGAAACGAAGCTGGAAATTTTCAACCAAATCGCACACAAGTATGAACCCACCATCGGCAGCGAGTTCGACGAGATTGCATACGGTGCGCTGAGTTTGGCGGTCGGGTTGCTGCAGGAGCGTTATGACGATCAGATGGAAGTGAGCCAGATAGAGCACAAAACTAAGGGCGGAACCTATCATGCGACCAAATACAATTTCTACACCGACGCCAACATCCCGGAGGTGCTGCAGTGCGTGAAGGTGTTGCAAACCGTCGAAGCACGTGTGCAGGAGTTGCTACAGGAATGGCCGGACCATGCCGTGCTGAACGACATTCTGTTGATCATGAAGCGCATTCTGAGCCTTCCGTCGACTGCTCCGATTGTTCGGTTCAGCACTGGGCTGCAATTGCTGCGCCAAAAAATGGACGAATGGAATGGGGTCGCTCATCGAGCAAATAACATGCGCGATCTGGAGCGGGAGGTGGTGGAGTACATTCACCGCTGGATGCGTATGGAGCTGCAATACTGGCGCGAATGTCTATCGCGAACGTTGGATCGTGTCCGTTCCAAGGCGTACCGTTACTGGTTTTTCATGTACAACCTTCTGCACGAGTATCTGCAGGTGGGAGCAAAGCGAAAGGGTAAGCTGAGCCATCTGCTCGACTACAACAAGGTAGAAAAGTGCTACGGCGAACAAGAACTGCTGGACGAAGAGGAAATGAACGAGGAGATGGAGGAGGAGGAAGAATCCGGAGTAACGATCGAGGATGTTATAAAGGTCCTGAAGCAGTTCATGGAATCGTCCAACTATGCGGAGTACGGATTGCGGCTTCGTGTGATGAAGTCGTTCGAGCAGTACCTGCACTATCTCAGCGAAGAGCAGTTCGGGTGTGACAAAGCCAAGCGGGACACTCTGATAGCAGCACTGTACAACATTCACATGTATTTTGGCCAATTTGCGGAGGAAATCGAAGAGCACATACGTACCAAGCGGGTTCCGATTGAGAAGAAGCTGAAGGACTTTGTTAAGATCGAATCGTTCAACAAGGATCTGTCGTACTTCAGCATGCGCAACAACATTGCCCGTGTGCACCGACAGTTGCACAAGTTCCTGAAGGAGTTCGAGACGGAAATCTCAACCCGAGTAGCGCCCATATTTTGTCCCAAAGATCCGGCACGGGAAATCAACGATGCCGATGAGCAGAAGGTGAAGGTGTTGCGGTCTGAGGCGAAGGTGACGTACTACATGGTCGATGTGAAGAGTTTTATGGCTCCGCGGAAGCTGATGGAGCGGTTTTCGGTAAACAAAGCGGACGAAGCGAACGGAGCGCTGAACACTAGCGGTGGCAGTCAGCAAGGCTCGGTGCTGCTGTTCCAGAAGATTGATCGATTCTTCACGACCGCCCGCAACGTTTGTCGCGAAGCGATCCTGCACGCTCCGTTCCCGGGATTGGTGTACGGTCTGGACACGTTTATGCACGAGCAGATTGAAACAATCGAGTATTTGCGAGGCCTGGAGGTAGATCGTACCCAGCCACGGCCGAAGCAAAAGTCCCAGGCCAAACAGATCCTGAACCAGAAGCGGAAAGCACTGTCGGATTTTTACAAAACGCTCACCGTGCTTGGACTGAGCTACAGGACGGGATTGGTTGAGTCGGCAATCGGTGGGTCTGATCCGGTTGATCCAACAATTAAACCATTCAGTTTGGAGTTGCTGACGCATGGTTCGAGGTACCGTAAGGTAGACCAACACATCGTGTTCCTGAACGACAAGCTCAATCTGTACTACGCCAAGTGTGTGTTTAAGATTAAGCTGCTGTCGAAGGTGATGCTGCAACCCGATCCTGATATAGCCGGACCTATAAATGTGGATCGCATCAAGGGTTTCTCGATCGACATGTTCCTGGCGGTACAGAATCAGCGGAAAGCATTGTCAGATATGGTTGGCAATGTGTTCGAGTTGCGAGAGCTCATAGCCAACCTGTATCAGTTAAACACCTGTCTCGAGGAAGAATCGTCGAACGATGACTGTGGACTACGTTTCGGAGAATATCGCCTGCGGTTGGACGTTGTGGGACGTTGCGCTTTGGACGCACGCTTAGTGCTGGAACAATTCAAACTGCTACTTGCTGCTGCGCCAAAGCAAGCCGACGATGAGCTGCAGTTGCTGGAAGGCAACGGTCCAACTGGCCTGTCGGATGGATGTTACTATCGTGATTCGGCGGAGTTCGGAAGGATTGCGAAACTGACGCAAGATGCGCTCAAACAGACAGTAGAGTTGAATGTAGAGTTGGAAAAAACTGTCGGTGATGCTTACTGTATGCGTGATCGTGTTGTGCAGTTCGAACAGAAGCTAGCCGATGTGCGAGAGAAGCTGGTTTCGCTGAAGGATGCGTTCAAGTTCGCGGGTAGTGTTGAAATGGAAGAAAACTACTCAGTGTACGGCAATTCTGTTGTTGAATTGCTGCATCGGTTTGAACAGTACGAGAAAGATGTCATGGCGTCACGATCTGCTGAAGATAGCAACATGCTCGATGGTTCGTACGATGAAGATAGCGTGAATAATGAAATCGAAAACATCATCCACTCCCTGCTGATAGCGATGCAAACGATCTACAAGAAATATTCTGAGATTGTTCCTGAAACCGTGGATAAGAATGAGGAAGCAACAAATGGACAGGCAGACGATGGAAATAATGCTGAAGGTGGCGACGATGAAGAGGAGGATGAATCGGGCTACAATCTGCAGGAACAACATCTGAAGCAAAAGATCAATGCTGATCTGTTGAGTGATCTTAAGACGCTCAACATATCGAAGGTGGTAGGCAAGCTACACGGATTGTTGGCGCAGCTAGAAGAAACGGCTGGTGAATTAACATCCACCGAAAGCGCACGATTGCGCACGCTGATCCTAAAGCTCACCCGTTTGATACCGATTTTGGAGCAGTACAACCTGCTAGTCGAGTATTATCTGATACAGCAGCTGGGTGCGCACAAGATATGCACCAAAATGCTTTCCGTCATGCTTACCGTCTTCATCGAGCTAGCAACGAAGGGTTTCTGTGTGCCGAAGGATCTGCTGGGAGAGGAAGCTCAGGAACAGGAGGGCGATCAGAACAATGATGGTGATAAGGGTGAAAAGTTTGGCTTCGAAGATGGAGAAGGTGAAAAGGATGCGTCGCACAAGATTGAGAGCGAAGATCAGCTCGATGACGCTCGAAAGCCGGGCACGGAAAAGGAGAAGGAGGAGGAAGATAATGATAACAAGGAGGAGAAGGGAATCGATATGAGTGAAGATTTCGATTCAAAGCTGCAGGATATGGAACGGCCGGAGGGTTCGGATTCGGAGGAAGAAAAGGACGAAGACGAGGACATCGACAAGCAGATGGGTGAAACTGAAGAAGGGGCAGAGAAGCTGGACGATCAAATTTGGGGAGATGATGAAGAAAAACCTGAAGAGGAGGAAAATGATAACAGCATGGAGGAGGAGGACGGAACCGGGACGAACGAAAAGGACGAACGGCATAATGATCTTGGCGCGGAAAAGGATAAGCAGCAGAAGGGCGACGAAAATCAGCAGGACGATGGAATGGATGCAATTGATGAAGCTCCGACGACGGATGATAAAAAACAGAAGCGCCCTAAAGACATCAACGACATGGACGATCAGGATGGTCAGGAGGAGGAAGAGCATGAGAATCCTTATCACAACGAGCTGGAGGAACCACCGGAGCCGGAGGAGCTTGATTTGGACGATGACTTTAATTTGGATGGAAATGAAAAGCAGAAAGACGGCGACGATCAGGAGCAGGAAAATCCGTTCGATATTGACGCAATGAAAGAGAACGCAGAAGGCGAACAGGAGGGAAATGAGGAAGAGGAAGGCAAGGACGAGGAGGAAAACAAACAGGACAATCCTGCTAACGACAATGGTGTCGACTCTTCGGACGAGGAAGAAGATCCAACCGATCCGGATGCTGCCAATAAGCTTGCGGAAGATGATCCTCCTGTGCCGGAGGAAGATCCTAACAAGGAGAACGCCGATCAGCAAGTCCCAGGGGAAGAAGAAAAGAAGGACGAACAAGATGGTCAGGAAGAGGAAGAGAAGAAAGATGAGGAGCAGTCGAAGCGTGCAGAAGAAGACGAAAAGCATCATGAATCGCACGATAAGCGTACGGAGGAGGATCGCGTGGAGGCGATGCCGGATGCCGAGAACAAGGGATCAAGCGATCAGGTGGCCAACGATAAGCCGGAAGCGAAACAGGAGCACGAGCTAGACGAACAGGATACGGGCGAAGACAAGGAAGGTACGGGGCAGGCCGAGAATGAGCAATCGGATAAGGGCCATCGAGGTATTGCGGAATCGAAGCAAACACGAACCCGCAAGGAACAGCAGCAAGAGCAGCAGAAGAAGGAGCAACGACGCAAACAGGGCCATACCGATGAGGATCGTTCGCTGGGTGATCCGGATCGTGCGGAAAAGAAGCGATTGAAAACGGTCGAACAGATGAACCGAGAAGAGCGTCCGGAAGAGGACGCAGAGAAGGACGAAGATGCAAATGAGGAGGAGAATATCGATGATGAGTTCCAGCACGTAAAGGATGCCAAGAGCGATGACAAAACCACGATGGATAACGCAACGGAAGAACAGTCTAAGCAGGTTCAGCATCAGGAGAAAGAGAAGGAGGAGGAGGAGGAAAAGAAGGACGAGGAAGAGGAGTGTGCCGATCAGCTGATGGAGGAAGAGGACGATGAACCGCAGGAAGAGGACCTCGAGGAAAGGGAACTGCTGGAAAGTGAGAAGAATGAAAACAAAAAGGACAAACCGGCCAAACAGGATCAGCAAGCGCTGAAGGAAAAGATGGAAACCGAAACAAAGGTGGAGGTGGAGGGTGAAATAGTTCCCACGGCAACGGTAGCACGAGGTGACGATACAGTGGCGCATACGATGTAAGTATTACAGCATTTGTACAAGGTAATACCGTTTGTACTGATCCATTTCTATTTTTTTTATTCATTTACAGATTCGAAATTCTTCACGATATAACGCTGCCGGACGATCCTACCACAAGCGAGCTGCTGGAAATGCGCAAGATGGTGGAAACGGAAATGCAAACGTCCGTACTGCAGGACGGTTCGGTCGACCACGAAGCGTTCGAACAGTGGCAGCAAATATCGCATAAAATGTTGCCCAGTGCGCGCGATCTTTGCGAACAGCTGCGACTGATTCTGGAACCGACCAAGTGCACCCGGCTAAAGGGAGACTATCGAACGGGACGGCGGATCAATATGAAGAAAATCATCCCCTACATTGCATCGCAGTTCCGCAAGGATAAGATCTGGCTGCGCAGGACGAAACCGGCCCAGCGAGACTACAAGATTACGATCGCGATCGACGACTCGAAGTCGATGGATCACAACAATTCCAAGGACCTCACACTGCAAGCGATATCGTTGGTGTCGCAAGCGTTGTCACTGCTTGAGAGTGGTCGGCTGAACGTGATGTCGTTCGGCGAGAAGCCACGCATATTGCTAAAGCACTCGGATCAGTTCGATGGACCGAAGCTGATTAGTGCGCTGAACTTTGCACAGAATCAGAGTCGCATTGCGGAGCTGCTAAAGTTTGTGCGAACGTTTAGCACGGAGGACGCATCGGCCTCGGAGAATGGAGTTTTTGAGCATTTGCTGCTGGTGCTGAGCGATGGTCGGAACATATACAGCGAGGGAGAGAAGGAGGTGAAGAATGCTGTGAAGCTGGCCAGACTGCAGAGGATCTTTATCGTGTACATCATCATCGATAATCCCGATAATAAGGTAGGGAGGAGTGAAGGAAATTTATGTCTTGCATCTAGATTTAGCTAATGAAATGTTCTTTTTCTCTATTTTTTTTTGTTCTTACCAGCATTCAATCATGGATGTTCGAGTGCCGTTGTTCACAGAGGACAGTTCGCAGATCGTCATGCAATCGTACCTGGACGTGTTCCCCTTCCCGTACTACGTAATCGTGAGGGATTTGGGTCAGCTGCCGATGGTACTGAGCGATGCCATGAGACAATGGTTTGAGTTAGTCAATAGTGAGCAATAATTCGACTTCGATAATGTTCGATAATGTAGAGAAGAAGCTGTAAGTTGATACGATGGTGTAGGATAATGTTAAAACTAGTTACACATGCTATGTGTAAGGTTGGCAGGGATTAAAATAATTCGTTAATAAATAAAAACTCTCAATGATAGTGGTGCGACTAGCTTTATTCTAAAGCATAACAACGTTGAATTTTACGCATAACAACGTTGAAATGCAAATTCAAAAATTAATCACGTGTTGGTTTCAAATTTGTCATCCACGCGACAAACGGTGGAACGTATTGGTGCTTCTACAGTGCGTTTATAACTCTTGCTCGAACTAGAGGATTCGGAAAAGAAACGTCAAATAATGGACGCTCTTCCCCAGTTGTGGAAAAAACAAACAAAACATTGTAAAGTGAACGATATTTATTGTAAATTTTATTAGATTTCTAAACATTTTCTCACATCATGGCTGATGTGCGGGATATTCTTGAGCTGGAGCGTCCGGTGACGCCGGAGTTAACGAAGGAAGCACTGCTCAACTCCAAGAAACGCACTGTCGAAAGGTAGGCTAGAAGTCATCCCTGGGTACGGGTTTTGGGTGTAGATTTACTCATCCGCTTCGTTGTTTGTAGGAAAATTGTGGCCAAACGTCCTGAAGGTATGCACCGGGAGGTGTTTGCTCTGCTGTACAATGACAACAAAGATGCACCACCGCTTCTGCCAACGGATACCGTTTCCGGCTACAAGAAGACGAAGGCCCGATTGGGCATGAAAAAGGTGCGCCGCTGGGAGTGGGCACCGTTCGTTAATCCGGCCCGTACTGACGGGGCCGTCTTTCACCACTGGAAGCGCGTGACGGATGAGCCGAAGGAGTATCCGTTCGCCCGGTTTAACAAGCAGCTGGACATTCCCACTTACACGCTGAACGATTACAATGCGCATCTCAAAACCACGAAGTGGACCAAACAGCAGACGGACCATCTGTTCGATCTGGCCAAACGGTTCGACGTTCGGTTCATCATCATGTGTGACCGTTGGGAGCGGGCAAACTATGGCATCAAATCGGTGGAAGATCTGAAGGAGCGCTACTACGAGGTGGTGGGCATATTGAACAAAGTACGCAACGCCAACGGGCAGGGCGGTGTCGAGAAGAAGGTGTACGTGTTCGATGCGGAGCACGAGCGGCGCCGAAAGGAGCAGCTGAAGAAGCTGTTCGACCGCACATCGAAGCAGGTGGAGGAGGAGCAACAGTTGCTGAACGAGCTGAAGAAGATCGAAGCACGCAAGAAGGAGCGCGAGCGCAAGACGCAAGATCTGCAGAAGCTCATCTCGCAGGCCGACCAGCAACAGACGGAACACCATCAGAAGGAGCAGCAGCAGCATCATAGCCAAACGCAGCCCCACGGTACCCAGAACACATCGCACAAAAAGCAGGACAAAAAGCTGAACAAGAAAAAGATCCAACAGCAGCCACGCACGTCCAAGGTGGATTCGGTGGTAAGCGCAGTGGAGAGCGCTGGCATTAAGTTTACGGATCTGCGTGGTACGGGTGTGTCGTTGAGATCGCAAAAGATGAAACTGCCCGCCAACGTTGGCCAGAAGAAAGCGAAGGCACTCGAGCAGGCACTGCAGGAGTTCAAGGTGGACCCGAATCCACCCCCGGTAGAAGATATTTGTGTGGCGTTCAATGAGCTGCGATCGGATATGGTGCTGCTGTGCGAATTGCGGACCGCCCTGGCCACCTGTAATTTTGAGCTGGAGAGTCTAAAGCATCAGTATGAGGCGCTGTGCCCGGGTAAGACGCTAAATATTCCGGCCGCACTGGTCAATCCACCGGCGGATGAATCGGCCGGTGGGATGGATGTTGAAGGATCGATGGTTTGATGTGGAGGAAGTAGAAATTATACATAACGAATAAAGTTTCCATTTTAAAACACAATACAATTCCATGCTTAGAAATGTGGCACATTCTGGTGTGTTTTTAATTGTGTCATTTAATTACAAATTCCTCTATCCTTTTTCGGATCCCTTTTTAAGTTACATATCACCCTAGGTCCTTACGATACGTATAATAGAAATGTCGTTTCCGGTTTCCCACCAAAGTTAGGCAACCGTAAAAAAGGCGCTCGCACGTACATTTTCGGAAATAAAAAACCTCCCCGAACTAGCCGTTACAACAGCCTGGCACCGGCGATCAACCGGTTCTCCGGTCTCAACACGTGGCCTAGCGGGGGGAAGAAAGACCGCTGTCGACCGCTGCAGCAGTAGCAGCATGGGCATAACAATGAAAAAGGAAGAATTACCACAAAACAGACAAAAGCGGGGTGGGATTGTCGGGAATATGTAAGCAAGAAGGATAAGTAAGGTAAGTGAAGTAAGGAAGAAGAGAAGAAAAAAAAACACTCACGGCGGAAATGTTGAGGTAAACGTGATGGATTACGAACGGAAAGAGAGACCACCGGGGTAAAGGACGGAAAACGATGCGCGGTGCTGTGTAGGACGATCGTGTAGGTAGAATGCAAACCAAAAAGGAAACACACATCGTATGCCTGTGTGTGTGTGTGAGAGTGGAAGAAGTAAGAAAAAAGCGGCATGGACGGGAGGGGGGTTTGTTTGCGTAAAAACGAGCAAAGGTAAAGAAGCTAAACAAACGTACGGAGAGAATGCGTATGGGAGAGCGAGAAAGAGAGAGTGCGTGATCGAGCCGGTTGCGAGCGAGAGAGCGATACAAAACAAAAGCGCATACACACAAACACACACACAGTCACCTGGAAGGGCTACGACGAGCCGCGGATCATGCCGCGGATCACAGTCGATCGAGTGAACGGGGCGAAGACGCACGCGCGCTCAAAGCGAAAGTAAACAGCCACGCGTGTATGCGGTGCGCATTATCGTGTTGTGTCACCCGTGTGGGATATTGCTGAATTGGTTACATTTAGCGGAGAAGCATCACTTGCATAGTGTGTAGTGAAAATATATTTAGAAAAATGAACGGATCAGTGGCTCACGTTGCAGTAAGTTCACAAAGAGACGCAACGACAAACTTCAAGCGATCGTCCTAACACGAACCAAATGCCAACGGCAGCTCACCTTTGCGGTGGCCTTCGTAAAGATAAAGAAGTTAGAAAACGTCCATAGAAGGCTATGATCATACAGTGTGTTTGTGCGCGCCTAGAATCGCAGTTTCCACCAGTGTGCCCCGATTGTGTCAGCCCGTACACGAATAGTTTGTGAAAAGTGGTCGAACCACCACCAAGCGTTGGGTGGAATTTAAAGCCTGCAAAACCTATTTGTTGCGCCCTACTCCCCATCCTCAGCATTCGCGACCTGTGCTTGTGTTTAGAAAGAGATCTCGTTTAGGCGGTTCGGTTTCGGAGTGGAGCATACATTTTCGTTGCTGTCGGTGCTGTGAATTTGGCGTGTACCTACCTACCAGCAGCACGCGCGCTCGCCCTGGTGCTGTTTTGTTGTTTTACCGGTTTTCTGTGCTCAAGTGTGCCCACGACAACTTCTCGGCTCCAATTATAACGGCCAAAACCGCGACCTCCGCAGTGTGTGCGTCCGTTGTTACCACGGGCGACGGTGGCTTATCTTCTCCATTCTCCCTATGGGGCATGTCGGTTGGCAGTAGGGCCTTTGTGGAGCGTAAAGCGTGCAAGGCAGTAGGCGTTGTTCAAAATTGTCATCCAAGAGTTGGTGAAGGTGCGGTGTGAACAAAACGGTGGATATTTGGATCACTTTCTTTCACTGGGGTGCGGTAGAAGTTACTTGGAGTGTGTATTAAGGCACGAAAAGAAGAAACAATTCGCAGCACGAATGAGGTACCAGCGATAGTTCTCAAACCCCCCACCCCAATTGTCAACGCCATCATCGAACGCAAAATGCAGTTCCAATACAGGTAAGCAGATCAAAACTTTTCATAAAATTCATCTTGTTCCTCTTCTTATAAGGAGTGAACCACCGCAGACTACAAAGTATGTCCTTTCCCTTTGACGATGACGACGTTAGTTCGAAACACACACTCCCTTGGAGGACAGTGTCTGGGAGAGGTTGCATTGCGTGGGAGAGGATATCTCTTTCCAGATTGCGTTTGCTTGAGTGGCGGTCGGCGAACGACACCGTGTACACCACCGACCGAGTACCGACCGACCCCCACGCATGTTGGCGGCGCGTTTCGCAAGAAAGTGAGTCAAGACGGTTGGAACCACAAGTCAGTGGGCGGTGTATATCTTAGGGTGGGCTTTTTACTTAACATTCACGACCCATTACTGGGAGGATTTTTATATAATTGTCGTACTCGTATCGTATTCAGCTTCAGCTAAATTGAGCGTGGGACTTTTTTTTATATTTAAATGATAATTATATTGGAACCCCTGGTAACGATCGCGACTTGGAAGATGCTTTCTTTTGGTGGATCACGAGAGCCCGCCCAAAGACAGACGAAACGTACTAGACTTTTGTGCAGAGAAGTAACAACGCTTGTTACCGTGAAGATTAATTGGTTGTAATAAATCCCTGGCACGAACCTCTTTAGAGCAGTGGGTCCTATACACAACGCTTAGGTATGTCGTTTCTACACTCACTTGCTAATTGTTGCCTACAGGGCATCAATTCATGACACCTATAGAGCTGTGTGTGTGTGTAGGCTGTGGAGCGTATTTTCTGAAACCTGTTGCAGCTCGCTGCTATCCGTTTATCTCTCGGCGAAAATAAAAGAATGTTCGACCCATGCCTCAAGGAAATAGCTACCGGTTTAAGTAAGTTGTCTACGGGATGATGACTAGCGCTGACAAGAAGACGCGATCGTTGATCGTTTGCCGTGTCTGCATCTGCTGCTATCACCGGAGTCATATCTTCTTCCGTGGCTCTTTTCCGCCAACGAGGACGCAACGTTCCATAACACTGGCAAGTGGCGGACACACGCACACACCTATCGGCACTATCCTGAAAACAATTAATCATACCCCAAAAATCCACTCAATCGCTTTGATCATGCGGCTCCATTCCATAAGCTTTCCCTTCGGAGCGCGGGCAATCTGCTGCTGCGTGAGCATTTGATGGTTAGAATCGTAATCGGAAACGAAATAAATCTTCTCAGTTATCATGGGGAGGGTTTTTTTCATCTTCTTTCCTCTTCCTAACTCGCGGGAAATGACACCCAGTTTGATAAAACCACAAACATGCGGAGCGGTGGCGTCGCACACGTCGCAGGATGTGGACATCTTACTCTGGAGGGCGGAAGTTCCCTTCAGCTGGTTTAATCTCAGGAAGGGAAAGCAGAAATATGATAGCAATAGTTGCTATTTTACGTCTAGCTTCTTTTTTAACGTGCCACTATGAAGGCTTTTTGGCAGAGATAGTTGCATGAGCGTATTTCGGAATTCTTACGCGTTCTAATGGTTTTCTGGCTCCGGCGTTTGGCATGATGATTGATTGCGCAGGGGTTTGAGAGTTCCCTTGGGGCTGGGGTCCAGAGAACAGTCGCTCCAGATTTAACACGGTGCAGCTGAATTACAATACAGCAGCCCACGTCTGGGGCAATTCAAACCGGATTGAGGGCGAGAGGAATCGATCAAGTGCAAGATTATCCAGACGTTGTTGGCTGCCTCCGTTTCAGTGCCTCGTTAGGGATTTGTCAGCTTACCAGATCGAGCATGTCCGATACGGTTGCGAGTATTTCTGGTAGCTGCTTGTTCCGTGGGCTGTGTGGAGTGCTGGTATTGGTATGTTTCGTTGCGGCCATTTTCAAGAGGTCGTTCAGCTACTGAGCCGTTTGGAACAAACAAAGAATTTTATGATTTTTTAGGAAGCTTGTACCTTTCATGTTCAGAATCATTTTTAATAATTTGTAACGGTTTCAATTTAAGTTATTTGCCTTTTTTCTTGAGGAGCATTACATGATCTTGCCATATGATCTTGAGCAAACTTCATTCGCGCCTGTCATCGTGCCGATACAACCCACTTCCCAAGCGTCTGTCACATTAGTTTCGTCCACTTTTAGTCGAACGCTTTAACGCTTGACTCAGCCGAGAGAGTTCGTTTGCATCGCGTAAAGGAAAGTGCATCGTGTACAGCTTTACCACCGTAGAACGGCTTCGTCACGCTGCATTGTCATCACTTCCTTCAACCGTTGGAGGGCTCACTGCGCCCTCTGTCTGCCAACGGAAAGTAGCCTTCTTTCCATTTCGTCTTGGTGCATGGCTTTTTCTTTATCGTCGGCCCTTTTTTGTGTGTCTCGACCCGGTGTCGAGAATATGTGTGTGTGTGTGTGTGTGTGTGTGTGTGTGTGTGTGTGTGTGTTATCGCGGGTGTCAATTTATTGCTTTCATTAGTTTCGGGTTCCCGCGGGTTCTACGCTACGCAGAAGGTTGGCTGAACGAGATGTGGTAATTTATTTTTCATTTTGGCTCTAACTTTGGAAAATGACTTTACGCTGCAGCTGGTGGTTTGGTGGTTGGGGTCCGTTTCTAATTGGAGCTTATTCGAATTTGATTAGAAACATTGGTCACAACACGCTCCGGCGGTCGTTTGATACATATTTCTAGCACATCACCCCTTTTACGATGTATGTCACCACGGTCTCGAACGCCTCGTTGGAATGCAACCGTCTCTTTGCCGTTCGAGTCTAATCGAATGGTTGTTTCCGGATACGGATCGTTTCGAAATGGGTAAAATTTACATTCCATTTGTGTTCCACCTTCCACCAGCACAGCAAAGGTGCGTTATCAGTGAAACTATTCATATGGAAGGTGTCACAATACAGGTTACAATGTAAAGTTATTGCCTATTTTAGACCTGAGTTAAGTAAGAATGCCAGTCAAAATGAACAGTTCTTTGGTTAAACGTGTTTCTCAGCCAGCTAAACGAAAAAAGGGGTGTGTGCATGATGGTACACATTGTGCTCGAGCATAGATTCATCTGCAAAGCTCTACTTCACATGCTCCAAATCATGCTCGAGTGCAGCAGCAGCAGCATTGGATCCCATTGTTGTTAATTGCAATTGCTCCCCCTTTTTTTCGGGGTGTGTGGTACATGCTGGAACCAGATCGCGTTATTCAACACACAGCACACAGCCAGTGGACGGCGCGCAGTTTCCGTTCTGAATGAGCGTTCGCGTTCCGCTGAGCGGTTTTATTGTTATTCAAATAAGTCGTTACCCTTTTTTCCCTCCGTGGAAACGAACGCTGTGGCGGGGTGCTCTCCCTAGAGCCTAGACTCCAGAACTATTTTCCCTTGGTGCCTGGTGTGGTGGTGTGTTGTGTCGCCGGGCTGAGCTCATACGAATTTGTCACCAACAACCCATATGGACTGCTCACCCTTGTTTCTCTGCTCTGTTACACGGAGCGCAAGCATTGTATTCAAATTTCTCGTTACACCAATCGCGTCTGCCTTTTCCATAAAATAATATCCACTTCGGGGGGTAGGTTCTAGGAACGAAGATTGTGGGTTTCTTCTTCGTGTTACGAATAATTCCCCGTGCTGAAGCTGAATTCTGAAGCGCAACATAAACACCCAGTGTGAGAGGTGATGATGGGGTGTGTGGATGCATTGATATTCGGGGGAGCATGATGGCCTCGCAGGCTTGGAAACAGGCTCCTCCCTGGTGTCCAGAAGATCGGAAAGGTTAACCGAGAGGATCGAGCCTGTCCGCGGTACCATTACGGCGTGACAAATGTCATTCTGCTGCTTGACGTGTGTGTGCTTCTCTAGAGACGCGCGTCGAACAACAACAGGTCACAGGTTCCCCTTCCCCGATGTCGGATGGTCTGTTTTCGATAGAGTGTGGATGAAATAAAACGCTTAAAACTACATTGTAAATCGGCTGGGAGCGGCCAATGCGAGATCAGTGATGTGACAATCAAAATGCAAAAAAAGAAGAGAATCAATTCAACACTCCACCACACCCAGCTGCTGGGACGAGAGCGCGCGCGCGCGATCTCTTCTTGTGGCGTTGGGTGATCATCGCTACGGGAAGTCCGTTTCGGTGCGAAGCTGGCGAAGGTTGGCTTTTATTTTCGGGAGATGAAACACTCACATCGGGGAGGGGACACATTATTCAAAAACCATGTTATGGTTCCGAAGATGGAGGATGCTGACATGGCACTCTCTACTGTTGCTATCGTAGCCGTTTGTTTTTTTGCCAAGCAAAGTGCTGTATGTCGGAATTATGCTGCCCTCCTGCCACCACCACCTTCTTCCACACACACATATATGTGGTTAGTGGCTTTCCATTTAAGGGGCGCTCCCACTTTTATACGACCCGTTGCGGTGTTGGGTTCTGGAGCAGCAGCAGCTAACAGAGTCACCAATTATTACACACTTGATATCGGGAGAGGCGGAAACAGAAACAAAGTATGTGTGCGTGTTGGGGTTGGGGAAGAAAGGGCTTTGCCTGCGGAACGATTGTTTGTAAATAAGGATCACTTTGTTTTGTTGGAGCACAAACCGGGTGAAATGTGCTGCTGCTGTGAGGTTAGTTTTGAAGCAGTTGGAATTAATTCTTGGAATTTCCATCCCAAGCATCAGAGGATTAAGATCGTATGCGTAGATATTTATTGGAGACAGTTGAATATGCACAATTCAATTGAAGGTGAATATAAAACTGTAAAATATGTTCAACGCAATGAACTTCAACAGTTTGTACTTGGAAACTTCCATCACACTTTACGTCCAATGTTGATCGGAATTCTATCACCTCTATTAAATTGCATAGTAGAATCACTCCCTATAACCCTTAAAACCCCGATAATGCATTCCAAATGACCTATGTGTATGGTAGTACATAAATCTTCGCCTCTTTCAAGTCGATCGAACTGTGCAAAGCGGTAGGTCCATTTACCCATTTTACCCGATCCCGCACACACACACACACGGGAGAGGAATCGATCGTAAACTATCGCATCTTGTGCGTCCCGACGTGTGCAATAAAATAGTACAAAGTTATGAGACTGAGGAAAGCAACCGCAGGGACGGCTTTTCGGGGGAAAGTGAAGTGGCAGGTCTATTGGAAAGCGGTACCAGATGTGTTCCTGACTATAGCCCACATTTTGACGCGAGTCCGATCGTAACTTTGCGGTGTGCGGGATGTTATGTCTAGACAGCGAGAGATTCTGTATTCGTCTCGGTTTTTTGTTTGTTCATGCAAGTGTTCAAAGACGAAATTCATTTCAAAAGGGAGCAGTGATGCATCCGCTAATGTACGTGATGTATGCGTTGGGGGAGGAAAAAAAACAGTACTGATCGTAAAACAACTGCACTGCTACTAGTGGTTGACATCACTCTGTCTCTGCATGATCGTCAATAGAGATAGGAATGCTTTGAAGAATTGTTGAAATGATCGTACATTCTATGCGCTTGTACCAATACATCACCAAATCATGCTTCATTATGATGAGCTTCATCAATATGTCTTGCCATCCCCGTGAGTTTTGTGGCACGAGAATGAATTATTGCAAAAGAACGATTTCCCTTCCCATATTAGATGGTCTTTACCCGGCCCATTCGTATGACTCGGCGTCGGCTAAGCGATGATAATGACGAAAATGATGATGACTATAGTGTCCCCCATCATCGGACCCGACGGTTCAGCATCAAGCGGTACGGGTAGCGCGCGCGTATTGCCAATAGTCAACAAATTTATAGCTGCCGGAGGCGCGCGTGGGCGAAATTCGTGCGACTGCGGGTTGAAACACGATTTCATCATAAGTTTCTCCTGGCCCATGTCAGAGGCGTTCACCATCGCGATGTCTATTTGAAAGCGCCGGCTTTGGTTGGTTGCGGGGGGACAGTACGATCTTTGGAACTCAAGAGTAGCAAAGTTAACGATCGCGGGATGGAGCTGCAGAAGTAGAAGCGGTTGGTTTCAAGTTTTCGGTATATCATTACCGGCTGCCGACTAATAAGTTGGAGCGAAGTTTGCTGGTCCCAGACGGCCGACTGACTGGTTTAGTTTCGGGGAGGTACGGGTCTTACGTCTAAATCCGATTGGCTCTGATCGGATGGTCGCTGTTGCCGCTGGTAATCTTCGTCCAAACATTACGGTTGCCCACAGTATGAACGGTATGTTTTTGCAGGCGGAGGACGACATCGCCAGAGTGATAGTGGAATCTGGTGATTTCCTTTTCTGGTGAAGCTTCACCACAACCTAATCTGACCCGTGCGGGGGTCAGTTTATTGTGTGTGGAGCTGCTGTAGCTAAATACGTACCCGCAGACGCGCGCATAACATCGCTGAGTCGCGCTGCGTCTTACAACGTTTCTGCATTCCTGAGTGTGGATGTAAATTTCCCCAAACAATAGATCAAGCTGTGCGTACTGCCGCGGTTCCCGCTAGCTTTGTCGCAATGTCGACTGCCTTTGCTGCTGGTGGAGCCGTTGTCGTCTTGTAGTGTTGGGATGCTTAAAGCCTCCCTTCCAGATCACCCGCTGAGCATGGCACTGGGAACATGCGGCGGGTGGAGTAAAAAAGTTTAGCAAGCCCCAACGGCAAGACCTACATTTTCTGACTCCCCCCCAATGGTTGGGAGTGTGTGTGTCAGCCAGGGTTGTGCTACGCTACGAACAGCAACTGCATATTCTGATCCTCCCTGGGGAGGCGGCACCACGACGGACCTTTGCGATGACTGTGTTTTGAACCTTTTTTTTTCTTGACTTCTCTTTCGATTCGGTAGACGATAAGATCTTACATGCATCATGCGCCACGCATTGGCAGCGTCACGTACGCACACTGCACTCGCACAGACCCGGGACCCGTCGATCACCTAAAACCCTTTTCACTTTCGTCCCACTTACGCGCGGGGTTGACATGCACCGTGGATTAACTTGTCCCTATATAGAGGTTTAGGATCTATTCCGATCTCTTCTCTAAGGCGCTTGGAGCTGAGAGCTCTCACTCTCAAAGACAAGGTTCAAGAGATTTAACATTCAACTCCATAGCAGAACTCTAATGGAATTGTCCACCTTGGAGAACTGTGCCACCGGCTGAAGTAGGAAAGATTTGAGATCAATGGGCACTACTGCTCAGGCCAGGAAGCTTACCGCTACGCTAACTACGTTTAGCGAGTGGCGACACTGACTCGATAGATACTTACCTTCCCTCCTTCGCTGCGTAATCTTCTGGAGCAGGCACCGGAGCGAACCGGTGGAAGGTGAACAGAGCAGCAAAGCAAAGCCGCCAGCATGCGTATGCTCTGTGGCATAAGGGCCTTCGGGTTACGTTGGCCAATTGTTTACCAAGTATGGTGGCGGACCTACTGCTCAGGTACCTACGTATGTTACGCCCTGCCGCGGCGCACTAAAGCGTTTATTTGAATGGAAAATATTTGATCGAGAGGAAAGAAACCGCGTTGCTGCAGAAGCAGCACGCTTCGAATCGGTGATAAATGGTGGAATAGAGTTTAAGTCGTTTAGCTTCCCTAACTGCGTACTGCGTTTTGGAACGAAGAAATATCGCTCCATCCAGATTTACTCCGGACCTGGTGCACAAATGAACATAAATTTAGTGATTATCTATATTTATGGCAAAAACATTGAGGTGTGCTACCACCGCAATAGTGGTGGACTGTTACCAGAATTTATTGAACCAGTTCGTTATGGGGTTTTCATTGTGGCAGAGTTTAAGCTAGATAGCTAGCTAGCAGCTTATAAAAGAGATCACTAGATTCAAATCATAAAATGTAATTGCACTTCTTCTGGCCTCTTGTGTTGCTTTTTCCCCCCTTGATAGCTTGCTGATACTTTGTTAATATGTGTGCCATCCTATGAAGAGTGGTAATAGTCGTTCATTTCAATAGCCATTTGGTGACAAAAAATGTGTCACCTTCGTGCCACCAGAGGTTCGTTTGCGTGCGTTTACCATAAGTGAGGCAAGATTTATGTGTTACAGTTAGGTGAGAATATATTTATGACCGAAATTAGGAGGACAAAGCTGTCCCCAAAGTAGCGTAAAAGGCTGCAATGGCCAGCGATGATCCTGAAGTTTTGTACAATCGCTTTCACATTTAAGCCTATGCGTGGGTTTGTTGTATGTAGAAAGCGTTCCGTTCCGAATAAACAATGTGATCAAAAAATTTATGTGCCAATGTCCATGTTTAGAGCTAGTTTCAATATTTGAATGCGTATGGATATGGAATTGGGGGAAAACAGGGGCGGGCGGAATCCACAGAAACAGGGTTGAGATGCGATCACTCTTATCCATCTCCCGATCTGGTATTTGTGATCTATAATGTGACTTTAATGAAACTGGCAAAGCGTGCCGCGGTTACTGTGTTCCAGTTCTTCGCTGGTCGTATCGCCGGTCACAGTCGTCGTAATGGTGTCCATTTTTGGGCAGGCGTTGTCATTAATATCTGTCGTTTCATAAAAAAAGGTTTCTGTTGGCGTTTGTTGATAAGCCCAAAAACGCAAAAGGAACGATCGCGACAGCAGCAAGGAAACCGGACCAAACAAGATGCAAATGAGAAGAAGGAGCGGTGTGCACACTTGTTGGAAGAAGCACAATTTATGATACTCATTATCGTTTTTAATCGATCCTCGCGCTGCTACGATATGCAGAAGAAATTAGCGGCAAAGGTGCAATGTGGATGAGCCTAATCTCTCCTAAACAGCCTTGAATATAGAGGATGCTGGTCTGTTGTTCTGTAACTTTAGGATCATGTTAGATTTATCGCTCTCATCGAGTGGCAAAAAAGTGTGTGTGTTTCGCGCTTTGGCAGAGGAATGGGGGAAGAAAACGGAATTTCAATGCCTCACCTTGACGCGCACAGCGAGTGATTCTCTCGGGATTTCGTGGATCCCAAAGATACCGGCGCGATAGAAAGACGAGCATTAATAATTTTTAGTCCTCCAGTGCGGAAAGGATGTAGAGAATTGGGGAAGAAGTTGAAGGCGATTAGAACAAAAGAAGCAACGAAAAACCCGTATCAGCAAAAGGGAAAAGCTTACGCAATCTGTGCGATGGAGGAGAGGGGCTGAGTCGAGTCGTGGAGGTGTTCGGACTGTTCGCGGAGGTGTAAACGCTATTAATATGGCACTGAAATTGGAACTGAACCGGGGTGGTCTGCGCTGGTTCCAGTAGGGTAGCTTAACCTTCTGTTTAAGCTCGCCGGCAGTCTGTGGTGTTTTTTTCTACAGATTTTACGATAGTTTATGGGCAAGTTTTTGCCGGTTATTGCCAGTCAATACCTTGAATGGCATCGATAGGTCGGACGGCTATTTTGGAAGCATTTTGGTAGCGATTGTTGGCAAGTCTCGATGTAAACGATGCTGCTTGATTAGATAACGATTCGGGTGTGTGTGTTCGGACTTATATCTCGGATGCTCAAATCAGACAAATTGTGGAGTAGTAGCAGGTTGATTGATTGCATCCTAATGTAGCGATCTAACGACTCATTCTTTTATGGACATGTTCGATGGGTTAGTTTTTGTTTTACGAGACATTAGACTTACGAAAATTAAATTAGAAAGGAAGAATGCACGGAGCTTTTCTGCATAGCAGCTTTCTGTATATGGTGATTTGGCTTTTTTCTCTCTCTTCTATGTAGGTGAACAAGTTTGGTTATGTTTGTTTCCAAAGTGTTCAGAGTGATAGTGTGTATATACCATGCCATACCATGGGTTTGTTATTTAACGACAGTTCCCCCTTCACAGATGATGGAGTCGACCTTCAGCCACTTTTTCTGCATAATATCTTGCCATATGTAGAGCGCCATCGGCTATTACGTTTACGTAAATGAGCTTAATGGGTTAGTGCCGACAAGTTGTTAACTGTCCGCGCAACAAGTTAAGCACACTTTTGCGAAGAGCAGCTCTACAGCTGAATGTCTCAAACTGTGCAGAATAATGTTTGCGAAGTAGGAATTTACAGAAGTCGTTCTGTTTTGCAAAATATTTCGCTTCACTATGACAAATCCATAAACAAATTAATTAACATGGAATTATTCGGAGGTGTCAGGTCGTCGGATCGCCGGCCAACGTTTTGGCACGTTGTCGTTAATATGCCAAATTACTTTGTCGGCAGCGTTGTGAATGATTCCTAAGCTTCGAATTAATCGCTAAAACACGCAACATCCCGCAGCATCTAACGAAGTCAATTAAGCTCACTCGAGGCCTGGTCCCCTACGCCACGAAACCTAACGCGCTGGTGCGGCTATTCATCATGCTAGTAGCAGAATTGTGTGCAAAAACTTTGGCAGTCTTTGTGGCCATGTTAATTTTCCCAAACTGGTTCAACTCGATCGCCCACAAACATCACAAACACGCACTAAAAAACAGACACACACAACGTGTGGGAGTCATACGTTAGTTCGCTACATTTTAATTTGCCCACCATGTGCAGTAACTCCCCGGTGCGTTGTCCATGTGGCCTGTTCGAGACACCAACGCAACCGTCATAATTGAGGACAACTCCCGATGTCTGTCGCTTGTGGCTGGTCGAGAGATTTTGCAGACGCGCCAGATCGCAAGCAGGCCCGTTGGGTCGTACACAGCTTTTTGCGTCACGGAAAAGTTCGACACTTTGAAACCTCGACCCCGGTGCGCACACGATTCGTTTATTTTTATTTTATTGATGCAGATTGAGCGATTGTGCTACGCAGCAGCAGCTGCTCATGATGCTGCTGCTGCTGCTGCAACTGCTGCTGCATCAGTCTCGGCGTTGGCGGTGTGTTTGTGTGTGTGTGTGCGTCGGCCTGCATTCCATCAAATTGTCGTCGGTCCGGCTGTAACCGGGTGCTGCTGTCCTGTAGGCGTACGTTGGAGGTCTTGACAGTGGACAGGGAACGCGTAACGTTGAGTGATGTTTCATTGTTCACCAATGCAGTTGGCTTGTTGGATTGTTAGGTGAAAGTCAAGGTAGGAGGAGTATACGGATTGGACTTTGAAGTCTTTAAGACTACTGCAGTGCATTGGAGTTGGTGATGTTTTCTGGATGAGTTGTTAAAGGTATTAAAGATTGAACCTCTATAATGATTGAAATAATATCATTTTTCTCAAAATTATTTTAAACAATTAAACTGTAGCCGTCTGTAGCAGAAGTGCAACATGTTTTCTTCTCCTTCGTTTGTTCTCCAATATCTTTCAAAAGCTCGAGAAAACGTCATGTCTCAGAGAAGTGACGAGTGATGGCGCCCCGCCACAACAAAGAACAACGTCCTACCGTCCTGGACGACTGTTACTAGCGGCCGGCTTCTGACCGCAAATCTTTCGCCCTTTCACAAAAGGAAAGACAGTGAGAAAGACCCGAATGCTGTTGAATTAATCAGCACGATCAGCCGATCGTCGACCGTCGCCGCACACCATTCGGTTTGTTTGTTGTCGCTCGGCAACGTGTTTGGCTCACGTGTGTGCGATTCGATACATTGGCCAATGTATTGAATTTCGTCCAATTGGCATCGGGATTGAAATTGGCACACGAATTTCTTAGCTGCAGCAGCAGCGCATGTCCCGCTTTATTGTGCATTGTGCAGATCAATCACAGACTGCCGCCAAGACTTCCATCAAGCACGTTTTGCGATGACATTTGCATTTAAACCACGTGAAAGCGCACAGAGTGCATCTTTGCACGCAGTTTGTTTTGCTTTCCGTTGCTTTGCATTCAGATGTTCCTCCGAGATGCACTCAAAAGTTTTGGAGAGGATGAAATGAAATGCAACAAGAAGTTAATCTGTTTCCGGCTGCTTTGTCATTAAGGCAGATGTGGAAGGGATTCAATCACATTATTGAAGGTTGTGTGTCAGTGTTCGATGTAGGTTAAGCAATTGGCGATGTTGGCGATTGTTGGTTCCAGAATAAATAATGAATGAGCTTATTTCTTCCGTTGACTGTTCCCCTCTGAACAGCAGCTGATGTGTGCAGGTACAGGTGCACACGTTGAGTTTGAAATATTGATGATGTTGGGGGTTTAGAAGGTTGTTTTGCAGGACATGCAGCTACATGAATGATGAAGCATATTTCGGAAGGGATCAGATCCTTTTAATCAATTGAGAGAGAGTTGAACTTACGCGTGACGAGGAATTGCCCAACTTCAGTGCATTAGACCGTTCGACTACGTTACCCACCGGGGAAGGTAACGTTAATAAGTCATTTTTTGATTCCATTCAAACGTGAAGTACTTGTACATACACACTGTACATCACTGCCTTGACTGCCGTGTGTTTGACTTGATGTAACTGTCAGCTTCTTTGCCGGCCTTGAGGCGATTATCTCGCAACACAATTAGCCGAACAAGATGAGTTCAGCCGCCCAACAAAAATCGTCGGCGCGTGCGCCCTCTCCACTATTAGGGGAAAGTGTTTGAAAAGTCGTAAAAATTAATCACATCACGCAGCATGGACACGCAGCCCACTGTTGGTGCGAGTCCATTCCATTTCTTTTTCTGTGTGAGCTAAATCTACCGTTTGCGGGAACGCTTCTTCTCAAACATCGGAACTATGGCTCCGCGTGTCTTTGACGGATTGATTTATTGCGATGTCGATGGGAAAAACGGCGGCTTTCGGTTGAAAGGCGAAAGGCGGCAAGTCGGACCGATTGGATTAGCGGGGATAGGAAGCAGAAGAAGAAAATAGGCATGCACTTTCGGCTGCGTCTCAGCAACGAAGAAGCATGGGGGGATTCATTACCTTCTTCTGTGGCCCTTGCTGCAGCGCAAACGAACGCCAAAGAAACGCCGGGTGGCGTAAAAGGCGTTTCGGCGACCTACGCACACGCTTGGGCTGTGTTTTGTCATTCCGACTTTTTCCTGCGCTGCTGCTGCTGCGGCGTCGGCTTACCCGAGACACGGTGTGAATGAAATCCGATATGTTACGTGAGCCGGCAGCGTGTGTCGAACTTTGGCCGTTTTGTGCGTTGTTAGTAAAGGGTGAAGGGCGCGTTTTTGAACCCCCGTGCGTTTTATGTGAAACTTTATGCTGATATGCCTTTTTTTATATATTCTTGTGTGCATACTATTTTGGAAGATTTATTCACATTGCAGCAATAAAATTGCGGTGTTGGCGAAGAGAAGCATAATAAAAGTGAATTTATATAACTATTTTGAATCTTTCTCATCGTTCGATACGGTAGAGAAAGCGCTCGTATTCAGAGCCAATCGTTGGCAGTTTTATTTCAGTTAATACATCTTGCTCGCTGTCACAAAATAGGAACAGACTCGCCCTTTGATTGATTAATTTAGTTCTGTTCGCGTTGGTTGTGTCTGTGTATGCGTTGTGGTATATTTAACTTAATTTAAATACACATCAAACAAACAAAAAAAGCCACATCCGTTCGTCAACGTTTTGAACGCCGGAATTTGTCGTGCCGGAAGTGGCGGTGTATTGTTTGAAACTCCTCTGACCATCTCATTACCATGCTCCCTTCGGTGTCTCGTTTTTCTGCTCAACAAAGCACAATAATAATTTTCCTTCCGTATGCGCTTAGTAGCAGAATTTCAAGCATGAATAAATGTTCCCCCCCCCCCCAAAAACGAACTTGAATTGGATTGTGTTGGGGGCTGTGTTCCTTTCCATCGGGTTCGAAGATTCTTTCCGTTTCAGTGATGACCCCATGTGTCTCACGGACAGTTCTAAGACACATGTAAGGGCATGTAGAATGCTTTGTTTTTTTGTTGCTTTTTTGTCATAACAGGCCGATGCAACGAAAAAGTGCCACAAGTTCCGATTCGTTGCCCCGCGTTTGTCGTTGGAGCGAGTTTTTGCGCCTTTTCGGTCGCTTTCGTCTGCTCCCCTGATCGTGTTGTTGTCACACCGGCATCACTTTCGATGATGAAACCACAAAAAAGGGCAGATCGTTTGGCAGCACAGTATCCATGGATCATGTTCCGCCCGTTTCGGACACTGACCGGGCCCGATTTCCGATACAATCTGTGTTTTTTTCCTTCTTGCTGTGCGGTTTTTTTTTCTTCCGTGGGACAATTCATTATTTTGTTTTTGCTTCGAAATCGACGGAAAAACGGTTTCCTTTCTTGGGCCCGATTGCTGCACGATCGTTAGAGTGTGTTTTTTTGACGATGCGACCCAAGAACCCTAATTATCGTTAAAATTGTGTTCTTTTTTTAAACCGGCAAGCCCGTACTATTTCCGCCCGGTTCGTCACTTGAGAGCAGTTGATGTCCTTTGTTTTTATTAGGGTGCAATCTGTTTTTGTGTGCGTTGCGCTGCATTTTGTTTTATCCGTTTTCCGGTTGATGATTTGATTTCTTGTCAATCGTTTGTTGTTTTTTGGCACCGCAACATGTCACCTGCTCAGCTGCACAGATGCGTCTTTTTACGAAGGATGACCATGACATGAGGAGAAGAAATGAGTCTCTCCCAAAAAGAAGCATCTTAGTGCCGATCTTGACGTGTTCCAGAATGTGATTAGCGAGATTAATATTTTATCTCATTTTATTGTGCATCAAACAACAATGATCGCTCGGAGAGGGGAGGAGTGTCTTCGCCTCCCGGCCCGTTTGAACTGTCGTGTGGTAACTCAATCGAACCCCGTGTGGCAATTGGGGCTGAAGAGGGGTATAAATTAACAGCAACTTACGAGCTAAAGTGCGCATGAAGATTCGCCAAGCGGTGACGGTTGTGGCAGGAGAGTGATGCTTCGTATGTTGTTTTGCACCACAGCGGCTCGATCGATCATGGCTGTAAATTGTCCATTCGGATGGTTATTACGAGAAATTATGACTTCAAAGTATCGATCGCCACACACACACAAATGCCCGGGCGAGATGATCATGAGATGATCAGCAACGAGCAGCACATGACGAAGCACAGCGTCTCCGTTTGGCAGCGCGTTCCTGGGTGAGTTTTGCTCAACCCGTCGAGCCAGTTTGCTTGTTGCTGGTGTGGTGTTTAAATGAAGTCTGAAGTGGTGTGGTGCTTGTTGTTGTTGTTGTTGTTGTCGGTTGCCAGTTCCCTGTGCGTTTGCTGTGGGCAGGTATTTTACTGCGCGTTAGAGCACCGCGTAATAAGCTTCGTCGTCGCCAGGGGATTCATTTGCTTATTTCGCGTAGGCGCCACGTCGAGGTTGAGATTCTGTTTTGGGCCTGCTTGTTGTTGCCGGCTCTCGTGCATATTGTGTGTTTGGTGGGTCTGATGGATCGAGCCTGACAAACGATTGCTGATTGCGGATTCAGTCTTAAAATGGCTTGTGTGGTGTGGTGTATGTGACTTGGTGCCTTTTCCGTGCTCGTCGTGCTCGTCATTAATCGACACCCACGGTTGTGTAGAGTTGGTTTCTTTGCAATTCGCAGCGACAGCCGCTCGCGAGACGGTATTTATATTGTTAGACACTTTCCTCTTTTTTTTCGAAATGAAAAAGTCATCGATTATTAAAATCATTATGGCATTTGTGCCTTTGCTTACTCTCAACTTAACGTGCTGTTTGATTTTAATATTTACATGCTACAAATATAGCAGCCTCTTAAATGTCCATCGTGTGTTACACGTGACGACGGTTTACGTTCTTGAATAAGTCGCTCTAAACAAGAAGCTCTAAACGGAGAGGTGTCAATTTCCTCTAGTTTCACATATAGCTGCGAGAGAGGGCATCTGATTTCTTTCTGCTGAAAGCGTCTACCACCCACCGATAGCTTTGCTCATTCCACACAGGTCAAAAGGAGGGGGAAAGCGTTCCTCACTAAAAGAGAACACTGGGAGCGCTTTATTTACACGATTCTCCTGCATTGGCCGTGTGTGTTTGCTTTACCTTCCCCAACGTCGCGTTGTGTTTGCGAGCGATGCACGCTGGTGCACTGGAACTGCAGTCGATGCAGGTTTCTAACGCCCTTGGAGACGGGCTTCTTTATCTTGTTACATTGTAAAACCGTTTGGAGCGTTCGATCTTGATGGCGAGACCACCTTTTAACCGAGCTAAGCTCCAAACGGTGGTAGAATAACACAACTCTCTTTATGAATGGCTTACGCTCTTTGTGATTGGATGAAACCTTCGCCAAGATTAGTTTGATTCATTAGTTTATCCGTAACGTGTCACCCCGTTTTTTCCACCATTGTCATTGTACTGCACGATACTGCCCGAGATGAGGCTGTCCGTGCTGGCTGGAAAGAACAACTTCCTTATGCTAATGGAATTAACACCCCAACAAAGCGTTCAAGCGAGCGAAGGCAGGGCCCATCGTTATTGTTCCTTCCGCTGGATGCCAGGCGACGAACCCCCCACAACCAGACATACCCGTGGGAGGTACAGCGGGACATCCTCTGACTGTGTCGGAGTTCATAACGAGCCGATATAACATCAATTGTGTGTAGCTTTTTTTGTAATGCCCGAGAGCTCTGTAGCAAAACCAGGACCGTGACGTCTTCTCTTCTGCTGCTGCTGCTGCTGCTACCCAAGGGAGCGTCGGTTTTGTGTAGGCTTTAAGGCTTCGACTGTGCCTTTCCCGGGGGCGCCTAGTTGTCGTGTTGTCCTCCTCTACCAGCTTCCCTGCAAATTCCCCCCACTCGCCGAAGTTAGTTCCAATGAAGTGAAGTGGTTTCTCGAAGGCTTTGCCCTCGATTCATTCAAAAGCCACCCGTTGTCACGTACTCCGGGGCGAACCGGAGCGCGGTGTGCGTAGGAGTAGTACTGTACCCAATGTGCATGGAATTGTATATTGACATTGTCCAATGTCTTGGATCTCCTTCCGCGGCGGTGGTAGGGCAAAAGGAAAGTAAAACGCGTGACAGCGAGAATTACAATTGTGCGCATGAAAGTGTAGCATAAAGCAACGGAAACGACGATCCAGGTGGTAGAAAGTTAAGCGCAACCCAAGCGGCTAAAGTCCCGGCGCTGCCGTCCGTTCGGAGGTCAACGAAATTTGCACCCAGCGCGTGGGTCTTAATGGGGTTGGGCACAATGCTACAATAAGCTGCATTTGCAAAGGAACATGCGAGAAGGAGCCGTTGAAGCTGTGGCTTATTAACGGAGAATAACTGATGATCGTACACTGGCAGGATCTTGATCGGGATCGAGACATTGCTCCAATTTTAAGTAGGAAGTAGCGACGGCTTTCAATGCTTTCGATAAAGCAAACTAAAGGAGATTTAAAGCCTCCACCGGAAGTAGCATGCCTGCTCAAGAGTCGAGATCTTTAACGTGTGAAACGTTCACTGGATGCAGCTTATTTAGAGCACTGCACGCGGGTCGCTACGCCGGAACTAGCTCTTAAAGGGAGCTTTGTGTGTTCACGACTCCAGTTGTGTTAGAAAAACCTGTGGCCTAAAGGCCCTACGCTGCTTCCCCATCTGCACCACTGCAGCCCCGTACTAACAAACGTTAATTATGCATTCCTCTTGCATACGTTTGCCAGGTTTCTTGGAGAGCATTATCGGCAGGTCAGAGTGTAAAGCAAACAAGGGTATGACACCACTATCCAATGCCGACGGTGGACCTCCCAACTGCTCTGCGAACCTTTCCGGCACAGAGAGAGAGAGAGAGAGAGAGACCCTGTTCGGGTGTGGGAAGGTAAATACAAAAGTCACAAACGAGCCGAACGACCAAGGTTTTGAGAATGGATGGAAAGCTGCAGGTTTGTTTTCCGCACCATCCGTGCCCATCTGCTCGATCGGCTGGCAGTGGCCCACATGCAAGATGCACCTCTCTGCTGTCGGGGGGCCTAGGACGGAATATATTTACATGAACGGTTATCTGGGGTGTGGGGGGCAAGGCCCCAAGTCCCAAACGGGTGTTGTTTCGCTCCAAGAAGCGTCAGTATTATGTGCGCAAGAGTCAAGAGTTGATCAAATAATGGTTTGGAAAATGACTCCCCGCTTTTTGGGGGAGCCAGACCAAACGGTAGAACTCACGTTCACGTGAGGCGGCATGGTAAACACATGCCACGAAAGAAAGCTCTTTTTTAATTCGTTCCAAGAAACTGTTTGTTGGTGACATTTGTGTTATGGAGTACTGGAGCGCGCGCTAGGGTAAAGAGATGTAAAGCTCCATTACACGCAAAACGACCAGCGGCAATCAACATCTGTGTTGGATAATGTACTTACCGCACAGGACGAGGGTGGCGGCGGCGGCTGGTGGCTGGTACGATAAATCCAATCACGATCCGGAAGAAAAGTCCAAACGGAGAGCAGCCTTTTCAAAAATTCCGTTCACCCGGTGGTCATTAATCGATAAACGCTGTGTCGTGCTCATAAATATTCATCTTTGGCTTTAGCGAGGAGCAGCCAGCGACAGATTGGCACTTCTGTGTTGTTGTTTTTTTCGGATTTTGTCGTTTGCTAAGCACTGGGACACAGAAACAACGACACACGCAAAAGCGGGAAACGATCGTTACGGATTTGTCAAAAAAACTGGTCCACCAAACTATTATTCGCCTTTTGCTGTCAGTGGATTATTCTGCTCCGTGCTGTAGTGTCCCGTCCCCAGAAATCTGTCCAAAATTCGTTGAGCCAGGGAAATGGTAGCTTAGCTAGTGTTATTGTTGTTGATGTTGTTGATCGTTGGGGACTTTGGTGAATGTTTAATATTTCCAAAGGGGCGTAGAGCCGTAACTAAGACTCCATGTCGATCTAGTTTGCTTCTTTGAGGTGATGTTTAGAAGGGTTGGAATAGAAAATGAAAAATGATATTAATTTAAGTGGCTTTAAGAGCTTGCCAAGCAAATTGAGGATAACGTAAATTTATGTATTACTTATAGCATAACCACTCCGTGCCTTTCTGCCGAGCAGTATTATTCAAATTAAACCTTTTCGTTTTGTGTTCCAAAATGATGGATCCCACATACGACGGCTACAGTAAGTCAAAAAAGGGCACAGTACATCGGACACCAAGAGCCACTACGTGCCGTGCCTTTGCGCTTCCCATTATCTGTGCCGAAGCATAATGTGTTGTGTTGTGTGTGTCTTCTTTTGTACAGGCTGGAGCCAAAAAAAGGCACACACTGGCAGAACATTGGCTCATGCATACGAAATGAACCTCCGGTGCCTTGCGTTCTTCTGGCTTCGTGAGTTTTGCTTGCTTTCGGGAATTGTTCTTTGCACGTCGCGCCACCACCACTGCAAAGGTTATGCTGCGGGTGAACGGAGAACGATCGCAAGAACAAAACGAGGAAACAGACACACAATAATATTCATCCGGATTGTCGGAAGTCATTCACGGGGCGCACGTCTGGCTGTCTCGGTGCTTGTTTGGTCGTTGATGTCATTCGTACTTTTTTCGGATGTTTATTTTTAGGCTCCAGGATGCCCTTAGAAGGTTGAAGTCAATTGTCTTGCTTTTTGGTGTGAAATTCAGTGCGCTAGATGTGGGACTTGGCGATATGGCTTAGTGGCGTTACTCGATTACATCATGCGAGAACTAACCAAAGTGACTCGAGTTAATCGCTACTTCCTTTCTTTCTACTTCGGCAATGGCAATGCGTATGCGTGTTACTTTAATACTGCTCGTAACACCGAAATGGTAACCACCGTCTCATTCAGAGGGTCCAAGCTCTTGCCTGTTTATAATAATCCTAATACGAACGATCCTGCTCCACAGACACGTTTTAGAACAACGAGCTTTATTGTAGAGGAACGAGGGTGATCGGGTGACGGAATGGCGCTGGACTGGACCTCTTGGCTCGCATCCGGTAGCTTAATGAGTCAACAACACTCCGGCAGCATCGTCTGTAGCGGGAGCAAACTGGCCAATTCTGGCTATGAACCCAATTTAGCGTGAGTGTGAATGAAATCAGTCATTTGCGGGCGGAAATGATTGTTCGATGATGTGGTCATAAAATAGTTTTATCGTCGCTGGTAGAGGGAGAATATTAATACGCGTTGGTAACACTCATCACCATGGGTTAGCAATGATTGAAATTGGCTGGGTGATTTGTTAAACAACATTAATATTTATTAATCGGTTCTTTATATCTTACCCCGAGCTCTTTTGTTTCGTAGTGCTGTCTGCGTGTTTATTTAAGTCTAATTTCTCTGTCTGACCTCGTTTACTCCTCTCACAGTGTGCTTAGCTCAGCTGGAACCACCTCTTGATAACGATTTAGAACACGTTCACTTGTATCCCACTACATCCGGGCTCGTTCCGGAAACACGATAAGAGCAAACCTGCTTTTGTTATGCTCCGTGATTTTAATAACGGTGCTATGATGTTGCAATGTGCTTGGGAGTGTATTCCCAACCACTCAGCACGGAACGCTATGGTTTACCGCGCCAGCAGTTCTAGCAACACGTACGGACACCGTGTACGCCGCGCTGCTCCCCTAAAGGGTATCCGCTTTCCGCCGGATGTTTGTCCACCAACCTTGAGTAGGGAAACGGTTAAGAACGTTATGAGCGGGATGTCTAAACCGTTTGGAGACGTATGTTATGTCCCCGGCCACGTTGTCGGTGAGCGAGGAAGTTTATTGTTTGGTCGGTGGTCGTCGGGCCGCTGTGTTGGCCGACGTGTTTGCTGTGACTGAATTTTGTAGCAAAACTTGACGGTCGCCGCTTGTGTGAAGAGTTGCTTTTGATTATTTGATTCTTTGCATAGCTTGCCCGTTTTGCGGTGTACTCAAGATAACACTTGGCTTACACCCGCAAAGGTATGGATGGCTTAAAATATCATATATCTTTCTGTAATGCTCATATGATTCATTTTAAGTACATGAGTTCTCGAGAAGGTTTATGAAGAAAGTTATTTAACAATTAATTCTAGGGGATTTTTCGCTAAGCCTCCAATCTTTCGCTATTCAACCGCACAACAGAAATGGTTTCATAACAGCAGAATGACTAATTTGTCGTGATGTAGAATATTCACCAATCAGCCCAAACCTCCCCCTTTCCACGTCGAGTGATCTTTCAACCTTTTGCGCGACAGTGCGCCATTCAATCCGCCGCACAGGAGACAAATGACATTTGTTTTGACATCTTTCTTTTCGCCGGTCGTGATCGTGAGCAGCTTCTGAGCGCTGCGATTTTATGTTCCACTCCACCCTGCATGGTTCGTACGGTAGCGGTTCGGTAAACAATTGGCCTCCTCGCGGCGGGAGTTTTGCCTCCCGATGATACTTTAAACGACTGCCCATGCCGGCGGGACCACCTCGAGGATCAACGCCAGCAACGATCGGTCGTTCTCAGGCCTGTAGGCGATCAACTTCGGTGGACTGCTTATTGGGTGGCAATGGTGGAGTGAGCAGCAAATAGAGCAAAGAAACCGATAGCCACCACGGCTTAGGACGAATCAATGCTGCATGCAAGGCGGGTGGTGGCGCAGGAATCGTGATCGTGCCCCGATCGCCAGTTTTATAACCCGCGCGACCGGGTGTTCCTGTTAGACAGAGTGTGGGCTAGTATGATCGTTTCCAAATCAGATCAGTATGGAGTGATTTACTTTCATGTTGAACTGGCACACAGTTGAGCAACCAGAACAAGAAAAGCTACAAGAAGTAGTCAAACCGTAGGCTGTTACGAACAACCCTATAATATTTTTATGTCATGCTGGTCTTGCAATATTTTTAAAACAACTTTTTCTTCTTTCCTTGCAGGTAAATTTGCATCTCCAAAAGTGTGTGTACATCATGCCGTCAGGATTAAGACCAACCACCAACTATCGGTAAAGTGCATTTACTTTCCGTGTTCGCTTCAAATGGCAACGGCTTCCCTTCATCCACCAAATCTGCCCAGCGCAAGCTAAAATGTATTCATATGTATTCAAATGAATTCACATTACAGTTTTACGACCCCCTCAGCTCTAGTTTGTTGCAAAGTTTGTGGCCAAAACCGTCGGTCGGTCGAAAACAAAACTCCCGGTATTAGCTGAAAGTCTTCCCGGGTACGATTTATTTCCCCCCGCTTCGTTTCGTTCGTTCGGCTGAAGGTGCATGAAGGTTTTACGACTTGTTAGGCCGCAGCGAAAATTTGCATGCCGCCCGTCGAACTGTCGTTTAATTGTAGTTCAGCGGACCGGGAAGACGGGGGAAGACAAATTCGTGTACACTGCCAAAAGACCACCTGCTACGAAAGTTTACTCGGAGATGACGATCTGGTTCATCAATTCTCCCCAAGAGTGTATAAATCGGTGGAAGATCAATAGTTTTAGCGCAACAAGTTCACCGGTTGTGTCGTAAAACCATAAAACCGATGATGCTGTGTGCGTTTTTAGGAGAGGAAATCGCATATTAATAGACTAGGAAGTAGTATAAATGAGCCACAGGAGAGCCGCAACGAGCGTTATGGGTATTTAATTAGCCTAATAGATCGCTGATCGGTCGGATTTAATTATTTCAAACTCATGTCAGTTCGACTATCAAAACAGCATGAACGGAGAAACACAAACCATATGTATTGTATAATTTAGATCACTGAGTCTACCTTCATTTTATTGTTTACAAATTGTGGTTTAAGTTTCACTTGGATGGTTCAGTTGTAAAGGTGCATGTTGTAATAGTTTACTGGATATTTCCCGTTTGTTCGCTTATTCGTTGCCTATACCACACCCTAACCAATTGCCGCACAGTTGGCGATGTCTGGCAGCTCTTTGCCCTTGCACTTCTTCTGCCACATAACCCACTCGTTGAAGCCGTTCTGTTGTTGAATGATTTTGGAACACTTAATTGCATTGGTAATATCATCCGTCACAAGATCTGCAATGGAGGGAAAATAGTAATTCAATGATGAGATTCCGCATGGAAAAGCGACTGATGGCACACTGTTACCTTCACACTTCATGTTACATTTGCCGCCCTTGTAGCCTACGCGGCACCATTCCTTGCTGTTTATCTGGAAGATTCCATAGTTGGCGGTCAGGTTGGGCAGCATGGTGGTTTTGGTGGTATCCAGCCCGCTGACAGCGATCGCCAGACAGACCCAGTGCCCCTGATACGTCCGGCTAATCCCGTTCGCGGTCAGCTGCTTGGCAAGCTCACACTTTGTGTAGATCTTTGCATCGATCAGGCTCGGCAGGCCCAGAAGGCACAGGCTAACGATAGCCCACGAGAGTGTCTGACGCACAGAAACACGCTTGGCTGCCATCGTTGAGTTTTTGGGCAATCTGGAAACGAGGAAACACAAATTAGTAGAAACTTTTGGTGATAGATCACACGAAAGGGATAGCATCTACTTCGGCTAAAACCCCACGAAAATGTTCAGTGTCAAGCAATTCCTTCCACCAGACACAATCACCGAAACGAAACTGACAGCACTCACGAAAGTGTGGTGTGTTTTCGGTGACATCACAAGCTGTTGCTGCATCGTTGGTTAAAAACAAAGCTTAAAACAACAACCCCGTCGTTTTGCCGGCTCTGGAAGACCTTCACCGAACAGGTCTGGCTGCGAACAGCTGTGCTGACGAGTTGACCTTTTCCGGGGGGGTTTGTTTTTGACTGTATTTGTGGCTCGGTATCGAGGGTGGGTTTTGTTTATAAATCCAAGGCGAGTATCGTGTACGTTCGATGTTTGCTTAACCACTAAGAGGATTGTAGTTAAATTCAAAAAAAATCCCTCGTAAAACTTTTTCCCTTAAAAAGAAGCGCCAGAATCTCCTGCAATCTTAACCGTCACACTCACTTCGCTCAACACCTAAATCTGGACACTGGTGTCGCCGTCAATCAAGTGATTCCGTTCTGTTCGGCCACTGCGTACACCGAACGGTACGCGCAACGATGCGTGATTTCCGGTTTGTCACTAGTACCCGGGCCCGTAGCTACTTGCGCGAACCGTGTTGCGCAGACAGGCGTTTTATATTGTAATAGCCACACACGCACACACGGCTGTACACTTGACAGTGACAGCGGCCCGCGTTTTCTAGTGGGAACTACACACAGGTATAAGAGGGTGTTTGAACAATCTGGATCGTGTGTTTTTTTTTTTTGTTCTTTTTGAGAGCGGGAGTGTGCTGGTTGTGGAACGACGTCAGATCTAACGTGCGCGCGAGCTCGACGTTTAGGCGCGTAGAGTCGGCACCAACATGCTTCCTCGTTGTGTGCCTTTCTGGTACGTACCTCCTCCGAGGGAGTAACCTGTACAGAGTGGCGCTGTAGTTGAGGTGGTAGTGGTTACAGCAGTGTGAATCTTCACTATCATTTTCAATCCACCTAGAGGGGTAATGTGGCAGCAGTTTGTTGGAGAACCCAATTCTGGGAAGATTGACGGCTGTGAAATGTAATGTTGAAAGCAAGTTATCATATACATTACTTAGAATTTTTAATAATAAACTTAAAAACTCACTGTTTGTTGATGGTGAGCTTCCCATTACATTACAGCTAATGGTGGCGATGTTCCTACTTTTACAAAGATCATTAAGGCAAAGATGCTTATCTTGTTGCGAACTAGATTACGGCGTACGATCGTCAATTTGTTTCTGTATTTGTGTTGTGCTGCATCTCTAAAACGTTGTTTTTACATACATGCAACGCTCAATTTCTTCGTACTGTCTACCCTGCACTGATACTGTTTCGTGTTTATATTAGCATGTGCGGGAAAATCCCAACCAGTAATCGGTCGGATGCACCCACCCAGTGAGTGTGTGAAAGAGTGAAGAGACTGTAAAAATGTAAACAATAACAAGTTAATCGGCAAGCATTGCCGCTATCGGATGATGCGAAAAGCAACTCTACAGCTTGGGGTTGTGTTGGTAATTATTGGAGTAAAGTGCGACATTCAATGTTCGGTTGCCCGGACAATGGCAACGACGATCGTGCAAATACATTAGCTAATGTCTTGGACATGGTAACAATGTTGTGCCCGGTGAGACAAGTGGCTTGTGAAGGGGTACCCCTTTTTGGCACCTATAGAGATAGGGCTGTGTGATATCAAACAACGGGTGCTATCGGCATGTCCAAAAGTGCCGCGACATACACAACAGTAAAGCCGATATCATCTGGCACGTGTAGGAAGCAACGTGCTTAGCAACGTGTGTATTTTGGTGGGATGAAATCAAATAGTTTTATTACCAATAATGTCATGTAAAGTGTGTGTTATAGAAGTTCCTAGTTCCAGCAGGACGACAGATCGGGCAGCGTCTTTTGCTTGCAGCGGTTAACCCATCCTTTCCAAGCGGCAAACCCACTGTCATTGTAGATCTGCTTCGCACACTCGATATCGTCCGTGAGATCGTCGTTCAGAAAGTCTAGCAAAATAGTGGTAGCAGAGCAAAGAAGGGAATAGAAAGCAAAGCAAATTAAAAGGGTGGACAGGTCGTGGAAATGTGTCGATAGAGTTCGAACACCTTTCGACACCGGAATTTGCAGAGATAATAACACATGATATGGCGTGAATTATGTGACTGTGTATCGTACAATTTGACGCTAACACGTGCCTGAAATAGCAGCGATCAGTGTGTAACTATTTCCGCCTATTAGAACCCTAATGAGTTGGATTCTACATGTGTGTCATCCTTTTTGGGTGATTTATTAGACGCGTTTGGAGCTACTGATGGTAGCGTAACACTCACCTTCGCACTTCTTGTCGCAGTGGCCTCCCTTTCGACCCTCCCGGCACCAGGTTTTGCTATTGATCTGCAAACAAGTGACACAACATACAATATCTGCTTTTGGAAGTTTTCTTAAACAGCCCTACCTGAAAGATACCATAGTTGGCGGAATCATTTGGGAGTTTTGTCACCTTGCTGGTATCAGCACCACTCTCGGCCATCACCAGACAGACCCCTGTACGGAAAGATAGTCCTTTAGTTAGTGACTTCTTCACTCCACAGTGGAATTCAGGCCTCACAATTGGATATCAGCGTCCGCGAGGAGATCTTCTGCCGATCAAGCGTTCTGGCCAGCGTACACTTTTCGTACACCTTTCCCTCACCAGTGTGGTAGAGTGTAAACAAAATTAGCACCACAAAACTGATAGCAGACGCTGATCTGAAGTTGTGACGTATTCCACGCATCATGATTAGGTTGCGGTGTATTTTAACTGCACGCGCGTTAGCCGATTCACCGTCTTCGAAGTACACAGCGAGACTGATTGACCTCGTTAACGATCAGCGCCGTGCGAGTGGCTTCCTCAGAAGTCTCGCAAATGCCTTAGCTAGAATTCCTCCCGCCATCCCAGTGATCGTAGCGATGGAATTAGAGCTCTCTCGAGGTGGCGTTTGTTATGAAACACGTTTGAATGGAGTGGAGGGCGCTAATCGGCTGAGAGAGATCAAAGTGCATCAGTAGTACAACCGGTTGTTGATAAAAAAAAGCAGCCCACTGGGGAGAACGGCGGGAAGACATCGAAGGTGGCTGTGATGCAAAAGTTAATTTATGACAATGAACTAGACATTTGACGTTTGTTGGTGGTGTCGTGCCGGCATTAAGAAGAATGATGTTTACTTTTGGGAATCCATGTTTTGTACATAAACTAACGAACGTCTGTTTTTTGTTTATCCCCTATATCGTTTCGTTGCAGATTTCAGTTACTCTACACATGTCTAGTCGTTGGACAGCTGGTTGCCATAGGATATGGCGCCGAGACGGCAGGTATCGCTGGAGGAGGAACGCCATCCAGCAACAATCTTACGTCCGCTAGTCAACCTGCAGCGTCAGCACCGTACGCCTACCAAAGACCATTGTCGGGGACTCCTCGCCTTTCTTCTAGTTTTAGCAGTAATCCTACTACCACCACCATTACACCTGACTCCACCACCATTAGCAGTAGCAATCGAACAAAAGACGACATGGCTCAGAATGCGCAGGATGCGTTCGGAACGGCCTGGACCGCACGGAAGTTTGTCAACAAACCAACGTACGATCGGAAGACGGCGTATGGTAAGCGCTTCGAAGGTGCGCTACAACCGCGCACCCGCGATCTGGGCGACTGGCGCTGTCCGAACGTTACCGAGGGCACTAATCTAGAGTGTAGCTGCGACCTACCGCACACGCTGCGTTGTAGCGGGGATCTGCACGGGCTGGAGGTGATAGCGGACAGCTTACGACGATCCCCGTACGAAGTGTCACTGCTGGACTGTACGCTCAAAAACGTGACTAGCATCAGTGATGCAAACATCTTTCAAAACGTCTCCCTGCAGGGGTTAGTGATCTCGTCCGGAGCGATAAAGCGAGTACACCGGCAGGCGTTTGCCGGCATTCGGACGCCACTGCAAGCGCTCGGACTACCCAACAATGCTCTCGAAAGTGTCCCGATGCAGTCCCTCGGAGCGGTTGGGCAACTGGATCGCTTGGACCTTTCGTTCAACAAGATCAAAGCGCTCCAGAATGGTGATTTCTTGGCAGTGCCCAAACTCTCCTACCTAGAGCTGAGCAGCAATCAGATCTCACTGATCGCTCCAAAGAGCCTGGTGCCGCTGAAGAATCTGCTCCACCTCAAGCTAAACGGCAATCAGCTGGGAGAGTCACCCGAAAGCCTTAAAGCGCTCGCCTCTTGCTTCAGTCTCAAGGAGCTGCATCTACATTCGAATCGAATACGAGGACCTTTGAACAACACTACGCTGCCTCGGATACGCGGGCTGGAGATCCTGTACCTGGACAAAAACTCCATCTCCAGCATCCACAATGGTGCGTTGGAGACATACCCATACCTGCAGATGCTTTCGCTGCGCAGCAATCAGATCGATGTACTGGAAGATCATGCGTTTTCGGGCCTAGCCTCGCTGCAGATGCTCGATCTGGGCCATAATGGCATCGTTACCATTTCGGATGCATCTCTCAAGCATCTGCCGCGGCTTATCATTCTCGACCTTACGCACAACTTCCTGCGCGCACTGACGGCAGACGTTGTAGCCCCGCTACCTGCCCTGAAGGAACTCCGGCTGGATGGTAACGATATCTCGCTGATCGCGGAAGACGCATTGGTCAATGCGACTCAGCTGCACAGTCTCTCACTGGAAAGTAATCCACTTGTGTGTGATTGTACGATGAAACCATTCCTCCACTGGCTGGCTGGTACTCGTCCTGCCTCGCAAGGTATTCTCGGAGCAATCTGTGCCACACCGCCGTATCTGGAGGGGGCCGACCTACTGCAACTCGCACCGGACACGCTTACCTGTGGCGAGGGTGGAAACAAACAGCAGACCGATCATGATACGTTCCAGACGATTGAGGTAATGCTGAAGCTAAAGAACAACGCGTCGTATGTGCGAGACGTTGGATCGGAGGTCCGATTGCGTGAGGTCAATTTTACAGACGAAAGTGACATCTACTTGAGTTGGCTTCTGGGCACGGATGATTATTCCTGTCGGTTTGTGTACGTCTTTCACACCGATGATCCTGAGACGATACTGTACAACTCGGAGGTAAGTTGGAGAGAGGAGTGATTGATGGAGTGACTTCGAGCTTAATTCTAATGTTTGTCTTTTTTCTGTTTTTGTTGGTAGGTTTCGTGTATAGTGAAACCGGAAGAACCTGTGACATCATTGGAATATACCTACAATGCCAAGCTGCTAGGGGCGTACGATTTGCAGAGTAATGTTAGGTACGATATCTTCATCGATTGCTACTTTAAAATGTTATAAAAAATCTATAATTGTCCATTTGTTTATTGTTTCAGTTACAAATTTTGCCTCATCATGAAGGAGGACATCTCCAAGGACGAATATCTCGGCGTGTGTCAAGTGGCCACTCTGCCCCGGCCCCACATCAACACAGTGAAGCGAAAGTCGATAAAGAAGGAGCTGCAAATCAGCACCCGTCAGACGAACGAGTCGGACATTTCGGACTTTGATCGCATTTCCTCCGACTTCCGGCATGATTCCGATCGGGATGAGCTACTCAAAGGCAACAGTGAAGATGACGAAGAAGACGCACCCGACCAAACCAACCAGGGAAGTGATCGTATCGATCATCGCGTGCCGGATCCGCTCGACTACAGCGACAACAACAGCGATGCGGACGGTGACAGTGACGATGACAACGATGACAACGTGGACGATGATGGCGATGAAAGTGTTGGCGTACTGTCGAACCACATTCGCGACGATCCCGACTTTCGGCAGCTACAGCTGGCGGCCGAAGCGGAAGTCGCACGGCTACCCTCCGTACACGGTGGACGCGTGCTGCTCGAGGGTCTCGGGACGATCATTATCATCACCAGTCTGGTAGCGTTCGTGTGGGGTCTGGTACGGTTTAAGGGTGAACATCGGCATCTACCATCGATGGCAAGCTGTTACGCGGTGGACGAGCGAAGGCGTAACCCGCACCAGGAGGTGGAGAGTCGTAGTCGGTACTTTAAGCTGCAAGCAACGACCAGTCTGTGAGTGGGGCGTAGTACCGAGGTTGTTGTTTTGGATCGATTTTTTCGCGCACTGCGAACAAATTATGTAAATTGCTGTACATAGGGATTTCAACCGTGTGGAGTCGGTTAAGGCAAAGGATGTTATTTATGATAGTCGGTAAGTTCAGTAGACGGAAAATGTGACCTTAGTGGCGTAGGTGTGTTCATGTTCGCGTTGGGAGGGAAAGCGTAAAAGCGTTCTGTTGTATTTTACTCTTCATTCTACTAACCGTATTGTGCCATGTGTGTATGTAAAGTTGTTGGGAAGCGTAAATTTGCGAATTTGTTAGCAAAAGGTGTACGAAATAAAGAGGCAAAATGTTTGGTTTTTAACGTAAAACCGATTGAGAAGGCTTTCTCTTCAAAATCCACAACAAACGTATTGAGAAAGACGGAGCATTATTAAGTAATTCGTATTGTTTATATTTATTTTCCCCCAACGACTCAAGTTTCCACTTTCCGGAATGAAAACTCTTTGCGCGAGTGGACGTCTAAAACTTAGGTTACAAACAAACGTCTACCAATAAATAATGTCCTTAGTGGTGGTACGCATGCCTTTTCGTTTGTGCGTGTGACTGTGGCGCGCCAAAGACGAGTAAAGCCGTGAACGTTGTAATTACAAGTTAAACCCAAAAACTATGCCACTAAAAGAAGAAGGGGGTATGTTTGAGATATGCACTAATCTTTGTTTGTGTCCTGTCTGTGTGTGTGTGTGTGTGTGTGTGTGTGTGTGTGTGTGTGTGTGGCCTGTCTCAGTCGAACGCAACCCCCCCCCCCTATTTGTGCCGCAGCAAACACACACACACACGCTCGGTGCGGAGCTTGGTGTTGTGCAATCCTTGGTGCACTCTCTTCATCACCAACGCACTCACAGGCACTTATTGAATTCTAACTGTCGCTCTCTCTCTCTTTCCCTACTTCCTGGTTACGAGTTTGCAGTCTGTATCGTGACGGTAGTTCCGGTGTACGAGACACCTTTGATACGATTCCCATTGGCATCGACCGTCTGGTCCGTCTGCGGTTGTTCTTGCGTCCCAGCTGGCGTTCCTGTCCCAGCCGACGGGGAAATCGTTGCCACCGTGCTAGATTCCATTGTGTTGCCGCGCGCTTGATGCAGCGGAACCGGCGGCGGTTGGGTGGCGACCGTGTGGGGACGCGGTCCCGTCGACGGTGGAACGACCATTTCCGGCACGAACGTTTCCACCTTGGGATAGTAGGCCGGAAGCCGTATCACTTCCTCGTACGATGGAGGTGGTTCCAGGGCGACTGTGAAGGAAACGGTAAGCAATGAGGGGTTGATTCTGGGCGGGGCGCAGCGGGCATTACTTACCCATCCCGTTTCCTGGATAGATGGAACCATCGTCACCGACGAAGGCCGCATTCGAGTGGGTGACGCTGGCCGAGGCACGCTGGCGGTGTTGCGCAATCGTACCGTGCTCGAGGCAGCTGTACACACCGCTGTAGTTGTCCCGGTGCAGTGACATAATGTCGTACAGGTTGGAGCCGATCTGTACCACGTGCACCGGTTGTGCCATCTCCTCCTGCTCGGCCAGCCGTTTGGCGCGTGCCTTCTTGCATTTCAGTATGATGATAAGTAGCGCCCAGGCCAGCACCAGTATCAGGTAGAGGAATATAATCATCTTTTTACGTTCACGGTAGCGTTGCAAATGATCCTCTGGCGCGGACTGCACGTCCCTTGGTGTATTACGCCTACAGAAATCTAGAAAGAAGAGAAGGAGAGAGAGAGAGAGAGAGAGAGAGAAAGAGATGTTAGAAATGGTTCTCTATGATGAAGCTGATAAGCGAGCCGCAGCTCGATGGGTTTGCTTGAATGGCCTGAACAGGACGTATGACGCAAACGTACGTACGCTTCGGTTCAGCCGGTTTGACAGATCGATCGTGATCGTGCAGGAAAGGCAAAACCGGAGCGCTTGCTGCGATTTTGCAACGCGCGTTATCAGAGTCACATCGCAGTGACGTATTGAAGTGACGTGTTTGTACCATTTCCTCCAGTGGCAACTGGAAAACTCCCGTAAAATTCATTAGCAAGCGAGCCCTTATGCTTGCACCGTTGTGAAATAGCTTTCTACCGCTTTGCCAAGGTTCGTGCACGTGTAACCTTCCACCCTGTGGAAGGTAGGGGGGGAAACGAACCGCTGCAGCCACGAAATCCGGAAGTCAATTTGCATAAAGCTGGCCTTGCGACGGTGGTTCTACTCGCGATGGCAGAATTTATAGTGAGCTCCTATTCCACAGCCATCATCGTTGCATTTTTCGTTGCATTTCGTAGTCCACCTCGGACGGGGTGGGTTAAAGAAATGGGTTGAATTTATTCACATCCTCTGCCGAAGGTCACCAACCGTGGGCTGGCACGCACGAACATAAAAAATCCCGGACACCATATGGAGCCACTAAACGATGTTTGGGGTTCGCCTTCAACACTTCACCAAGGGGGAATGGGGACATTTCAACAAATTTGTTTAAAATTCCTTCACAGCGTAAGGGTAGGGACTTTAATTTTCGAATCTCTTTAATATATTACTGCAAACAAAATCGCCAAATGCAATGATAAAACACTCTAAAGAGAATACTATTCACACACAAGGGACAGGCGCGATGGAATATTATTTTAATTTCAAGCCCCACCCCTCTAACGAAACGGTACATTAATTTAATGAAAGTGTGTATATGTGTATGTGTGTGTGTGTTTGTGAAGAGTCTTCCTTTCCAACCGTCTGTCCTTGTCCTCCATTTCTAACCTTCACAACAACGCAGCAAGCACTGTCAATCGCGGTAGTAAAAGCGGTGAATAATTGAAAGAGCCTCCCCGTTTTCCTTCACAAGCCTCCACAGGGAAGACGCAGTTTTTATGTTCTGTCGCTGGCCAGAAGCCCATCCGTGTGCAATTTATTGCATTCGCGGATTCCGCTCGATAAGCAAAGGGACCAGGACACGGAAAAATCGCTCCACATATTTGCCATCATTCTTGGAGCTGTCGTTTGCGGTTAAATGATGGATTGGATGTAACGAATTCCACTCCCCTTTGCTGGTCAGTTGTAGTGGCTTTTGATTTCCTCCTACGGTGCAGCGAACCGAACGCGGCAATTAATGTAATTCATTGCTTCATTCCCAATCGATCGTCGTTTTTGGTTTGGTGAACCGGGGGAAAAGGACTGACTGAACGAACTGTTCTGTGGCAGGCCAACAACGGTAGTAGGCTATGAATATTCGATCGAGAACGGATGGGCCGTTGGGTTGAAGCGTAAGTTGGAGCGATGTATGGTGGATTAAAACGGAACGGAATTGGTAAAACGCAACACATCTCAGTAGCCTGTGCGCGTCTAGCCAATACACAAACGAGCAATCAAAACTATCGAAACTACAAACCTCCTAATAGACCTCCTAATTTCGCCATTTTCTCGTATTCGTACAGTTCGATGAACGGAAAATTAGACCCATAAAGCCCAGCACTAACCAGAAGAAGAAGAGCCCCAGCTCACCAAACGTACAACGACTCCGAAAATCGGCCCCATTAATTGAGTTTCCAAGCAGGGACAGTTTTCCGAAAAACGGTATCCTGTCCACTATTTACGGGTAATTTCGATTGATTTTATTCCTTCCACTCGGTGGTCCTGTGAGTTGTATCGCCGTGATTTACGAGTTCCGTACTCTATTCATTCGACTTGATTTTAGATCGCCTGTTTACCGATTAGTTTTTGGGAAAGGATGGAGGCACACAAGGAGGCACATTTCGGAAGCACACATGGACACAAACATTTATCACGGCGTGCTGAGGATGATGGGGAGGAGGCTACAACAATGCATGTCTAACGAGAGGTCCACGAGCCCGATGGGCATTCCGGACCGTGTGAACACGCGGAGGAAGAGAGGATGATGTTTATTGGCGTGGCAAGATAATGCCGGATTATGGTCTAGATTTGGGATTAGGAGCGATAATTTAGCGCTCGGAACGGAATAACCACACATTGCGGCGAGCGAGGTTTATAGTCGGGTCGGTCTCTCTGTGTGTGTGTAGTTAAACTATTTAACCCGACTCGGTACTTCGGATATGTCCTGTGGCAGTTGCGTGTCATCGGAAATGATGGGACACACACGCCGGCCAGTGTGTGATTCAATGTTTCGAGCGAAAACCGCACCGAAAATGGGAACTCCTGGTTGGTGTACATTGCGTGGTCGTCCGCTGGCTCGTCTCGGCTAATGAGTAATTAGGATTATACGAGGTACACACCGCCGCCGAGTTTGCCTGGGGTTGGGTCCGACATGCATGCCAGGATATTCGAAACCTTCCGTCACCATTTTGGGTCATGGGGGTTTGTGTGTGTGTGTGTGTGTGTGGATGTGTTGTGCGAATAATAATTGAACTCGCGACTAATCAGATTCACGGTGCGTTACGATTGTAATTATACAGAGGGCTAGAGTTGTAAAAGCGAAAGGAATTAGCAGACGAACGATACGGTCTAGTGTTCTTTTAGAGTTCAATAAAATCTGATTCGAGCTCGGATTTGTCGGACACACCCAGCTTTGAGGGCCTGGCTTAAGGGTAACCAAAGCCACAAGACGTTATTTATCTTTGCCAAACATTTGTTGGTCAGTTTTTTTTATCAGATTACTACACACCTCGATACGGGGACACGACGTTGGATATGGGAGTGTTTGTTGAGGTTAGCTTTGAATAGAATTAAGCGATGTAGAACTTGACTGTCCCGACTGTCTCGACCCATTAGAGTGGTGGAAAATCCAATGTCAAGAACACAGTTACTAGACGTTCTGGGCAATTCCACTTCAAAACTGATGACGTCACATCGCAACTCTCTAGCTACGTGTTATCGGATTAACTCTTCAGTCGAAGCACAAATTCCTCATTTCTTCACGCTAATAAAGCGACTCCAGTGATAATTGAAATTCTCGTCCTGCTGTCCGAAAATACAAATATGCGACTCACTCCATCATCCATTAACCCCAATATGTGTGCCAAGGTAAAGAAAATGTGGAAGCAAAAGGCAAAAAGGTAGCAAGAATCATTTGATTACAGGTGACGATAACACCATCAGCGCCTTTGGGCAAACAAAGAAAGTACCGAAACGCGCTACATTGAGCAGTATTTGAGCAGAAAGAAAGAGCGAGAGAGAGAGAGAGAGTCCAACAATTGCAAATTACTGGGAGCGATTAGCGCACAGCCAAAGCATAAACCCGTAGCCAGGACGACACCGGCTGCGACATACATTAGTGTTAGCGCGCGCAAACATTCGTTATCAATACATCATCATGGCCTGCTGAGGTTTGTCCTTGAATGGTTCTGGTGTACGCGTCGTGTGTTTTCTATCTGCTGCTGGTGGGGAAGGGGGTGCGCACGTTTCACGATTTTTGCGACGCGTTCTGCTCGCGATTGGCTTGGAGAAGATTGGGGAGCAAAACGGTAGTAAGCACGTCTAGCGCATGTGGGCGATTCGGAAATACCCCTTCAGTGAATTACCGGTTTCGGTTGGATGGGGTAAGTCGGTGGGTACTTTACAATTCCACTCACGTGCATTCCCCCCAAAAATGGCCATCTTGAAGACGACAGGAACCAGTGAGCGGAGGTATGAGGGCGGCGTTGAACAAAACGACGACGTCTAAACGATCGTTCTTGGTTTCGGAAACAGCGATGCGATTGTTTCAATCACTTAGTGCAAATGAGTTCACCTTAGTTTTGTTGGTTTAAGGCAGCTGGGTGAAGTGCAAATGCATTTGCTGTGTTGCACTCGTAGCAGTTGTTATCACAAAAGCGATATCATGTGGATGCATTTAGTACGGTTACATAAAACAAACTTAAGCTCGGTGATGTGGGACCTTGAAATGGAATCGATTTTTCCAGTACAAAGTAACGATTAGAGTGAAATTGTTGAATAATTCTACTTTTTCTGCTAAAATCCAATACAAAAGATATTGATAAAAGCTTCCAATTGTCCATGGTAACATGCAGTCAGTGCACGCTAGATCGCAAAAAGCCTAGAATCGGGTGGGTTGATCGAGAAAGATTCCCTCCCATTAAAACGGAATAATCCGCTCGTATTTCATCATTGCATCGTCCTGGATAGAGAAAATCATCTACCTTAATGCCATAAATGCAACTTGTACCTTTTGTTCGGTATCTGTTGTGTGGCGAAACAAAAGGAAAAGCGCGATAGTAACTGTCCAGCACAGGGGCAAGGCAAGGGCTACTGTCGCCGGGTGCGAATTGATTCCTGTCATTCAAAACAAAACCACACGGACACGTACTAATGGCAGCACACACCACTGGGACTCACCTGCGGGTGTTGGTGGTGACTGTCCGTTTTTTCCCCCCGTCTCTCCTACCTCGCCGTTTTAAGGATATCGCGGGAAAGAGCTGTGAGTACGTGTCACTCAGTCGCTGGTTCGTTGCTGCCGACGTCGCCTGCTAGATGGATTGATCCAGTGTTTCCGTTTCTGGGCCACTAACACACACCACTGTCACAGTACGCCCTGGGGGCTTTTGTGATATCCCTTGTCACCCGGGGTTCACCCCGTCCCTCCTACGGTTGAGATCTACCTTCTGTCGCCGCTAAAACCGAACGTTAAACCCGTCAGCAGGAGCGGCGGTGACCATTTCATTAAGTTCGCTCGTTATCAGCGGGATGTATCGTCGTCCACTCGTGGTCGTGGTCTATTTTTTGTTGTCGTTCTTTTGCTTTCGTTGCTTTATGTGACTACATCAGCAAATCCAACCAGCCAAGCCTAAGCACAGTCACTTTCGTTTGCTGTCCTGCTGATTACACTCGGATGATGATGGCGATGGTGAATGGTGGTTTTTTAATTTGTATTTTCTTCCATTACCACAATATGTTGATCACTTATTTGTATCACAATTTTGTTTAAGCAAACTGCTGTACACTCACAAAACACCAACACTCGTCGTTGCACTGGCAAGTCCTCGCCGGAATGTGATGCTCCATCTCAAAGGTTCACCAGTTTCACAATCGCACACCACTACGCCGGCCAGTGGTTAAAAACAAATTAATCTAATTCGTTCACACACTCTAATTAAGCACGATGATGGTGATGCGTCCTCGACCCTGCCAGCCGAGAAAAAGGGAAGCGCGATAATTCGCGCCGATCGTTATCACCTTTCGCGGTCGTTATCAATCCAGGGTCTAAATTTGGTGCTCCACTCTAAGGTGCGTCTCCGCCCTCCACCGCTCTGTTGTCCGGTCGGTCCGGTCAGCCACAGTTTGAACCACGTTTGGTCGCGTCCACTACACTGTAATCACGTGTTGAGCACCATCTGGATACTCGCGACATGGAACAGACACTCGTCGCGAGAGATCTGCGGCGACGGGTGGATTACTAAGACCGTATGGTGGAGGGTCTATCACACGCAAGAAGGTTTTTTGTTGTTGTTGTTTTTGCTTCTAAAGCGGCTACGACAAACACGCGCGCTCCAGCAACGTTTACGTTCGATGCCGGTTTCGATGGCTCTGCGCCATTAGGACGGATCGTGCCGTGGATGATGTGCACCGAGCGCGGCAACGTGGTTTGTTTGCGTTCGCAACCCCACGTCTAATAACAAAAACGGTCTCGCGGTGTCCGTTGGGCTCGCGAGAGTGCTCTGAGAGCAGCTGGCAGATGGCGAGCAGTGTTGGTCCGTGCATCATGCCGTGTTCCTCTCGGTTGGAGCTCTTGGCTCTCTTGCTTGCTTGTCAGGGGTTTACAACACACCGTAATGCGTTTGACTACGACATTGAATAATATATTTCAATACACTTGTAGACTGAAAATATAGAAAAAGTAACAGCGATTGTATTCATTCCAACCTTTGAGATTGTTGCAATGAGAATTTATGATTGCCCTTTTGGTTGAACGCCCCTGCTTTAAGTGTTTTATTCTCTCTCTCTCTCACACATACTCAGGCCGTATTAGTGGACTGATAAGTGAAGCAAAGCATTTAAAAATAAATGCTAATCTTTGGCACGGAGATGTTTTTAGCAATAAATAAACTTTCTTTCTTTACGTACCGGTATTGGACCGGTCTCTCCAGAAGCACAAGTTTTTACTTTTTTAAATATTTACCTGAAGAACGAAACCTTCACATCGTGTGACGCGTTTCGCGTGGACGTAAATAGAAATGTTTGGTTTCCCCGATTTTGTAACAGTTCATGGCTGTCTAGATACGTCAATACGGCTCCTCAGGCGGGCTTGATTGAAACATCGGTTCCGATGTGTAATCAATGTGCACCGAGACGCGTTTTGTAGCGGTCGATGTGGTAAATAAGACATTAGTTTCTACCCCTCCCAGAGCATGCATTGGACAGTTGAAATGAAACGAGAGAGGAACTGAAAACTTCTGAATTACGGAGGTGGATCGACCAACGAAAATAGTGTGAGTAAAGCTAAAGTTAAGTACGCACACGCCGTCCAACACGGTCAATCAGTCAAACAACGTCACACCGACGTCATAATAATCTAACTTTTCTCGTTAAATTTAATACCCATTACCCTTCTCTCATTCCAGTTATACTTTTTTTAATTGTAGCTACAAGTGTTTGTCCTTTTGTGTGTGTGTGTCCCGTCCTGTGGCAGAAAAATTGAATTCCAACGGGTCATTAAAATGTCACCTCTATCGCGATGGAACGACACCCTTGCCCGGGGTGACAGGGCAGGCGCTGGCGGCGCGGGAAAGCAGATAGCCACCGCTGGAGACACATCGAGACGTGTCCCAAAGGGCGTGTGCCACTGGGCGATGTGTGCCACTGTTGTCGATAAATCCGATTCCAGCTGCTGATTAGGGGTTGACGGCGTATTTTTCCTTCCCTTTCTCTCTCTCTCTCTCTTTCTCTCTCTTTCTCTCTCTGTCTGTCTCTATAGAGTTGTCCTGACTGTCCATATGTCCACGCTCTATTTAGTGAAGGACATACGAATCCACGTACATCCTTCCGGGTAAGAGGGGGGGAAGGTTTGGATCGATCCTGGGCCATTCCACCGCAAGCTAACGGATCGATGTGCGTTTGCTTGCTGTCTTGCGGCGTGGACTGCGATAATGATGGAAAAGCGATATGTCGTCAGGTGTGTGTTTGAGCCGGGAATACTCCTGACCCGTCACATAGGACAGGAGTGATGGGGAAATGTAATTTGTTTTTGTATTATGCCGCACCGCAGCGGTGATGGAAGCTATCAACAGTAATGAGGGTAATGGTTTCTCTAAAGCAAAATTATCATTCCGTGCGAAGAAGCTATTCGTAATGTTGCACACCATTTTTAACGATTTTTATACAGTTTTTCTGATTAAATAACCCTTTTATTGCATTTTCATATTAGATTTTTTAAATTCAACGGTATAAATATTTCCAATGGGAAAAAACCAATTCAAAATTTAATCAACAATTCATCAATCGAACAAAACAACGAAGCTCTTTCATTTGCAGCTTGGATTCTATCGTAGAGAAATAATTAATTTGCTTCATTTCGGATAAAATGGTATGATTAAAAATTCTCCCTCGCATTCCAGTTATTTCAAATCTACAAGTGCGTTGCAAACTAACAGCAATAGCACCAGTTCAAAGGAAGGAGGAAAAAACACACTCCCCGTGGAAACCATATGGCCAGCAGCATTCGCTTCTACGCTACGCGTAGTGCATCGCTGAAGTGGTGGTGCATCCTATTCTCCGCCTGGACCAGCGCTTTTCCATTGCGCTTTTGTTTTTACATCAATCGCGTACCGATGCTCTTTTCTATTGCGCTGCCAACCACCCCACCAGCTGCTTCCTTTGTGCCGAAGCTCAAATATTTATAAATCGTGTGTGAGTGTGTTTTCCCTCTTTTTTTTTAATTTTGCCTTTCTCTTTTTAGTAGGTGTGGGGGAGTGCACACAAACAAACACACCCCACCCCCGGACCGTACAGAATCAAATGAAAGGTTGGTCGAACGGATGGGAAGAATAAAAAACGACACTCCGGAAGCAAGGCAAAGCGAAAGAGGGAGAGATAGAGAGAATGAAAGGAAGAAAAAAAATGTGGACTCCGGGCCAGGAATTAATAGAGCAAAATGCAGTTTTCCGCTCGGATGACGATTATTATATTGACCCGTGGCGTATGAATGTACGTGTATGTATTAGTGCGTTTGTTTTGCGGACGGTTGCATTTCGGAAAACGAACCACCTGGCACAGGGAGGAAAGGATGAACCTGAGCGGGTCGTTAATGATGATGGGCACAGGGGACATGGTAAAGTGGTGGACGAAGGACGCATTTCCTGTCCATTTTGTGTCCAAAGCTTTTTCCAGCTGGTCTTGCTGCTGCTGCTGCTGCTGCTGTGTAGCACGCAAATGCCATTTGCGTTTTTCGTGTCTCCCTCGAACACTCCGTACGGAGGGAAGGAGCGCAAGGTGAAAAAAGGACGAAACATCCTTCGTACATGGTTTCGTGGTGAGTATCTACACGCCTGAGTAACCACACAACTGTTGTAAGCGGGGGGGAGAGCATGGAAAACGGTGGGCAATGAGTACTTTCCTTCGTCCACCGTCCTCATTTTCCACTGTTTATTATTCATAAGGGTGAGAGCGGTCGAACGGATTGATCGGAAGGGATGCAGAGCGTGCGGGGGATTTGGGCATGAGGTAGCTAACGACGAAAACCATCCCCCACCAGCCAGGCCAGGGCCAGGGCCACTTTTAGCCAGAAACTCGAACATAATCAAGCTGCTTTGCCGTGTTGAGCTTCGGGCTTAACGGAAAAAGTTGTACCCTTTTACGAAGCTCGGGTCGAACGTTAGCATCGACGTTAGGATAGGTTCGGTCAGTACCAGCACACCTGCTGACCAGGTCGTTAACGAAGCAGTTGCGACCAAAAAACAAAACAACTTCCCATTGTGCATTGTTTTGTCGGAACACTTTTCCGGGTCAGCCAGTAGTTACTTCTGACCTTTTCCAACATACTCCTTCTTTCGGCGTGGACGAGTGGGTAAAATTTTGGTAGCATATAAAACAAAAAGGACCATTTTTTGTGTGCTGTCCGTAGTTGCAGGTGGTCCGCTTTGTAGAATCTACAGGGAAAAATAACTTTACCTTCGACAATAAGGGTAACGTGCACTGCAAATGGTTTAACACGTAACCGGTGTACGTTTTCGATTTGCCCGCTGCGGTAGTAAATTATTCACACAATATCGATGAATTGCTGTGAACTATTTCAAATATTTCCTTACATTGAAAGCAAATATGGACCTTTTAAACAACCCTTTCCTTTTCGTGAAGGAGACGCCTAGTACTTCATCCAGTTTAGTCGCTACGCAACACACACGTTTTGTATACATTATTGGGCATTAGTTTTTATTAAATCTTCTGAAAATTTAATACATATCCATTCGAACAGATGTACGTTAGACGGAGCACCAAAACCATTGCGTAGAACGGGGAGCTGGGGTGGATTACATTTTGATTATATCACGCTCCGCTGGCTGGCTTGTCATGCGCCTCTGGGGGCCGATCAGCAGACCAACCAAAGTTGCATTGTAATTGAAACATCTCTAGCTTCTAGCTTTTCGGTGTACAGTGCAGCTGTACAAAGGCTTCCAGCTGGCGTGGTATTAGCTTCCGGTACGGGATCCGATGCTGTGCGATCACTCGTGCCGCAAGGCAGCGCAGATTGATGGCACGTGTTTCGTAGCTTTTGATGAACGCGGCAACACAGCCTAACGGGAAGAGACAACTGTTTAGTAAACAATATCGATACTTAATAAGGGCGGAACACTCACTTTGCACACACACTTGCGATGCTTTCAACCCGTCCGCGTTAACCGCATCGAGATGAATGCCAGCTTCTATTAACATTTCCGTGATTTCTTTCACTACCGTTTTTACATTCGCGTCCGGCATACGCAGCACAGCCGATTGTAGCTAAAACATAGAAAAGTATTGTTAGAAGCAATTTAATTAAATCCTGCTCGCGGTTCCAGTTACTCACAGTTGAAGTTAGCGTGTGTAAAGGCGTATTTCGATCATTGTCGACCACATCGACAGAAGCACCACATTTCAGCAGCAGCCTAACAGTGTCCGCACAGGGGAATCTGTTTCCAAAAAAAGGATAACACTAAGCACCACTTTCTCTCTCACCAACTCCAGCAACCATTCGTACCTGCAAACATCATCAGTGTGAAAGTCATCCACCGGCGTAACACCGTTCACCGCTAGATGTAGCAACGTCTGATCATCCCTCAAGCGCACCATCATCAAGTTCAGCTGGTACACCATCTGGTACATCTGCAGCGTCTGCTCCTCCGTCCGCACGAACTGCTCCTTGCGCAGCAGCTTCGTAATGATCGTAATCAGGTACAGCACCGTCACGATATTCATCTCATAATTATCTGCCACCGCTTCCAGATCTTCCCGCGGACCAGGGTTGGCCATCTTTTGCTGATTGTAGCGCAGCTCATCGACACACGCACCGAGCACCGCGATCACACTGTCGAATCGTATCGTTTCGTTGATCGAATACTCTTGCGAGAACAGTTGCACGAAGCGGAGCAGATCGCGCTGCACCTGCAGCCCGTTCTGCTGGCGCAGACGAAGTGCATGCAGCCACAGGCTTTCACACCGATCGAACCGCCCATTGTCGGCACAGATTGCGCCGCGGAAGACGATGGCATGTGCTACCTCCGGATTTTGGCCGAGAATGCGCTCACGGATCGTAAGTGATTCCATGTGCAGCGAGTTGTGATTGTAGCGGATGGCGAGCAGATCCTGCAGCGTCTGACACTCGACCCAGTGCTCGTAGGCGGGAACGGGCTCAAAGAATGGCTTGCGGATGATGTTGTCCGGATCTTCGTATCTGCAAGAAAACAGGATTGTTTAGCGTGAGTATTTTGTGCATTTACATTTTCATTTTAGCACCAACAAACCTAAGCTCCATTGCCGAAAGCAGATAGTGGAAGGCTTTCACCAAGCTGTAGTTATCCTTATCGTTCGCGTACGACGCACCGAGCAGCTCCATCACCTCGATACGCTCCACCTTGGTGAGCAGCCCGGGACGCTGCAGAAACACCTGTACCACCGCCTCGCGCGTTCGCTCGGCAGCTGCCAGTGCCGGCGTCAACCCGAACGTGTTCCGTGACAGTACCGCCCCATTATCCAGCAGTATCTCGCACACCTCCACGTGGCCACATTCGGCCGCATAGTAAAGGGCCGATGCACCGCACTGAGCCTGCTCGTTCACCTTCGCTCCCTTCTCGAGCAGGTACTGCAGCACATCGGTGTAGTTCTTGTACGCCGCAATCATCACACACGTATTGTTGTACATGTTCGCCGTACAAACGTTCGCCCCGTGCTCGATCAAATACTGGATCACATCCAACCGTCCCTCGAAGCAAGCGGCCCGCAGTGGCGTAGAGCCCTTCTTCGTACAGTGATCGACCTGCGCACCGTGCTGGAGCAGCATCTTGACGATGTTACGGCGGCCAACGCCGGCCGCTACCCACAGGGCGGTGGCACCATCGGTCAGCTCGCCGTGCACCTTCACGCAGCCCTCCTTCTCGAGGTCCGGTTCGGCCAGCTCGAGCAGGATGTGCACCACCTCCAGGTGGCCGTTCAGCGTCGCCACGATCAGTGGCGTATACACCTGGTGATCGTCTTCGTAGAATTCCTAAAAAGAGGCAAAGAAAGAGAAATTACCCGTGGTTACTCAAACGATGTGTCAAGGGCTATTAAAAGCGATGAACAAACGGAATCGGGTCAAGCTCGGGGGAACATGAAACCATTCTAAATTGGGAGTTTTTGGTGAGGAAGGAACATCGAAAAGTCTCATCCCACTTCCTCACAATGCGTAGGAGAGGCGTCTGATTCGCGACTTGATGCGCTTTAATCTCCAACGGTGGCGTATTATTATTGCGTTTCAAGTGGCTCACGTTGAGTCATTTGCGAATTCGCACCAATTCAAAACATTTCATCCCCCTGCGACGCTTACCGCCGGTGCGTCATCGGTCTGCGATTTGTAACACGTCTAGTAGGATGGCCTCGAACTCCCTCGGCAAGTTTTATTACATTGCAAGAGAAATTAAATCATGGACTGTTTTAAGCTCTCAAAAACGGACCCAACACAATGGGGCGGAAGAAGAAATGCTGTGACGATCACGATCGTATTTAATTTTGCATTTTGTTTTTGAAAATCTCATCGCAAATGCGTGTCCCGTTTTGGTTCGGTGAATCAACAATGAAACCGAAAACAAAAACACATGCCACAACCACATCAAAAGCTATTGTGTAGTAGATTTTTTGCGCGATTTACCAAGACGAAGATGATGCTGAGTAGCACCCTGTGATGAGCTCTTTTCCATCCAATTATATCTGGGAATGCGATACTCATGCTCTAATGGCGACCAAGATTGCTCCTACACGTCATTGACCTGATGCTGTCGGCTTTATAGTGGATGGAAGGACGTTTTTCTCATGCCGCACTACGGCAGAGGAACTTATCCTTCAGTCCCTTCCTCCCTTCCTGTTCGTACCGCGAGCCAGCGATAAAGGAAACGCCCCACTCTTACACATGATCGTGGCGTGGGACTATTTTTAGAATACGATCCGGAAAAATAGAGCTGTAGTAAAAAAGGTAGCAAAAAAAAAACGCAACAACAAACGGCTTGATGTCGGCGCGTTGTTTGGGGTGTGTTGGTGCGATTGCGAAGCGAAATGCCATACCAATGCAACATTCGTCGCGTATTACACATTATTACAAAATAATAATAATAATACTAACGCGCTATAATATGCTTAAATTGAGCATTTCTTTATGTCCAAAACGAGCACATTTCGTGATCCATTTTGCGCAAAATAGAACGCAATACCGCACGCTGTTCTACAACAAACCGGGCGTCTCCATCCGGCGCTCGGCAGCGGCAGTTTCTGCGGGGTTTTCTGATTAATTGCAACAAATTGCACTCACTTTTTATAACGATTTCTTCTACAGATTTCAATCATTGTATAAAGTTATTTAAAGTGTCTTTAAGTCAGGATTTCAGTCGTGTTGGACTCGATTCCGTGTTTGAAACATAGCAGACGCCCTTCCAGAAGCCTTTGTTGCGGGGCATTGAGCTCGTTAAGGTTTAGTTTCTCCTTTTTCGCTTCTTTCTTGGTGCTCTTGGTGTGCAAGCGATTTGAAAATAGCACAGCATTTTAACGACCATGTATACGGAAGTCAAAATGGCGTGGACGTGGTTCGTGTCAAAATACAAGCAAAAGACCAGTAAAAAAAAGGATCTGCACCCAATGTTTAAAACAAATGGCTTGTGTGTATCAGTTTAAATTGCGGTTTGCCTTTCCCAATGGATATAAACTTTATTGCAAAATTAAAACAACACACGCATCGGTTTTAAATTAAATCGCGCAATTTGCGTCTTTGTGTCGCCACCCGCACGCCCATTTGCGTCTTTGTGTTGGCGTGTTTGCGCGAAAGTAGAAGGAGCTGTTTGCGCAACGCATTTTTGTCGGCCCATCATAACATGTTTTCATTTCATTAGAAGAGCGATCATTCAGCGATCGGTACACGCATGCAGTGTTGGCCAATTTGATTGGGATCCCTGAATTTGCATTAAGAACATGTAATCCGTAACCTATCCTTGACCGTGAAACAAACATATACACACATCCCACTCCCAAAAAGAACACCAATGTTTGCAGAAACGAAGTCCAATGTGTTGTGTGTGTGCTCGGAAGTCGGTCGAATTTGTTTGGGGTTGTGCTTTGCTTCACACTACGCGACCGGCGGCGCACACTACAAGGCGCAACGAGCTGGTGACGCGAGCATGGGTTTTCCGATGCGTAGCTGCAGTTTTACTCGCGCAGGCAGGAGCAGGGAACCGATGGATGGTTGACGTATCTCACCCGCTCCCTTCCTTTGCAGCAGCGCGTGGTGTTCTGCAGCTGTCTGTGTGGTTTTGCATGTGACCAAATTAGAAGCAGAAATTACGAGATGACACCGCAACAGCTCACTCGCTCGCTCTTCCACCCACAAAACACAACGGTGTTGCTGTGTGATGCAAAAGTGTGTGTCTTGGCGAACAATTTTATAGTTCATTAACGGTGCGCCGATCGGACCCGTGCGTCGATGATCGGCACGAGGGCTGCAGGTGTGGGCGGTTCGGGGCAGTGCGGCTTCGCTCGCGTATGGTCGTTTGCCAAAATGACGAGAGCGTAAAGCGTTTTTGCCTAAAGTGGTGCTGTAGCCGCTTCCATTTTACGCTGCGCTAAAAGAAGGGCGAGGATTTTCGTGCTTTCTGTTCTGTTTCTGTGTGTGGGAAAAGAATGACTTTCTAGTCGATCCAATGGGATGGTTATGGAGAGCTCACCTGATTCACGATGGCGCGTCGTTCTTCCTCATCCTTTATCTCACTGAGCAAGGCCAACAGTTGCGTACAGAAGCCCTCCTTGGCGGCGTAGTACACCCGCATCATGGCACGCTCCCGGAGGGTTTCCTTTTCCCGCTCCAGGTCTTCCGATTCTTTAGTCATTTTTGCCGTACCTTCCCGGTTTATGGACCGCGTACGCCGCTTACGGCACGCGGCACCAGCACTACCTTGGGCCGACACTTTTGTAACTTTTCTACACACACGCACACACCGAAACGGCTATTACACACAACACAGGAAGGGTTTAAAAAGGAATAAAACGTATCCTTACAGTGCCACTTTTAAAATGAAATTTGTGAGCTAGATTTGAAAATCAACAAAACACTTTGAAATTGATCGCAATTCCAGAAAACCTCAAACGGGTGCGTGCCAGAACACCAGACGTGCTGTACGAGGTTTTCACCACACACTCACGACGCAACCGACGGACAAAGAATGACGATTCCCGCACGAGCTTTCCCGTTTGCACGATCTTGGTCGGTCGGAAGTAAGAAAAACCTCGCGATCACGATTTTTCCCCCGCGACGGAATGTTTATTTATAAACGTTTGTTATTATTTGGTTCTCCTGCATATCCCTCCTCCCCTTCACCCCCACAAGCGCACTGTCAACTTGCGTCAGCTGTCACATCCGTCACAAGGTTTGTACAGGCGCACTGTGGGATCGCGCTCCCAGTTTTCCGTCCAAAAGCCAGCGGATTATTATGACAGTGTCAAATGTTTGTTGCAGGCAAGCAAAAAGAGATAAAAAAAAGTTTTCCTTCCCTACGGCTGGGCTTTCGCATCGTTGGCTGTACAAAAGTGGATAATTGATCGAATTGCAAGATAAAACTGCTCTGCTAGGTAAACGACATGGGCCTATCGCACAGCATTGCCGTACCGGGAGGCGGAACCGAGGGATACCATGTTTTGCGGGTAAGTTTCGGGCCACTGTAGTAGGTGCGCCAAGCCGACAGATGACGTGTTCAATTTCGATCCAGCGCATTTCCCCCCTTCCCGCTGCAAATGCGGGTCGGCCTTGTGGAAAGCTCTGGTTTGTTGATGCGGGCTTAATTGTTGACGGTCACTTTTTTTGTTTGCACAGGTGCAAGACAACTCACCGGGCAAGACGGCGGGGCTGGAAGCATTTTTCGACTTTATACTCGCCATCGGAAACACTCGGCTGGACCAGGACAACGATACGCTGAAGGAGCTGCTGAAGGCAAACATTGACCGGGAGATCCAGATGACGGTGTACAGCAGCAAGACGCAGAACATCCGGCTGGTGGACATTACGCCCAGCAGTACCTGGGGCGGGCAGGGGCTGCTCGGGGTTAGCATACGCTTTTGCTCGTTCGAGGGTGCCAACGAGAACGTGTGGCACATACTGGAGGTGCATCCGTCGTCCCCGGCCGAGGAAGCTGGGTTGATCCCGTTCACGGATTACATTATCGGTGCCGATTCGATACTGCACGAGAGCGAGGATCTGTTTACGCTGATCGAATCGCACGAAGGTCGCCCGCTGAAGATGTACGTGTACAATACGGATCTCGACCGGTGCCGGGAGGTGACGATTACGCCCAACTCGAAGTGGGGCGGTGAAGGAAGCCTCGGCTGTGGCATTGGCTATGGGTATCTGCACCGGATACCGATTCGCATGATGCCGGCTGATGCAAAGGTGCCGCTGAATGGTGGAGCACAGTCCGTGCCGGTTGTTCCGGTGGGCAGTACGGCCATGTTCCCGACCGCGACGACAGCGACGCAGAATACGATGGCGGGCTCGACGGTGGACACGACGAATGCGAACCGCTCCATGCCCTTCATACCGATGGTGCCCCCGCTAGCAAATACGTTCGCTACACCGGTTAGCAATGCGGCCCATGATCTGCTTACGGTTTCACAGCCCACCAACACGATGACAGCCATGACGGCAACGACAACCCCGGCGGTGGTAGGCGATCTGGCCAACCAGTTCGCTACTCTATCGACAGCGACGGGCCAAACGGATCAGGTGAACAATAATGTGGAAACGCAAACGACACCAACGCAACCGGCGTACAACAATAATGCCGGACAGCCGGGAGAAGTAGCATCACCACCGATTCACGTCGGTCCTGCCATCTATACACCCCCGGCCGGTTCCGCTGAACAAGGTAGCTGTGATTGAATGTTGAATATGCAAAGATTCTTACTAATTTAAATATTTTATTCTTGTTTTAGTTCAAAATCCTTCTGCGAACGGTGAACCTGGTCCACAGCAGGTAGCGATGGCGAACCTTTCCTATCCGACATCGTCCGTTCCCTCGCTACTACCAACGACGGGCGCCAATCCCTACTCGATGGCTAGCACTGTGCCACCTCCTTCGACACTGGCCAGTGATTTCTACCAAATGTATGGCTCGACGGCTGCCCCCACCAGCGGTAGCACTGCCGTGGCACCGAGCGCCAACAGCTACGCCATGTCCAGCACGATTGACTTTCTGCAGAGCCAGCAGCAGCAACCACAGCAACCCTGGGGCTCGCAACCTCCAGTACAGATGTACTCCACGTACCCTCAGGTGCAGCCGATCCCGGATCCGTCCCAATCGCCCGCCCACCACCAACCGGCGGGTGCTGGTGGTTCGGTTCCGGCCGCATCCACACTATTCCAAAGCAACGCCGTTACGACACCCATCTCCCTGCCCGGCATGCCGCCGATAACGGTCAGTGCAACGATTCAGCCGGAAGCGCTCAGAGGGCTGCAGTTCACTAACGCTCCCGTGTCGGGCGCTCCGCCGCAACAGCTCCAGCAGCAGCAGCCACCGCTAATGACCATGCCTGCCCCAACGCTGCAATGAAGCGAATGACAACGCGGAACAGGGACGAACGGTCGGTAATTGTGCAATCGCGTTGGATGTTGTACATAGGGAGCAATCCAACCCGTTGGAACGATCTTTCAGCACCCGGTTCGGAGCTGCGACCATCGAACGGAAAAGGAACACGACGGAGCAATGTTTTGGTGCATTTTGGTTGCCCTGGGTGACTCGCCGGATAAAGTACACACGTATAATTTTTATCTTGCGCTTTACGTTATGCCTAAGTTTAGTCAATCTATGAAACAATGGATAAAGTATCGTTATCTTTATTAAATCTAAAAATTATGTCAAGTAAACTGAAGGGATTGCCTTTTTATCGCCCAAGAAAAGAAAGAATTGAATTGGTTTCTTTTGTCGGTCTAATATTTACACCATTCCATATTAGCAAGGAATATGAAGGGTTAAATCACCTGCCAAGTTTAGATCACATTCGCCCTGCTGTCATGTGTCAAAACGACACTGAGAAGAGAAAAAAAACAAAACGAAATCGTTCACTGCAAAAGTTGTTTTCCTTCGGTCCGGAAAGTTACACTCCGGAAGATTGCCGGCCAGCAGCAAAATGTCCAGCCTAGTGCGACTATCTAACGCGCCACTGGTGCGCAACCTGGTGAACTACTCGCTACGCAGTGCCCGGCTGATTTCGTCCTCGCAGAAAAACCGCGACGCTGCCACGCTCGACGTGTCGAAGAAGGCGGCCGCATCGAGCAGTGGGGCGGCTGCCTCATCGGTCGGCACCGGGCGCAACTGGGTGAGCTATGGCTTCGACCGGAAGGATGAAACGAACGACCGCAGCGCCATGAACGCGTCGTTCTTCTTCACCGTCACATTGTGCTTGGTGCTGGGCTCGGCCTACTGGGCGTACGTGCCGGATCCACAGCTGCAGGATTGGGCCCAGCGTGAAGCGTACCTCGAGCTGAGACGTCGCGAGGCGGCCGGACTGGAACCGATCAGCAAGGACTTTGTCGACCCGGCCCAGATTGTGCTGCCCTCGGACGAGGAGCTGGGCAACACCGAAATCGTCATCTAGAATGGAGGAATCGAGTAGCAGCAGCCGGGTAGCGGGCCGAAATCGCTGGATTATGTAATGTGGTCCGCCTGCAGAAGGGGGAGACGGTGCTGATTTGGGTCTCGTTTGTACATAACAGCGGTCAGAGGAAACGAGACGTGCGTTCATTGTAGCACTGTGCATCGCGGGAGAGAGAGTGTGGAGGAAGTTAAGTAACGAATAATAAATAGGAAAAAATCTTAAGAATGTGCGTGGTACATTGGATGGTGAGCATTTGGTCATGATTTGTTTTGATTTTGAATCGAGATGTCAGATCAAACGAATGTGATCTAAAATGATGGCGATAAAACATGCGCGACTGTTTTCTTTAAAAAATGGCATTCTTTTCTTAAATTTGTGTTAAATGGCAATATAATTAATGGGAATTATTTTACACTTGATTTGCAACAAAAAATGAACAAAAAATAAAAGTGAATTGTTTTGTTTCTTTTTTCATTTATAGGGTGATCAAACTGTTGACGACCAGTGTGCACGCTTTCCCTGCTTGACGTACATTGCGCGTTCGTGTCAAACCGTACAAAATGAGCCACCCGTCGCATTCCTTATTTAGGTGCTTATTTTGCAGCAGAAAATGCGCGTAAATAATAAATCGCTCTGAAATTTGTGCAACTTTCGACTCAATTTAGCCACGCCAAACACAAGTGAACCTGATTTTCGTCAAGCACTTCACCACCAGACAGTGTGTACACAAGCGAGTGTAAAGAACGTTCGCCCCAAAAATGCATAAAAAATGGCGCCGCACCAGTTTGGTCGCCCGTGAAGAATTTGTTATTGTGAACAACCAACTCCCCCCACTGCAGCGATAGTGTGTGCCGTCGTGGTCGGTCGTCGTCGTCGTGGTCGTGGTCGTCATCCCGTCGCTGGTCGTGGTGGTGGTTTCGTGAAGAAAAAAAAATAAGTTGGAATTTCCAGCCACAGTGTTACGAAAAGGGTGTGTGAATAGTAAAGTCTGGTGTTGCGACGCATTAGAAAAAAAGGAATCAGAAAGTGAAAGAAAAGTCCTCCCGTCCGGGGAGTGAGGAAGCTGCTCGCCACAAGTTGGATGCGTGTCGTCCGGGGGCACTGTCGCAGCAAGTGCACAGAGCGTGTATAAAGTGTACCAAGTGTGTGTGTGTGTGTTTGTGCGTGTGTGGATGATTGTTTTTAATTTAGCAACGACGGCAAAAACAGCAGCTCCTCCTCGCAGCCGGGGGCAACCAGGCAGCAGCAACCAACAATAACAGAGCAACACCATCATCATCATCGTCATCACAGAGACATGGCTGACCAGAACGAGAAAATTCTTCATCGCCTGCTGCAACAGGACGGGAACAGCATTTGTGCGGATTGTGATTCGAAAAGTATGTAGTGCGTAGGAAAAGGGATGGAGGGGGGGGGGGGGAAATCCACATCCTGTAGGTCTGTCTCGAGCTCTGTGTGCGTGTATATGTGTGTTTGCGGTGTTCAGCATAGTTTAATAGCAGGAAGTATTCAGGGCGGGAACAGGCTTAATAGGTGGTGCGGCTGAACGCGTTGCATAGTTTTCTCCTTGACCAACTGTATGTGTGCGTGTGTGTTTGTGTGTGTTTATATGCGATGTTGGCAGCAGCAGCCGTGTAGAAACGCAAATAGCCAAATAATGACTCATCCAATCATATACACTCCACCTCTTGTCCCCCCCCCCCCCCCGTCCTATCATTGGCTATCTCGGCCTCTCTTTCGCTTCCCATTCCTCGCACACACACACATCATACCGTCCGACCAACGCCATAAACAACACCAATCTCTTTACGCAGGCCAGACCCGTGCGTGAGATGCTTTCGCTTCTAAGCGTGGGGACACCCTATGTTTTGTTACCCTCCTCTGCCTTCTTTTCCTGCGCAACAACCCCCCCGTAGAAGTGCATAGTAAAAGAGAAAAGCGTTACATGGCCCACCGCGATTGCCATGCCGTTGTGATGTTTTGTTGCAGCCTCTCCTCTGATTAGGAGATATCGGTAGAGCGTGAGGCGCGTGAAGCGTGCCTCTATGTGTGAGTGGGTCTGTTTTGCTACGATTTTCCTGTCCCACTGGAACGCTGGGTGTCGCACGCTGCACCTGCTGCTACCCCTGCCCGCGCACATTCATCCGGAGTTGTTCCGTTCGCTCACGTTCCCTGCACGTGTACCGCCTGATAACGTACGTTGGTGCGCCACCTAATGCGTAGAATGCGCCTGGAAGTGAAAGGAAGTGAGAATGGCGCCTCCCCAGTGAGAGCATGTGTAAGGCATGAGAAGGAAGCAGCAAAACACCACCACCCGGTCACCTTTTCGACCCACACACCGATGCATTTATTAACCGGCACTGCTTTATTTATTATGTAGGAATGGGGAAAGGGTATGATGAGAAATGGGGGGTCGCTGAAAGCAAAACGCAATAGAAAAAGAAAACGTGTCTGGAGGAGCTGGGCGATCGAGCGTAAACAATTCTCACTTGCTCACTTGCTCACCGGGGTATTCACTTGCTTACTCGCTCTTTCTCTCTTTCTCTCTCTCGTTTTCTCTTTCTCTGTGTGTGGTATTTTTTGTGTTGTTGTTGCTGTTGCCGCTGGTTACTGCGTTGTTGGGAAACGAAGGAAGAACACACGGGAAGAATGAGTAACAAAAAAAGCATAACTGCCCATAGCACGCAGCCACAAGGTTAATGCACTCCAGAAAAGCGTCGAAGACGGACGATGGGTTTGTTATTATTATTATTCGTTACGATGCTCTTCTTTGCGTGTTCCCGCCTTGCATCCTGGTGCGCTGTTGCTTTCATTCACATTTAGCGAACCTTCCCTTTTCCGTTGCAGGGAGCTTTCTTCATTTGTTGTGATTTACCCATGTTTGGAGTTAGTAACAGTTTACATATTTTTCAATCTATCTTAATTTATAGATGAAAAAATAATTCATTTAGTAAAATGCAACCCAAACCCTGCTCATAGGGCAACGTAAAGACAGATACAAGAAGGTAGACAGAGGGCACAGGTGTTGGTCATGGTTGCGTCATAGGGTTTGTTTTGATTTTTACCGAACCAAATTCTTACTACAAAACATCCCCCCCATCGCCACGCGGGTTGTTGTTTCTCCCGTCAGTATAGATAATAAATAGAAAACATCTTTCTGCTGCCAACAGATGCGTTCGCTTGCCTGTGTTCAAATGCATGATGATGAGGATTATGAAGAAAGGTTAAATTTTCGATAAACAAGCCCACGATGTACTAACGTGCATCGTCGTCGAGTAGGTCGAAGTCGGCTGGGGGTGCAGTAAATGTCAGTCCGCAGCGCGAGAACATTACGCATAGACGGCATGAAACAACGTCTCGAATATTTGTGTTTGTTTGTTGTTCTGCCAACACGCAATGAGAGTGGGTTTAGCTTCATCATAGTGGGTTGCGTTTAATGATTTATGAGCGCAAGACATCGGCAACAGAGGATCGGATTCAGCGTGTTAATTAATTGACTTTTAAATACTTATTAACGTTGTGCCCTTCGTACGCTCTTTTTTCCGATCAGATCTAGAATGGGCCTCATACAACATCGGCATCTTCCTGTGCACCCGGTGCTGTGCGGTCCATCGCAGCATGGGTGCGCACATATCGAAAGTGAAGCATCTCAAGCTGGACAAATGGGAGGACAGCCAGATCCAGCGCATGATCGATGTGGGCAATAAGTCGGCCAGACTGAAGTACGAGAACCGTGTGCCGGCTTGCTATCGGAGACCGAAAGAAAACGATCCACAGTAAATAATACCACGCGATAAAGGAGAAGTTCCGCCACCTTAATGACAAACAAACTTTCTTGTTTTAGGATACTGATCGAGCAATGGATAAGGGCAAAGTACGAGCGGCTAGAATTCTGCATGATCGAACGCCCCAGCTACACGTCCGGCCGGATGGAAGGGTTCCTGATGAAGCGCGGCAAGGAGGACAGCCGCTACCAGCCCCGCAAGTTCGTGCTGTCCGGGCTGCACGACACGCTGCGGTACTACGTGAAGGAAAAGCGCGAACCAAAGGCCATACTGCGAATATCGGAGCTGAACGTGGTGTACGCACCGTCGAAAATCGGCAATCCCAACTCGCTGCAGCTCACGTTCATGAAGGAGGGTACCACGCGGCACATCTACGTGTACCACGACGATCCGGAGGTGATCAACAACTGGTACATGGCGATACGGTGCGCCAAGCTGCACCGGTTGCAGATCGCGTACCCGAGCGCCTCCGAGAGCGATCTGGTCGATCTGCTGACGCACGATTTCACGCGCGAAGGCTGGCTGCTGAAGACGGGGCCGCGGGCGACCGACAGCTACAAGCGGCGCTGGTTCACGCTCGACGATCGCAAGCTCATGTACCACGACGATCAGCTCGATGCGCACCCGAAGGGGGAAATCTTTCTCGGCAACCAGCTGGACGGGTACAGCGTCCGGATAGGGGCGCCGCCCGGTGCCAAAGATCAGGGTTACAGTTTTACGCTCTTCACACCGGAGCGGGTGTACAACATGTCGTCGCACAGCGAGCAGGACCGAGACGAATGGATCGCGGCGATACAGAACGTGCTGGAGCGGCCGCTCAGCCCGCAGGACAATTCAAGTGAGATCATTTCGGTTGGATTTCGACCAAAGGCAAAGTTTCTTATGTTTCGTCACTCTCGTTTTGCAGTATCGGCCCGACTAATACGCAAGCGCGGCGGAACCAACCCAAAGAATATCTTTACGGGTAGGTAATACAGTGCACAGGATCCTTCGTCCGATGGGACGCTATTGTAAGAAGCAACGAAAAGCTGGCCAGCATCGCCAACCGAGCATACATCAGATAGTGGCGGAACGATCAAACTTCCGACCCGATGTCACGTGGCACCACTGGAAATCAGCTGGTTTTACTTGAGAAAGACAACCAGCAGGGCCTCAAATTCGATATAGAGGTAGAGACACCGTTCGGTTTCTTCTTCGGTTAGCGAACAAATGCCGAGTAGCACACTACCACAGTAACACATATGCGCAGCTTATAGGCTAACACGTTGGCTTTGGCTTGGGCCAACCATTATATCAACCTACATACTACTATCACCATAGATCTGGTTTCTCATTTCTAGACTGTAGCTGCAACGCAGCTCCATCGTAAGCCTTGGTTATGTTGTGTGTGTGTGTGTGTGTGTGTAAGAGAGCCTGTAAAAGCTGTAAAAAGTGCTTCGTAATGGGAATGATAAGCGCCGAAAGACCTCTGGATGGTATTTATTTTCATATCGTTTATTCGCTAGTTTTGAGTTATGGACTAAATGAGAGCAAAAGAGAGGGAGGTCGATACTAGCTAAGGAATGCACATAAAGCCAAGCAGACACTTTAATCACACACCAATGCGATCTATTTATTGACACAGAACACAGAACTAAATATTAAAAATAAGCGCAACAAGCAGCTGCATTGATCGCTGAGAAATACTCAGCCAAATTGACTACGTAGAACTATGTTTTAATAGCAGGGCAAATAAGTTTTGCGAATTTACATTTCCTTCCCGAATCGTTTTTATACCTCCCTCTCTGTCTCTGTATATCACTCTGTGTCTGTTTCTGCTTCATTGTACACGGAGGGGTGTCTATGCACAAACTAGATACACACACGTGGACGCAAATTGCACGCATTTTCTTTTTTGCTAAACCCCGTTTAGAGCAAGAACAAAATAAGATTATTAAATAATTAATTTGTTGTGGATAGCACACACACGGTACACAGTTTCGTTTCCGTAGGGGGCAGAAGAGGCAATCGTTTTCGCACTAAAATGTAGGTGTGTGTTTATTAAACGGTCGTAACACGCTAGTATAACCATGAAAACCCGTGCAGGAGAAAACAGACGGCGTAGAATTGAAACGATATAACGAAACTAAAAAGAAACAAACAGCTAAGCTAAGGTAATGCAATTTCTACTGTCTGAAAAAACAGAGACGGAAGTAAAACTAAGATTTAGAAGTACATTTTGCTTACAGATTTCGTAAGCGACATTAGATAGGCAAAATTAAATTGAAGCAAAGTTGAGTGGCGAGATATGCGTATCGACGAACGAAGAGCTGCGCAACGCCACGCAGCAAACACTCAAACCTCAGTTCGATTCTAGCACAAGCTGCTGGAACCGCAGACTTTATCATGCAATTGGCCAATATTGCGTGTCTTGTGTGTGTGTAGTAGATTAACCGTCGTGTGTGGTTCCTATTATGCCCAGGTGGCGAATCGCTCTCAGGGCAGCGCTAGAGAGAAAACTGCCAGTTAACTGTTTTAGTGTTCTGTGTCGGTTTTAAACGTATTTTTCTTTCGTATTTTTTTATACAAACTACGACATTTCATCACAGAAGAAACTGAAAACACACACATAAAGAAGCAAAAACCCAAACACACAAATGAAGATCACGTCACACGATACTCTGCTCAAATGACTTTGTTTTATTGACGAAGAATTGTAAACCCAAACGGAGGTGAGAATGTAAGCGAAAGGAGGAAGAAACGAACTACAATAATCACACAAACAAGCAACACTAAAAAAAACCGGATCGAAATATGCATCGAAACGAACTGGCCACTGAGTAACTGAGCAACAATGAAATCAATGCACTGCCCCCTCTCACAAACATTTACACAAAACTACCACATTGATTGAAGCCCGGAAGTAGAGAGCGGACGGATTACGAGTAAAACATCGTGTGCGTATATACAACACTTTTGAAGCTGTACGGAAGCGAATAGTAGTAGCGTGTAATACCTAGCACTAAGTAAGTGAGAGTTATATTTCGAAAGTGGCGCATGTAGGAACGACAAACGGTAACGAAAAGGAACTACAATAATTTGCCAAAAATAGCTAAATATTAGAACAAATCCGTAGTACAGGATGATGCACTATTCTGTGCAGAAGGACGGTCGTGCGAAAAGCAACAGACCGAAGAGATGCCGAGTGACGGACGACCGTGCGTAACAAGAATAAAACAACAACTCTTTTGCTACCAAGCAAACAATGGCCGTGTAAGTTGGAACCATGTTTAAACCGAAACGTTAAACAGTACTTCTGCCCCTAGCCCGGGTAGGGTACGATCGTGTACGATCCTGCCTGATCTTTCATCCAACTTATCCAATCATCCTGAACAGGTCTTTCGAAGCTAACCTCGTGAAAGATGGCAGTACGCTTGGTTTCTCGAAATTGCATCCGCTCGAACATGCGCATCGCTTTCGCGTTTGTGTCCTTTGTGATCGCTAGGTAGTGCTGTAGCTGCAACCGTTCCACCCCGAACAGCAGCATCAGCAGTGTAGCTTCCCAGCCGTACCGTTTCCCCCGTGCCGCCGGTTCGGCGATCATAATTTCAATTTCACCCGCCAACCGATCTGTCTGTGACTGATCGTCCTCTGCTTCGGGGTGGGATTGGATGAAGATGTTCGTGTCACCGATCAGTGCGCCGATTTCGTCCTTTGTATCTTCGTACCGCTGACGATCGAGAATGAGAAAGGTGCATTCTGAAATGGGGAATGGAATCGGTTTGTAAGTGGTAAGTGAGTCTTTTTTCGTTGTTGTTATTGCAATCCTTACTGTCCTCATCATTACGCCAGCTCGCCTGCATTTGGTACTCCTCTTCTAGGGTGAGTGGTTCGGATGCGGTTAGCTCCTGCAGCTCTTCGCTCTTCATCCACTGGTGATATCTTTCGAATGGACGGTCGAATTAGACGTGTATATACAAAAGATATTTGATCGTACATGTCGTTTTTACTTACTTCTCAACATGCTTACTCTCGTACGGTACCAGTATAACGTTAGTGCCGATGATCTGCAGATGTTCGTTCAGCTTCATAGTACCATCAAGATGATCTAAAACAAAGTTTAAAGTCAATAATCAGAGAGATGATAGACATCGCATTCGAAACAATATTTCCCCACATTGAATCATTCTCAAAAGAAGCTCAGAATGTTGGATTAAATTAAAATTTGTTTTATTGCTGCATACTTTCTATGCATAAGAAAAGATCAAAATTATAAAAGCATTCGTTTAAGCTTAAATTGTCTTCTTCAGCTGTGCCAGCTTCGTCAAGCAGGCATCGCGCCACGCCCGTCTCTCCGGCAGCTTATCGATCGGTACCATCTCCTCCATCTCCTTGGCCACCTGCTCTGCCACCTTGCCCTCCATGCGCGGCGTCGGGCCCATCGTTTCGCTGACCGCGTAGATCGTGTTGCAGTAACGATCGCAATAGTTAAGCATGCCTTCCGCATTCAGGTGTGCCGTTTCGAGCGGACCGAGGAAAGCGTACCGCATGCCCAATCCCTCCGACATCACCACATCGATGTCCTTCACGCTAAGTATACCGTCCGCCACGAGGCGCCAGGTTTCGTTCAGGATCGCGTACTGAATGCGATTCAGCGCAAAGCCTTCGATTTGGCGCGATAGCGTGACCGGCTTCTGGCCGATTTCCGTCATCAGTTCGCGTGCTTTCGTGGTGTGCTCCGGTTTGGTCCACGGGGCCGGAACGATCTCAACCAGCGGCACGTAGTACGGTGGGTTAACTGGATGAGCTACCAGGACCTATTCGATGGGAGGAAGAAATCGTTATTAGTGTTACAAACAAGTAGTGTGGATGATTGACATTTCGTACCTGAGCCCGATGCTTCAAATCTTCGCTGAACAGCGACGGCATAAACGTGCTTGTCGAGCTGGCCAGGATCGTGTTCGGTCCAACCAACCCATCCAACTCCCCGTACAGCTTCTTCTTAATGTCCAGCCGCTCGGGGACACATTCCTGCACGTAGATGGCATCCGTCACGGCATCCTTCAGATTGTCCGTACCACGAATGCAGGCAAACTGTTCGGCCGCGCTCAGCGTACCACGAATGGTTCCCTGCTTTTCAACGCTTTCCAGCTCCAGCTTCGTTTCCTTCAGCGCTTTCTCCACGATCTCGGGGATGATATCGTAAATCGTCACCTGATAGCCGACGCCGGCAAACAGCATCGCCCAGGAACGACCTATAAGACCGCTGCGTTGCGGTGTGCGGAAGAAGGGCACACAACGGTTATTGTTCAATGTCAGTGCTAGGTCAGTGCTAGTGAGCAAACACGGTGATTGTTTGTGGCTGTTCTGTTCTGTCATTTGCTCTATCGCTCTGCTCGTCCAATGCAGCGCGAAAACATGCATCTAGCCGTTAGAATGAGTTTAATGAGCCGCTGTAATCGCAATCTGTTTGAAAGAGGTGGATGCCAGTGAGCATCCAGTGTGCCCTTCGGCGGTTTGATTATGTGTCCTAGAAAACCTGCACTGCAATCGACCTTCAATCATCGATTTGCTGTAATAATGGTGCGATCATCAACAGTCTCTGAATGCGGTGACCTCTCTCCTAATGATTGGAGTGCATTCTTAAGTGTTGTGCAAATATTTGAAATATGATAGAAGGTCCATAAATGTAATCAAATGAATGATACATGACCTGTCCTCTATTCGTTGTTAGTAGAGCGAGGCTACAATATTTTTCATTTAAATGGACAGCAATTTAAGCTGATCCTCACTGATCGATATTACTTCCTAAGCGTGAAATCTAGTATTTTCTTGTCTAAATTATACTACCATCGTATCGTTCACTTACCTTCCAATGATCGCAACTTTCTCTTTCTTCATTTTGCTAGCCATGCTACTGCCGAATCTGCCGATCATTCAAACCCCCGTTTCAGTCAGGACAGCACAAGGGAAGGGACGGGAATGAAAAGATTGACGATTGTGTATTATTATGTGATCACCGTAACACACCACCCATACACAATGCCTTCTTTTAAAAGCCACTCACCAATTGAATAATGTTTAACAAAACACAACAAAAGATACACACACGGGATCGGTACTACGGAAAAGGGGGAAATACTTTCACTAGGATGCCGGTTTCAGCAAGTTTTCAACAACCGCTGAAGGGTGAGTTTGAACCGGAATATTGGTCTCTCTGTCTCTCGAAAGCGCGCAAACACAACACAGCTCTCAGGCAAAAGGGTCCCGACGGCGCGTCCTATCGTACGGAGGGAATGGTAGCGACTGATCGATCTAGGGGTAGTTTAGCTCCGCATGTAGATAACACGAGGATCCGGCAAGCGTGGTCGGGCGCCAGTAGTAGGCTGTGACGGGAGGGAGGTCGCGTGCATTCCCGCGGATGGTTTGTGTTGTGTACAGTTTGCGATACGCGAAGTGTGTTTGTTTTTTTAAACGATGGTGTACGCGATGATGGCGACCACTTACTTCATCCCGTTCTATGGCCACTTTTGTCGCGCGATTCAAATGGCAACTGGCACGCGCCAGAGAGCTTCTTAAGGGATGTTGGTTCCAATTCGTTCATTAAATGGGATATTTTCTAGCTTTAAAAAAGGTTTGATGAAAACATTTAAACAGTGGCCGCTTTGGCTAGTAGCTTGTTTTAAAATAGACTTCCTATCGTTCCGAGTTTGATCAAGGATAAGGCAAGGCAAACGAAACGGGGCACGACTTCACGGGGCACGGCTTCAGATAAGAACTGATAAATATATGAGCACCGATAGCAGCTAACAGCCAAGTGCTTAAACGCTGTGTTGTTAAACTGTTCAAACATATTCGGAGGCAGTGCAGTGTCGGTGGATATGGCGGCCAACAGTACAGCTTGTTATTTTTTTACCACTTTTGGAAACCGATTCCGTGATAAGCATTGCCGGCTGTGGAGGTTATCGGTCTCGACCAGCGGGAAGAGCGAATGGCATTCAAGCGAACCAATTAACCCCTGTCTTAATTTGAGGCTATCGACTAGAATAATTTAACGCATGATTGCACCGCAAACAGACGGAAGCAGTGATAGTGATTAGGATGATTTGCCGGGTGTCTCCCGGCTCACGCTGTAATTGAATTATGCTGACACCTCTCCCGTTCGGCAGCATAACGAACCCGAGTCCGAGTTAGACTCTGGGTGGTATGCTGTGATGGACAAGTTGTTATGCGCCGTTTGACGAGGTCAACCCCCCGAGACAGGGCACAGTGAAACAGCTGATAAAGGGACGGGAAATGCGCGTGTGGCAAGCATTTTTCACCGTTAATAATACTGGGAGATTCTGGTTCGGGGGGAAAACTACGACAGTGATATGAAGGTAATAAAGTAGCATATTTTATGTTGCACAGTTCTTGATAATAACAAAAAACGCGCGCCGTAAGCACGATGCACTGAAATGAAAACTCAGTAGGTTGATGCTACGGTCATGCATGTTACTTTCAACTCAAAATGTTATCAACCGTTCGTTACCGTACTTACTCAGATTGCTTAATTAGATGAATAAATATTAAAACTAACACTTTTTGGTAGAAAAACTTCGAAACAGATGTGCACTGTTTACGTTTTTTCACGCACACGCACAAACAAATACACAAATAATCCGGCGCAATGACATGTCGCGGAACTTTACAACAGCCGTAACCGCCCGAAACACCGCAACAGTCGCAACCCGCCGGATCGCACAGTTCATTCAAATGTCAAACGAATGTCAATCGGAGAGGGGGGCTAAAATAAAAATAAAGAAAAATCGTCCCGACAAGACCGACGACGGAAAAGTGTGAAAATAAAGGTTTCGGAAAGTGTTGTGAGAATTCTTCGCGCAGTGTTTCCGCGAACGGGATTTAGACAGAAATCAGTCGCCCCCCTCGCGATTCGGTGAAGTGTGGAAAAGTGTGTAGAGTGCGCGGTACAGTTTGGAGTTTTTCCACCTCCGAAACGACGGCATGATGAATTTCGCACTCAGCAGCCAGTTCTACATCGAAGCTCTAGAACGTGCGATACACGAGCAGGTTCCGCAGCACTTTCAAACGCTCGCGGAGGAAAATCAGCTCAATCCGTTCGATCTCATACCGCTGGACATGATGGGTGCGATCGTGGCCCCAGCATCAGATGATGGGCTCGCTCCGATCGTCGTTGACGGTGGGCAGCAGCCAGAAGGAGCGGCGGAATGCCAGCAACAGCAGCAGCAGCAGCACCAGCAGCATCAGTCCGACGAGCAGCACAGTAGTAGTGGCAGCGAAGGCAACTCATTCTGCGACATCAATGATAATAGTATTCTGGTTGAGTTTGAAAAGATTGACGATGAGCTGGATGAGGACGGAGGATGGTACATAGCAGACAAGCATAATTGTTCTTCTACTTTCCCTTTAATCATTCATGTGTAGCACCGTTCTGTTAATGCTCTTTTGTGCACCCTCTTTGCCTCCTCGTAGTGGAGTAGTGTCTAATCCTTTTGTCTCTTGTAAACTTTCCCATTCTTTCTTCCTACACTGCACTCTTTCTTATCAGCAAACGCCACTGCACGTATTCCGCTAATACAATTCGTTTTCTTTTGTGTCACCCCTAATCTATTCATTCAATAGGATACAGTTTTATGGTGATCCGAAGCATGTCCCGAACACCATAATAGGATTAGCCAAAGAACTTTCCTTTGAATCGCTCGGAAATCTTCCCAAAAACGATGGGAATGACTTTTTATGACCCACATTCCATTCCGCGGGCAGTCCGGGGCAACATCAGCACCATCGGATGGAATTAGTGAGAGTTGTCCGCTTGGTTGTGGTGGTTTTTTTTCCCACGGTCCCGGTAAGCAACGCCTCCTGCCTCCTCCTCCTTGCCCGATTTCGAAACCGCCCCAGTGGCTTTCGGACGACGCCGCTACGCCGCTTCCAAAATATTTATTAATAGAACTTCCTACTTTGTCGTGGGATCTTTCTCCCGCGGTGGTGCCTCTCTCTCTCCCGGTTTCTTCTTGCCGCGTGCGCCAGTTGTGTGCGAGCTGTGATCAGTCTCGATTGTTTTGGCCACACTGATCGGTCGGTGGTTTTTTCGTCGTGTGCCCGACCAGACGAAACGGCGTGGGCTAACTAATTGGAACAACAGAGGGTTGGTTGTATTTTTTTTCCGATGGTCCGGATGGGTGGAAAGCTAGCCTGAAGCATCCTTACCACATTAGTGCCGGTGGGATGTTGGTTGGATGGTTGGTTGTTCGGCTCGGACAGCCACTGTCGCCTGCAAGTGGGAAAGAATAAATCGCAAGCGCGATTATTACAACCACAAAACGGCCAAAAAGGAACGATTATATATATTTAAAGCAGCGTCACGCGCCCGGACGAAAACTGCCCTCGCCGTGTACGCCGTGTCGGTCAACGGTCGTGTGGGCGATGCAAATTGCTTTGAATTTTTTCCTACGACGGTGGCAAGCCTGCGTGTGCCGACATACGTACAAGAGAATGTACTCTTATTTTCACTGTTTTGCTACCAACAAAACAACGAAAGCACTCTGTATCTGTTTACATTATCATTGCAGGTGCATTGGCTGGCCGCTTCTAGCGTTTCGGTTGGGGTTTTTTTCGGGGATGGTTTGTTTGCGAATCAGTTCGAGCGCGCGAATGCACAAACATCGCATGAGACGAGTAAATTCCCCGTTACCCTTTTCGGTGGGATTAAGAAGAAACGCTGATCGCACGATGATCACCTGTTGATGAGAGCAAAGCGCATGGAATAGTAGAGGGTGCAGCAAGCGAACAAGTGACCTTTATTTAATTGGGTTCCTTCCCTTCAGTACCGGACAACTAGCAGCTCATACGGTGTATCTTTTGCTGTGTCCATTTGCCACCACCGCACTACAAATGAAGTGTTAATATCGCACTTAATGTGTCTCTCTTTGGCTTGTTCTGCTTTGCCCATTGGTCTGCGACTTGCCTGCCATCTAAACACACCAGCAAGGCCATGCCGTGTAGTGTTGTGGTGGTGGTGGTGTTGATGGTGGCGGGTATAAAAATAGCACCATGACGATTTGTTGGAAACATGAAAACATGTTCCCCTCAGATCCATCCCCTTCGTAGAATCATCATCCTCATCAATGCCCTCATCCATCTCGACATTCGACTTCAGTGTCAAGAGAGAAACAGCGATACAAAACGTATTATTGCCTCATCCTATTGAGCATAAAAACATGTTTACGATTTCTAACCGGACGAAGGCCCTTTTTCTTCTCTATAATTAATAATAGCTTCATACAGAGTGAGAGTGAGAGTGCGAGAGAAAGAGTGCGTTTGTTTCATTTTCATTCGTTTTTCTCCCCGCAATGTTGTTTGCTAAATGTTGAATGGTAGAGCGTTTTGTAGCATGTTTTGTAGTTGTTTGTCATTGCTGGAAACTATGCTAGAATCCCTATTTCCGCCCTGTCTCCGTAACCTAATAGCTGAATGTTGTCCTTTTACCCACATGCTGCACACCTGTTGCTTGTGTAAACAATTCCCCATCGTTTCCATTCTCAAATTCGTTTTTTTGTGGCAACTGCTACTACTTCTCTTCATAATATGCCTCATTATGCCTCAAACATCGCAAGCGCAAATTTCGCAACACTTATTTATCCTCTATAACGACGTGTATATGTATCGAACTTTGATTCTGATGCTGATGAATTCCGTTTTCCAATTCGTTCCCTCCTATTCAGTAATAAAGAAAACAATACTCTATACGAAGACGGAGAGCCATCGCATGCCACTATCACGATCGAGGTACACATTTAGTGATGTAAAACAAAAAATACATGAAACTATGAAACAGGTTGTGAGAAATAGAAAAAGATTGAACCAGAAGAGCTTAGATTGTATTACATATTTATTAAACAAAAAATCGAAACATAGAACAAGGTATCAAACATGTAGTTAAATAGGTGAAAGACTAAAGCGTAAGGGTGTAGAACGTACAGTTGTAATGGTATTTGGTCAGATAGTTTTATTATATACACACAAGTAATTGTCGTAGCATAATTCACAGTTTATGTAAACAAATTGTTTTCCTTCCACTCTCTCTATACCTGTTGTAATTAGAGAAACGTAGCTAGTTGATGTGGCAAGCGTTTGTAACGTGTAATTGTATGGTGTACTGTGTACCTCGTTCTAGGGTCCGGACAATCAAATACTGGCCCGATATCGGTGTAACTATGGGAGCTGCAATCGAAGCTACAGCACGGTAGGCAACCTAAGGACACACATGAAAACACACAGAGGTAAGTAAGGGGAATCCTTAATGTAAATTGCCCATTAATATATAAGCTCATTGAAATCACAACCCTTTTTGGCAAACGATGGGATAATAGGATAAGTAAAACCTTGGTATGCTTATATCGCGCGCCAAACAAACGCAATACTAATTCCGCTTTACCGGTTTTCCGTTCAGGTGAATACAAGTTTAAGTGCACCGAGGAGGGCTGCACCAAAGCCTTCCTGACGTCCTACAGCCAGAAGATCCACATCCGCGTCCACACGAAGGTGAAACCGTACATCTGCGGCGAGAGCAGCTGCCGGAAAGCTTTCAACACCCGGTACCGGTTGCGGGCGCACGAGCGGCTGCACAACGGCGAAACGTTCAACTGTGCCGTCTGCCAGAAGGTATTCACCACGCTGAGCGATCTGAAGAAACATTCGCGTGTTCACACTCAAGAGCGACCGTACAAGTATGTACCACCACCATCGTGGTTGTTTTGTTGTTTTGTGAAAACAATCTCAAGCGTAGATGTTGTTCTGTTGTTTGTTTTCCCGTTGCTTCACCTTCTGTAGATGTAAGGAGGATAAATGTGGCAAAGCATTTACCGCATCGCATCATCTGAAGACGCACATCCGGACGCATTCGGGCGAGCGACCGTTTGCCTGCAAAATCAACGACTGTAACAAAACGTTCAGCACACCGCACAGCTTGAAAACACACTCGAAAACTCACGAGAAACCGGTAAGTGGCGGGAATGGATTCGTTGAAATGGGAGCATATTTTTTCTAATTTACTTTCCCTCATGTTTTAGAGGAAGAAATCCTCCAAATCTGGTAAGGTGAAGAAAGTTCGCTCATCGCCGACGAGCGAACAGGAGACAGACTTTGACATTGTGCTTATTGAGGATGAAAATGATGCAACTGGTGGACAAGCGATCGATGAAGGGACTGATCTTCATGAGTTGTACGATCAAGGCGCGACGGAACAACAGACTGATGTGCTTCCGGTCGCTCCCACCGCGCCTGATGTCCCCCCGGAGGAAGGCTTTAACTTCGTCACGACGAACGATTTCCACGAATCGAAAGCACTGGAACTGGCACTGGCCGCGGAGGAAGAGCTAAACCCCCAGTGGATCGACATTTCGATGCTGCAAACAAAACCACTAGCCGCGCTCGATCCTGTAACGTCCGCCTGTGTGGCACTACCGACAAATGTACCGTCGTACGTGGACCTATCATTTAACGTCAACGTGGCCGACTATCTTCCCTCAACGGAAGCATCGAACGTCGTTACATCAACCGGCGGTCCCGTGCTTGCAGGTGATCTTTCCACCGAAGGTCCTTCGCAGGTATTTACGATTGAAAACTATTTCGATGAAAATCTGCTGGAAAGTGCAAACGCCACCGTACAGATCGATCGTGCGATACAGAACAGTGAGCAGCGGGCGGGCGGTGTCAAACAGGAAGAGCAAGAAGAGACGGAAAAGCTGATCAACGAACTGTTTGCCGGAGAGTTCCTGCCGAAGATGAATTCGTCTTCCGATGCGATAGAACCGGATGCTGGTGAACGTTGTGATGATGCTGCTGATGGTAGCAGCGAGCTTTTGAACGAACGGAACAACAACATGTTGCTAAACACGCCGGTTGCGGTATTGGATGGATCGACGAAAACGCTGAAGGACATAACGGCCGATGCCGATATTTGTCGCTGCGTCAACTGTCAGTGTGACCCGATGCAGGGCTGCATCGGAGGCTGTGGTCCCGAGAATCCTTGTCGGGCGACAGCGGCAGCAACTTCCGGATGTAACACGTCTTCCTCGCTGCTGCAAAACATGTCACAATCTCACGACCGACAGCATCCAGCACTGCTGCCGATTGCAGCCATCCCTACAGAATCGACCGTTTCTGATAATGTAAGCTTACTTGGATTGCAATCGCAACAGCAGCAGCAGCAAATCCAACCTATAAAACCACCACCATTGCAATCGTCTTGCTGTAAAGCATCGGCAACAAGCGATGATGGCAGTTCGGTTGGTGGTATCGGTTCGAAGCTGACCGATCAACTGGAACCCCTCACCAACATGCTGAAAAGCTTACAAAACTGTTCCTGTGCCGGTCCGCGGGATGGACACTCCAAGGGTTGCTGTGTGGTTATCTGCCTGAAAACGCTGGAAGCGCTCAAAAAGGTACTGAGCACACACTCCAGCTTGATACAGTGCCACAACAGCAGTGCCAATGCCATTATGAACTGAGTGAGAGGTGCTTGTGAAACGATTCACTTTCGATGCAACATCAACAGCAAAAACAAACGCAGTACAAAACCATCTAATCGCGAATTAACAGTCCAATCGTGTGTGTGTGTGAGTGTGTTGTTAGTGATAAAAAGTAAGAGCAAACAGGAGAAAGGAGAGAATACCCTGTCCTCAAAGGACGGATAGCTGAAAAAGGGACAGATCTATGTGTTGTTATAGGAGAGAACATATTGTCGCGTGTGTCTTTTTTACTATTTTAAACGCGTTATCATATGCTTAGATTGCGACACGATGGATGGAGACAGAAAAAAACGTTTCGCTTTTGGGAGAAGTGTGTTGAAAATGCTCACGGCTTGTTAATGGGCCGCTACTTTGTTGCTATTGCTAGCTTCTATCCCAACGATTTTCCTACACCTTCTTCACGCGGAACTAATTATCTTTACCTTCTATATCGCTACGTAACGTAACTTTAATCATTCTAGTTTCCAAACGTACTGTAACGGTACCGTAATTTACGTAATAATGCTTTCTCCAAACAAGCAAGCAACGAACGCCTGATAGATTTCGCATTTGATTAATCGACTGTGGATGCAATCTGAGAAAAAGGGGAAGTTACTGTTACGGTTTGTTTATCTGTTCCTATCTGTTAAACGCTACGTTAGTATTTTAGACTTACTGCTGTCCTATTCCTTGTGGATTTCTGCTGACGTACCTATTCTGTAACTATTTCTATCCACTACTGCACTACCTTGCTATTGCATTCTTTTTATTAGTGCCAAATATGAACGCGAAACAAAATACCAAAAACAAGATAAGTGCAATCAATTGTTTGCAGGAACGAGTATAGGAAGTTAAGGGCAAGATTAGTCACTAGTTTGTTGAGTTTGATTAAATTTATATTGATCTTTTTATCTTTATTTCGACAAGCAGGTAGATGTTTGTATTGTATTGTTCGCTAAGCTTATTGACTTTATTGTGTTAGTACAGATGTTTTTTTTTTTCTCTTCTTTATTGTGAGTACATATCGCAGGACGAAGAATGTGGTGTGATGTAAGGGGAAGGCCGATATTTAATTGTAATTATAATTTAATATGCTTTTTTACTATTATTACCTAGTCAGTTTGTTGCTGTAAAGACACGTGAACCACGTGCCACGCTGTGTCACGTTGTCTTTAACAATCAGAGCAGAGCAGTGCAATCTAGCAACCAAAGCAAAAATGCCAAGGAAACGACAGCGAACAAATAGAGGCCGCGTGTGGTGCACAAAAGCACACAAGCCAGTACACAGCACCAACTCATTACGAAATAGAGATCAAACAGGATGTGTTTTAAACAATTGTACGAACCATTTCTTTTTGCCTTCTTTCCGAAGCGTTGAAAACTGAAACACCGTCACCTGGGATTCGTGTGGTTTTTATTTTCTTAACAGAGAATATCAAGTGATTTTAGAACGCGCAGCATAACCGCACGGAATGCGATGAAAAACGTCTTTCCGCTCGAAAATGATTAATCTTCTCCTGCCGGTACCGCATCCTCCAGCCGTCGAACAAACTTCACCCGTATCTCCGTCGTTGCATCGCCCTTCAGCTGGTCCTGGCTGAACCAACACTGCACTTCGAGCTGCACCATCTCCAGAGCCCCCCGGATGCAGCCGCAAAGGATCGAGCTGTACCGTAGCTGCTGATAGTCGGCCGGCAGCTCCACAAACTCGGTCAGTGGGTTCGTGTCGAAGATGAGGGAAAATTCGTCCGCCGAAGCGGCCCAGTTCGAGATGGTCGGCTGCACGTTCAGGTACATCCGGAAGGCGAGCTGTATTTTGTCGGCCGTTTCGCGCATATCCAAACACCGGCCGGAGCCGGTGCGCGACAGAAAGTCCTCGATCAACCGCATGCCCATGTTGAAGCCGATCCGATCGAGCTGCTTGTTCACGTCATCGACATTCTCGAAGTCACGCAGCATCTGGGACACGAGCGCCCCGTACGTCAGAGTGAGCAGCTCCGAGTTCTGCAAACGCGAACAGAGCAGGTGAGTCGTGAGTGAAAAGATGCAAGGAAAGGAAAGGAAAAAGGGGAAATGATGGGAAGGAGTTCCGAAAACAAACCACAGCGCCGCACAGCTCCGGCCCACGGGGAAAGCCAGCAGACCGAGAAAGAAGAAAGGTGCTTTCGAGTGAACTATGTTATCGTGTTTTTATTGCATTTTACGACTCGTTCGTAGCACTTAAACCTTAAAACTGTGTACTTCCTACGGGGTCTTTTGCGATCCTACTTAAAAATTATTCTATTATTCCATAGGAGAGAATTTGGATCGCCGAAATCTCATTAATGGCCTGTCGCGTTGCATCTCCCTTCGCTTACTTCGAGTGGAACCGTCCGCCTTCACCCCGGACCCGATTCATCGCGTGTCGGTGCCGCGATTCGTGCAAGTACTTTGGTCGCTGCTTCGGTATCTTGCCCATCGCCTCCAGCTTGGCCCGCGCCTGTCGGCGCTTCAGTATGCGCTTGTACTGTTTCGCATTTACGTACAGGGGTTCTTGCTCCATTTCCAGCCCGGAGCCGCTACCGCCACCACCCGATGTCGTTGCCAGCACCGTACATTCGGGCGGTGTCACTATGGCCGGACTGTTGACTACTGTCGTGGGTGTAGTATTACTACTGCTGTTGCTACTCGGGAGGTTCGCCACACCGATACCGATCTGCTGCTGGGGAGGTTGGCCAATCGTAACGGTCGTCACGGGACCGCTTAGTGGGAGTTGTTGGGGCTGCGAAACCGGCACCACGGTAGCGGTGGGCGTTAGTGTGACCGGTCCCGTTACGATGTTCTGAAATGCGCTCGCATCGAGCGTCGCGGCTGTTTGCAGATGGTGCTGCTGCTGCTGTAGATGCTGCTGCGGATGGTGGTGCTGTGGAATGGCCTGCGTGACGGTGGGAATCTGTGTGAAGGTGATCGGGCCACCCTGCAGGCTGGATATGTTGCCGTAGGTCGGTACGGTGCCCGCGGTACCTAGCGTTTGGGTTGCCGGAAGCTGCACGATCGGTAGATTCACGCTCTGGTAGGCCGTTTCGGGCGTTGGCAGCGCTTGGTAGAGTAACGTTTGCCCGTCCAGCGTGTACTGCACGAATTGTTGCTGCTGCGGTGCTGCCTGCAGGGTGGCGCCGGGATGTGGCCCCTGCGCTAGGGACAACGTCTGCTGCGGGAGCGCCCCGAGCGGTATGACCTGTATGGCGGGAGCGCCTCCAGTGAGCTGCTGCTGTAGACTCTGCATAAACAGTTGCTGCGAGTTTTGGTCGGGCATGACTTGGCTGAGCTGTACCAGCTGTAGGCCTCCCGTGCCCTGTCCGGTTGCTGTGGTGGCTCCGGTCAGATCGGAGAATGTGATTCCACCCAGCGTGTTGGCTGTCGCTGTGTTGTTCATCGTTATCATAGTTTGCTACGAACTGTGCTGTAACTTATTCCTCGCTGATAGATGCACCGTAAACCGCCGCCGTACTGCTCGCTCGTCGACTCGTCGTCGTTGTAGTCAAACGCGTCTTTGAGTAGAATGCCTAGGCCGCGATAGGGAAACACGTTTCGGAAGCGCAAAAAAACGGCTAAACATTGAACAACCCCACACACCCAGTGCACACTTTTTCGGGCGTCGTTACACGCGGTACGAGGAATGACGAGACGACGCTACCCGACGGATACGCAACACACAAAACGCCTATGCTTTACACCCGGGGGGATTCACAACTCCTCACTGAGGAAAGAAAAACAGAAAGACGAAGATAAGGCGGTTTCAGAAATCAGAGAACGAAGATGTTTGGAAAGGGGGCAGAGTAGTTTGTTTTCGGAACTCGTAAAAAACGGGTTTGCAGCAGAAGAAATATGCAATCGGAAGGGGGGCGTAGGATTATTGAGAGAGCTAGTTGGTATGGATGACGATGCGGCATGGATTGTACACACACGGAGGAGTTCACGGGCTTTGCTTTTTTGCTGCTATCCGGCAGGCCTGGTGTCAAACGCTTACCACTTTCTTCGTGTCGAGGCGTGTGCTTTGGCGAGACATCTTCCGGTTGATGGTGTTAGTCTAGCGAAATGTCGATTTTTCCCTCCTGAAAATCGCGAATTTTCGATAGCACTATCAGCGATGGAAAAACAAGAATTTGCTTATGTTTTTCCCCCAGTGTATGACAGCCTCAACACAAGCGTCCGCTTGACAAGTTTGGCTTGACACAGTGTGCGTTCCCAGTGGTCAAACGTTTCAAAAGGCAAATTATTTTTGGTGCGGGAAATTTTCAGGAACGAAAAAAAAAAACATTTCCGAGTGAAAATAAGTCGCTAATCGATCAAAATTAAATGCAATTTAATAAGATAATTTTAAGCAAAACGATCCGGTCCCAAATTTACAAATGTTAGCCCTTTCGAGGATTTCTGCTCACAACTGTCACGTTTCATGCCCAGCGGCCAGCAAACATTGCGCCGCACAGTGTGCGGGGCCAAGAAAAATGCACCAAGAATTGACGGGGAAAGCAAGGAAACAAGCAAGTGGTTCGATTTTTCGCTAATAATCCCCTTCTCGTTGCGCGGTGTGTGGTTTTTATCGTAGCAGGGCGGACGTGTTCCCGGCCAAGTTTCACCCGTGCCAGTGTCGAAGTGTTGTACGGGTTCCACACGCAACGGTGCGCGCCGTATGTGTGTATACTGTGTGTCGGGAAGTGGAAAAAGCCCAACTCGGTCGGTACCGTCGGTCGCGCTGTCTTGTGATCTGGCGATGCCTCTTGCTTGACCACGGAAGGAGAAGGCGTTTTTGGAAGGTAATTCGGTGTGTCTGTGTAGTGGGAGGAGGTGGGGTGCGTTTGTGAATGTGGCGTGGCGCAACGTGGACCGAGCGGTCGATTGTGTGCCCAACAGCAGTGTGGAAAGCGCCGTGTGTGATGGCTCAAGTTCCGATGCATCACCGTGTACTGATGATAAGCGGGCTGTGTGTTGTGAAGGTGTCCGCCCTAGTTAATGTGTGTGATTGTGACACGGCGTGCATGTGCGAGGGCAAGGTGTATCCTTTCGACGGTCGAAGAAGGCAGTGTGATGTTGGTGGCCACATCCTTGAAGCGAGCGAATCAGCACCCGAAGTGTTACGTCAAAATCACGTTCACAACTTCCCTGGCGAGTTGAGGGTGAAGTTTTCCACCCCAACCCGGCCAACCCGGGAACCCGTCGTCTGCTGATTGTTGTGAAGTGAACGAACCGTTTTTGAGGCGACGACGGGAACGACGAGATCGTGTTGGCGTGTTGTTTCGCGTGACAGAGAGCTCGAGGGAGGCAGGGAAATCGAATGATATCATCAACAGTCCGCGTTCGTCATCGTCAGCGCAAAGTTTACTTTGATGTGTGAAGAATTGAGCCCGTGGATTGTGTGTGTTGGTGAAAAGCAAACCCCCGACAAGAGCCACATTTTTTAAAGCATTTTCCCAAGTGTACGCGAAAACCCATGTTTTCCCCGTAATTGGCAGGCAGTGGTAGGAGAAACGTAGGCCACCTTTCTTGTACGAAAGATAAACTGTGTATGTGTGTGCAGCAAAGCTTAACAGACTCGTTAACGTTCTCATTTGCAGCACGACAAGCAGGCTGATAAGGAGATGGCAAGTACTTGGCTGATAAAGAGAGCCTCCGTCAAGATGAAGACGACCCAGCTGATTTATTCTCCATTAATGCCGCCCACGCCTCTAAGTGGCCTTGAAATGCGTGGGTAGAACAGCAGCCACCTCCCACCGACCGACCCGTGGTGCTGAACACCGAGAGAACCTTGACCCCAATCAATCGATGCACGAATGCAAAACCGGGGTGGCACTGGGGAGTACATTTGGGGCCAGTTATTATCGCATTCGCGTCGTCCCGCCTAAGTCTCTAGGCGTCCTATGGACACTCCCATGCGGTAAAGGTCACCTTTTGCTTCCTGGAGCGTTCCTTTTCCCCAGCTTTTTGCTGGTGGGTGGACGGAACCTGTCCATTTCCTTGCGAGGGGCACGTGGAGAGACGATGGAAGAAATTGTATCCAATTTTGCATATCGATTCGATTAAGTAACAACTAAATTCCACCCGTGGGAGTTGTTTAGTTTCCTTCTCCCTCCACCGTGTGAGTTTTTCTTTCGATAGTGGGAAAAAGCTTCCGATTAATTAGCTTGATATTAAATTGATTTGAAGAATTTTACTATTAGTCTCGTTGTGAACATGTTTCCCTGAAGAGCTTGGTAATTGTTTTAAGGAAAGCAGATTCATTTCTGATGAACAGGCGTAACGAAAAACCTTGTATTTGGGGCAATTGGGCTTTTCTGGCGAATCCAATGTTAAATCGACAGATTAGCTGCTTTCAAATTGAATACCGTGCTTAAGCAAAGGTTAAGGTACATGGTGTGATGTGGTTTGGTTTGAATGCTTATCTTTTGAACGGTTGGTTCGTTTGTTTGATTGCTTATCTGTTTCACCACGTTCTGGGCAAACTTAGCCGAACGGAAAGGAATTTATGGAGACCCTTTTGATAGAGAGACAAATTCCAACTGCTTTGCATTATATATTCTTCTTTTTCTTAGTGACGAATACAGACAGAAAAGAAGAAAAGGTATTTTTATTTCAAATTTAGCGTATTTTTCGGGTGTTATGGAGCGTTCACATTCAGTTGAACAATGAGTCGCACAAATGCTCGGGCGGTTCGGTTGATAAGACATTCCATAGCTTAGGGTATGTAATTGTTCATCGTTATCGTGTGTTTACGGGGCTAATAACAGTCATTGCCACAGTCATTTTGTGGCAAAACATGTGTTCGAAGAACCGTTTTGTAATGATGTGTTCGTAATTACTATTTGAATCAAAAACAGATACCTAGTTGGAATTTGTTCTGTGAAGGTATAATAGATTTTCCAATTCGCATCAATATAAATTCCCCTGGCAGGAAAAAACAAACAAACGGATATTTCAAAATCAATTGGATCGGTCTGCTATTTTTGGCACCATTTCAAACAGACGGACACAGTTGAGCCTGGTTGAAACTTCCTCTAGTCCCTGATGCTTCTTGTCATGCATCCACCCTATAGTATGGTTCTTGTAAAATACTTATCCCCAATCCAACGCACCTGCCCCTTGGTACGTTCGACACGAAATTGGAACTGATGGATATAAAATAGTAAAAAGAATACGGAACCTTTTGGGTGGTTTGCACATTCCGCTGACAATAATCAACGCTCTCAACCCGGAAAGGGGAAAGGCAGTGATGGTTTAATTGGATCAACGCGGTATAATTAAGTATCAAAAGTCGACCGAGTGTTGTGGCACCCCGTTGACATCTCGACACTGATGGGACTGCAAGAGCGGGTGGGTGCAGGTACAGGTACAAACGGGTGGTCAAATGGTCGTACAGGGCTGGCGTAATTGCCTGGAGCTCTTCCGGGATTTTACGCTCATTTTAGTTTTTAATGGAACTCTTTCCGAAGCAACGAAAGCTGTTAGTGATGTCCGAAACCTGTAGGGAAATATGTATGCCAGGGTTAAAAGACATTTTTTGTCGCTTACCTTAATAACCCCACTGCCGTGGAACTTTTGTGTGGTGACCACTTTACATGGAGAGGTTTTTTGTTGTTGTGTTGAATAGCATCTATTGCAGTAGGGCACGATGCACGCTACAGCTACCACCACCACCATCAGCAGCAAGTACTACACCTGTTGGCATGCTCTCTTGTCATCGTACTCATCGCTAATGCATGTGGGGGTGATGTGCCCCTATCTTTTATCCTACCCCGGTTGATATGGTTGATGGTAGACGACAACAGGCCTCCAGTACTCTCGTATTGTAGCCATATTCGATACTTCAGTTGACCCGGTTTTTTGTGGTTGTTGTAACCCCCATCAACTCCATCCCAGATTGACTTTATCGTCTAACTGCCACTATCGTCGCGCGCTTAATGCGTTACGTAAAGGTTCGCGTAAAGACAACCGTCGCTTAATGATGACGCCTGTGTGCTGTGTAGTTGCTGCCACTGCTGCTGATGGTTAATTATGGTGGATGGGCGAACGAGCACATTGGCAAACTTATGCATTTGCCTGCTGTCGCGAGACCGCGCGATTGATTGCTAGTAGGAAAAGTGTGACGTAAATGTCATTATTGAAGTTGGCCAAACGATGATCGGAAAGCTTCGCAAAGGCTGTGTGGGCTACTAGATGTTTTACTGGTCGTACTGACGTTTGTGCTTTAACCAAATCTCAAAAGTTGGTGTGACTACTGGCAGTGTGTTTTTGTTGGTTTTAAGCACTACGCTTACACAAAGCAGCATGTTGGGCGTGCAAAGTTTTCCCCCATCGTCGTCGTCGTCGTCCTCGCCTGTAGTAACAATGTCAGGAAAAGAAAGTTCTGTGTTAAGTGCAATACAGCGGGTGTTGTTTCCCTGTTTTCACAGTGTGCTTTGTTGCTTGTTTGTTTTCCAGTTCCTTTCTCCGTGTCTAATCCAAGCAGCCACGGTGCTGGAGTACGTTAGAACAATGTTGCGGGTTCTTGGTCACGGTGCAATTGGACCGCCACCAACGTCTGTGTGTGGTTGCCGTGGGGTTGGTGGCGGCACTCGTGGGAAAGTAATAATTGGGTGTTTTGTTTCGTCTCCGGTTTTGGGCACGAGCTGGTAGCGAAAGATAAATGTTCGGCTGAGGATAAACTTTGCTCCGGTTAACGTTTCTCCCAACCCTGGTGGAGGATGGTTGTCTAACGATGTCCCGAGGGTTAGTTTTGGTTGGGTTCAATCGGTTTGAAATTGAGCTGAGCTGTTGTTGAAGCAAAGTTTTATTGCAAAAGAGCTGAGTTTTGCTATTTTCCATCATCATAATCAGTTGCATGAGTTAGAGGATGGAATATTAAGCGACCGACCCCAGACGGTATGTAAATTGGGGTGGGTATAATTTAGTGTGCTGTATTAATTACTGTATGGTTGCAAACATGAATTTATGAGGAATTAAGACAAACAACTATTAATGATGTGTATCTATTTCCCAGCATGATCAATACTTGGTGATAAGATGAAGAAAGGTCCCTGAAACAACCCTCCACGCATGGCCAAATCTCATTTCGCAACGATTGATTATGACACTCCGAATCAGTTTTCGTCAATCAACTGCTCGGATGTACTCTACTCGACCGTGTTCGTCACTTCGTCACTTTCCAGAACTTTGGTCTACCTCCCTATCCACTGGGAAAACGCAGCCCCCAGGCACGCTCGCATGCAACATCATCCATAAAAATGTTGCTTGGCTGGGAAGAAAAGCAACTCGGCGGTGGCTGTCTGTCCATTAAAGGAAGGAAAGTCTTGGAAAGAGGCAGCCCGACCACTGTTGCTTCTGCCGAAGAGGGAGTCCTCCATAATGGGTGTCTGTCCATTCGCGTAAAAGCCCATCTTTACGGACTGAAAGATTGAGCTCGATAAGTGGATTGAAATCGATTTCTGATAAAATACTGTATCCATGCTCTCGTCCATGCACCGGGACTGGGTAGTTCTTCTTGCGTTGGGTAGCTCATAAATTTTCACCATCCTTTCCAGATGGGCCAGCCAGCTTAATAGGGACTCACTGCTTGGCTTGACCCGAGCGGGAAGTTTCGCGTGAAGGATTCGCCCACAGTCCAGTGCTATCTGCTGCTCTACATCCTTGTTTTCACGAAGGAAAAGGAGCAGTGAAAAGCACAATAAAAAAAACGCTAATAGCCAGGGAAGGATTGAGCCACTCTCGTGTATCGTACAGCACGTTTGCAAGTTTATAGAGACGATTGCAGGTTGTACAAAGTCCCGCAAGAAAACTCTTATCGTAAAACGTGCCGATTGATGCTGGAAGGCAAATGGTAAACATCGTCCGGAACAGATGTGTTGTTGGAAGTGTTGTTGGTCTGGATGGTTGGACGGAATGCACGGGTTAATAGCTTTACTACCTCGTCTTTCCTTTCGGGCGAATAGTAGCAGCAGCGAGAAAGTGATTTGCTTGAAATTGGCTACAGTTTAGAGTAATTCGTGGTAAAGAGAGACGATTAAACAATCCAGTTGGTCTGTTGTTCGAGCGAATTGATTTGCCATATATTTGCACAAACAAGTTAGTTGCTCCGGCAGACGTCCTAGAAGATTTTTTAACAGTTGTTTCGTTGAATAAGAGGACGATATATGTCGCTTAGAGCTTCTTGCACTCATACCATATCATTTGCCAATTTCCCTTGCAGTGTAAATACTATTCAAGCTATGATTTGCCGCAGTGAACTGTTCGAGATCATCTAAGACGCAACAATATAAGCAGTAGTGTTGAAAAAAAAAGCTGTGATAGAATAAAACGGGATCTTATTGTTTGCTGAAAGCAGCGTTTTGCACGAGTGACGCTGGCGTCGATCCCGTTTGACGCACGGATTGCCTCCGGATGTGCCGCAATACGAGAACGTAGCACGTGAGCCGTCAGCGCCGGATCTATTCGGTAGAGCAAACAGAGCTTTGCAGAGCTGTCCTCTGTGCAGGTGGCCCGCAGGAATCGAGACGTGTTCCTTATAGTGTGCGGCGAAAGCGACGCTAGAAGAAACGGGCGATGGCAGAAGCGATCATAGCCGATTGGATCTCCGACTACAGCTCGCTGCAGGAATCGGAACTGCGAACGTTCGCCGCCCAGCACGAGAATGACTTCGAAATCTCGAAGGCACTCTACACCATCCTGAACGAGCGGACGAAGTATAAGGACGTAAGTAGGGAAGGGTTGCTGCGCCACTGTACATATGATGAAGATCGGTATGAAGCTAATGAGGTGTGTTTCGTTTCGTTCGGAATTTCCAGCTTATTCATCCCATCTGCAATCAGCTGTGCAATTTCTATCGCTCCAATGAGGCCGAACTGCGCCGCTTCACGTTGCAGTTTGTGCCGATGCTGATCTATCTGTATTTAAACTCGGTAGCACTGGGCGACAAGAAGGGCTGTCGATCGATCGAAACGCTACTGATCTGCATTTACAACATTGAGGTCAGCTCGGATGACGGCAGTCCAAAGGTGGTGTCTTTTCGAATGCCTGTCCTCGCGCAGACATCCGTCTATCATGAGGTAAGAATGAGAACTTGTAGTAGCACCTATCTAGTTACCAACTTACCTAATATCGTCTCGCTCTTCTTACAGGAGAAAAGTCTACAGCCAAGTGATTTACGGCGGTGGGAAGAGAACAGCAATAAGGACATCAACTGGGGTCCGCTACCCTCAATTGAATCGATCAACGCGCAGAACCGGCTCAAGGTGATGACGGCCCTGCTGTTTACGTACAACCAGCAGCTCAATCAGATCCACAAACCGGCCCTCTACCATCTGTGCAAAACGACCTCGCTGCTGGTGAACCAAGGCTTTCCGAAGCTACCGGGCGGCCACATGCACCGCTCGTCGTACGGCAATGATCCGATCTCACCCCAGCAGCCGATGGCGATGGCAGCGCCGTCGCACGTCGTCCGGCCACCGCCCCGGATCGCCGTGAACTCGCAGTTCCTGGTGGAGCTGGCGCATGCCAACTACTTCGCCATGTTTAACGAGTTTGCGTCGGCCGCGATCGAGGCGGTGACGGATCTGCACAGTCGCGCGTGCTACGAAATGCTTCCCGAGGTGATACTGGTGACGAATGCGATACGCAACTCGTTGCATGCGAATCCTTCCGGTAGGTTCAAACGTGATTAATGTGTGGAAATTGTATTTGTAACCTGGTATCGCTCCTTTTGTCCCTCTCGCACCAGGTCAACCCAGTGACGGTCCGATGGGTATTAGTGTTGCACTGACGCCTGCCACGACCACGGTGACGGTCTCGAAATCGATGATTACGAACGCTTCCTTCCGGACGAAGAAGCTACCAGGTAGGTGGTTCGGTGTCCCCGTCCCTTCTGGTGATCACCGCTTTTACGCCAATCAGATATCCCATCCGTCAAACTTCATCCTATGTGGCTCTTCATCATACCCGCGTTTCCGCCCGTTGCGGTAGCGGCCCCATGGTGGAGCCGGCGCGTTTGTACGAGTGACGATTTGGGGTACAATTGATGATGAACTTTTCAAAGGGAAAAGGGATGTTGGGAGGAAATTGTGGGAGCCAGCCCATTTCGAATCGTCACTCTACATCCATTAGTCTCTCACCTAAAACGCCGCCGAAGATGTGGCCTTAATTCATATTCCTTTCTGTCTTGTCCACATACCTCTAACTACCGTGCAGCAGCGCGCAGCCTACGTTCAGTGCCGTTTCCTTTCACGTTCGCTTTGGCAAGGGAACGGCCCCGTTTTACCCCGTTCGCTTTTACCGCTTTTTCGTTGTTCAATGTGTTGTTCTTTGCAAAATTGTTTGCTGTTTTCCTTTTCTGTTGATTTTTTTAAATGAAATTTCGTTCCATTCCTACATTACCGTACCCTCTAGCCTTGCTCCTCTCATGCATTTCATCGGTAAAGTAAACAAAGCATACGTGTCCCTTACCTTAATTCGCTTTCCTTTCGGTTCGTTTTGGAACGGTGGAACGGAATTAGTTGTTGTTTAATGAAATTAACATTAGTTTACAGAATTGGCAGAAACTGTGTTCTCCTATATTCAAATGGTTATTAATTTCCATTCCCCATGGTTATCGCTTGGTTGCCGGTTTTTAATGTTCCTCGTAACAGATGGTGTAACATCATGGTCCTTTCCGGTGGTGTGACGACATGTTGTTTCTAAAATCGGAAAGCTATCCACAATCTAATATTGATAGGCAAATTGATTTACAATAAATGAATTTGCGTGTGTCTTTTATGTGTGGCCACCAGACACAAGCGTATCGCTAAAAAGTTTCGAGTTTCCTTTTTCCCTCGGGATGATGGGCCAATCAGTGGGGAATGAGCTTGACAGAAGAAAAGTCGACAATTAGCTTAATGTTTCTCTCCCTCTCTCTATGTCCATCAAAGGATCAGTGTCGATGTCTCAAATCAACGTAATCAGACCGACCGCATGTGATGCCGACTGTCAACTGTGCGCTTTTGGTTCGGCATGAAGCAACCGGTTAACGACGGAGATCCCCCAGAAGAGAAAGGGTCCGTCATACACCCACCCACCCCGCATGTGTAGGTGGTGTTGGCTTCTAGAACGATGTAGCTAATTTGCTTTGCGCTCGTGCCTCGCGGTCGCTCGCCTGGATCGTCTCTCAATCACTCCGTTTGAGCGAGCAAGTGTGTGGGCAGAAAACAGGCGAATCACACCCGATCCTCGTTGCCGCCGGCTCCCTTTCCGTTCGGCATGCTGGGCGGTGGATGGATGATTATCTTTCCCTTTTTCTACCAAGCACGCACAAGATTTGTTGCGCTGGGACCGAGATTCGGTATCGCAATCGACATGCGGCTGGTTCCCTTTTTCTACCGCTAGCGCCCGCATTCGTACGCGATGAGGCATCTCATCGTCGTCCCACATTATCATTGTGCCACGTTGATGCGTTTCTGAGAAACGGAAGCGGAATGGGAAACGATAAGGAGTATCGAACGAACGAACAAAACAAAAAAGCTGAAGAATTGAACCAGTTTCTTCTTGCACAGCACGCCCGGGGTAACAGATAAACCATCACCATGCTCGCCCCGTGGCTCGTGCCGTGGCTCGGGGTGGTAATTATTGGCTAAAATGTTAGAAACACATAACATCAGTTGTTTGAGACAACGCGACCTTAAACGAATGGTGTGTGGGAGCGTCTGGGATGATACAGCTTTGTGGGTGGGTGTACTTTGTTCGCAAATCGGTTGGGTTTGTTTGTTTGTTTGATGCTTTGCCATTTTTGCTGCCTTCTGGTAAAGTAAAACCGGCGTGCTCTTTCGGATGTGATAGCGCCACGCAATGTAATGTATCTTATTTTGTGGTTTCGTTATTGCCATTTGAACGTATCCCACGTTTTGTGATTTCATTCAATGCCGGCATGTTTCTTTCTCTCTCATTTTCGTTCCATTGTTAGAAGAGAATTTTGTGCCCCACGCAACGATAAAGGTGTACGAACTGGAGCAAGCGCGTTTGTTGGTGGAAAGCATCCTTCTCCAGCTAGTGAATGACTCCTGCCAATCGGTCCTGCCAAATGAACGTTCGAAAATGCGAACCAAATTACGAACAGTTCGATGGTTGGATTCGTTCCTTAGCGATCGTCTCGATCGTTAAGTTTCCTTCGGATCCTCTTTTGAAAGCAGATAACTTTCTTTGGTCAAGTGTGAAATAAATTTCCAGTAAAATGTTCTGTTAACTTTCTCCACACTCACACACTCGGACAGTTCGGACCACATCCACACGGTTAGGAACTGTAGGGATTTAGAAACGAACTCATCATGCTCCGGTTGCTGTTGGGGCTTCCTTCATTGGCAAAGCGAAGCTTCGAAGGCTAACTGAACCTCGTCTGAGCTGCTGCAACAGGACGCGGCGCTGCGATAGGTGCTGATAGAGAGTGCCACGAAAAAAAGTGGAAAGTAAGTTTTGCGGCTAATAACTGAATGTTGTTTTCATGTCACCGGTGTTTCGGTGTGCTTTGAAATTCCTCCCTACCAAACGACCGGGGCCCTTATCATTTTCAAAGAAAGTTTTAAATCTCCCTTCGATGTTTCTGTCCCTCAAACTGTCTGTTCTATGTGTGTGTGTGTGTTGTGAAATCACATTATATTCCTGCTGGAACCATTAATTCCCACTGTATCTATCATATCCTGATGTGTTTCTTGATGTGAATTAGAGCTGCTTTTGGGCTGTGCTGTGCATGCTAAGGACCACCATCACTGTTGTCCTTCCTGACGATGTGTTTCAGTGTATATAGAAACTATCTACGGCGAACTACGCCTTGTCTGTGTGTAAAATGTTTCCTTTACGGTTGACATACAGTTGACTTCAACAGTTCCACACCACACCACCAATCATTAATTACCAAGACTTTCAGGTTTGAGGACAAGGCTTTGTGTTGAAATTTGAGCTGAGCCGTTTGGACCATGTAACTTGAGTTCTGTTTCAATGTAGTTGTATGTATTTCGGAGCAGTAACAATAGCACGAAACGGGTGAAAGGCCACCCGGAAGAACCATTCCTTCCATATTAATTAGCTTGTCAGACATGGCAGAAAGTCAGCTCAGCCCTGTTTGTTTGCCCATTGTAAATCGGCTTTAAAGGATCGTTCCGACGTTTCCAAAAATTAGCTTTGGCTAGACGGTTTTTGGGTGAGTTACACCGGTTTCTATTGTTAGATTGGTCCTTTTTGTTGTGAGCCTGCGTGCTCCATTGTCGATCCTCCGGGCAATGGAGTCGGGTCTGGTGATGAATTCGGTGACATATTTCCTTATTAATACTGGAAAAAGCGGGCCAATAAAGCTGGAAAGAGTGATATTTAATAATTAACAACACACCATAACACAATCAAAAGCACAGGAACTCCTTGCACATGGTTCTTAAAGTAGAGGGACAGAAGTTTAAAGAAGGCACACAATCAAAAGCACAGGAACTCCTTGCACATGGAAATTTGTTATACAAATTGCATACTTTCTAATTGGATAACTAAGCACAGTAAAACGCCTTACGTTATGCAATGTTCCGTGCAAATCCTTGCAAATGTGCATCACACGGGCATCAACAAATTGGCCAATAGATTTTCCCGTGGGTTGGTCCGAGTTTCGTTCTGAAAAGATTATTGAAAAGCAAAAACAATCTGTTTTATTTAATGCCGCAGTGGTAGTATTTTTATCCTGTCTCGTGGTGCTCTCAGAACAAGCTTATGCATTTATTAACCGCTTTGCATAACGTGCATAACTACGCCTACCAAACTGCCGTGCCTATACATTCTGGAAGTGCTTGGTGCCTTGTCCACCGGTTGATTGTTTAAAATATAGCACGAGGAAAATACTATGGACAATTAAAATCCGTAACCGAGACGAGTTAAACATAAATGGATAGCATCATCACATCATTCTCTCTCGCTCTCTCTCTTTCGTTAGAGGAAAAGATAAAATGGAGCATTATCTGGCTCACATGTCATGTCATGGCATGCTGGCAAACGTGATCCAGCCTCTACGTCCTTTGCGCTTGTTTTGAAGCGTGGTGAATGATTACGCAAAGAAAAAAGACGCAGTCGGAGGGTTGTGGGTGGAGAGCATTTTGCCCAGTGATCATTAACAGAGGTGTACAAACGTAAAACGGTACAATATTTCAACATACTTGGCTCGTTATCGACAGTAGGTTGAGGGGAGGAAATCCACAACACATGCTGCGCAAGAGAAAGTGTAACCGTTGTTGAGTAATCGACAAACGTTCGGATTGTGGTTTTAGTTGAGTCCATGGGACTGTATTCTTCCTTTCTGAACGAGGTTCCCCCCCGTGTCCAGGCGGTCAGAGAGGATTTTTCTAATAGTTGAGCTCTGGCACGAAGGCGTTAGTTTGTGAAAAATGTATGACCGTGTAGCTGACCATCCTACTTGCGGCAGCGGATGTGTTACGCAAGTATCCCTGCAAATAGAACTGGCTGGCTGGAAGGAAGTGGGATGCCTTTGCGGGTGACTTTATTCGTCACAGAGGAACTGTGCATGACAGCTCAGAGAGACGAGCAAACGATTGTTTTGGGTAGTTAGTTTGTGTCTCATGGTTATGTTATGTACAGTTTCATTGAGTTCATTTTAAATTATGTTTTGTTTGTCTTACTTTGAACTACACCCCCCTCATTGCGAACATTATGCCTCAAACATCATCATCCTCGCATACAACAGCTTGCGAATGTTGGCAGCGAATGTTTTAATAGAGAAAGCTTCCACAACTTCTTCTTCCTTGCCTCGTTACAAGAATGAAATTGCATGTAAAACGATCCAGAAGACAGATCGATTAAACTCTAAAAAAGGAATGATAACCTTTGTAAAACTAATAAATCCTCCAGGACGTCTGATAATCCTTCTCGTCTTCAAAGGCATTATCTTATTATCTTTATCGCTTGCTTTTGTTAATAATTTCTACATTATTTCCAATAAAACCCCGTTATTTTGAAGTTAGTTTTTCAAGCTTTTAACAAGCTTTCTGTCTAACCTGTTTTAAAATGAAGGAATTTTTCCCTTAAACCTGTTGCTTTTGACTGACGACTTTCGCTGTATGTATTTTGAATAAAACTTGGCTACGGTTTTCCTTATCCTTTTCGCACACTCTCTCTCCCTTTCTTGCTCTATCTTGTACTTAACTTCACTCTTGCGTTCTGACGCAAAGTATTAACCAATGCACTACCCAGATTCGCCCATCCTCAGGTTTGCTTTTGAGCTGAGCGGTTCTGCGTTGTTGGGACTATTTTCGGCTGCCTCGCAGAAACCGCGACTGATACTGGTTGAATGTAACCGAGATATCATATTTTCTTTTCTTCTTTTCCTCTAATTTTCCTTCTTAATCTCTTCTCTCTGTTCGAACTCGTGAACGAAACCCAAAAACTCTCTATCTCTCTCTCTCCCGATCGAACCTTGTGTATCGAAAATCGCAATTTGTGGTACGAATTTCCAATTGGCGCTCATCACGCGGGGTTTTTGCTGTGGCTGCTGCTGGTGACACGATGGTCTACAGACGATCTGGAGGTGGAGTTTGTGAATGCGCTGCAGTCCACGCAACAGGAAATGATGAGCAAGCTGGCGATGATTGACGCCGACGTAGGAAACGACGCAGGAGGCGCTGGAACGGCAGTTGGTGGCGCTGCTGGTGGTGGTGGTACAGGCACGCAAATTGCAGTTAATATTGGACCGGATGGTACCGTCGATCCTGACACAAACAGTCCACGGACCGAACCGAAAAAGAAGGAATCATCACGAAAATGGAAAAACTGGGGCTGGAAAACGAACGCTCCGACCGGTGCGGCAGCGAATGCTAATGGAACCGGTGCCGGTGGTACGAAGCAGACCAGCATCGAGGAGGAGGCAGATTCACCGAAACGGTCCGGAGGCTCCACACGTCACTCAAGTCCGGCCGATTCACCCAAGCACAAGCTGCTGCTGGGAACGGGCAAGGTGGAGGACGTGAATTCGAACGCCAGCGTCTCGCCGGCATCGCTGAGACGCAAGAAGTTCCTGTCGAGCAAGAACCAATCACCGGTAAATCGATCGGAGGCACGGGCCAGTGCCGGTGCCCGGTTGTACGAGGAGTTCGAGAGCAGCCTGCAGGACTCGGATTCGGACGAGTTGGCAGCGTTGATAGTGAATGGGCGGCCGGCAACGATCCATCTCATACAACCGTCCACCATTCCTGGGCTGTACTAAGGACACGGGGACCACCGACACCGAATCTCGCCAGCGCCGAAACGTGAACATTACAGATACAGAGAGAGAGCTTATGATGAGGGGCCACAACCTCAATTGAACCACTGCTATGAACGCGACGTACGCGCTACTGGAGCTGGCAGCTAGCCTTGCCTACTATTACCTGCAATCGTAGTTAGCTAATAATCGAACTTAACGCTTTAAGACAACAGCCATAGCAACCGCCAATCCCACAGAATGCCACCGATGCCACAGAAACAACGCCGTTTGCCACAAAGTGCCGCCGATCAGCCAGAGCTAGAACGACATCATCTCTCCTGTAACGAAACAGCTGGAAACAGGCAAGCCAATGACGACTACTTCTACCTTCTTCCAAAAATCTTCTGCTTCTGCTGCAAACCACTGCTCCGTATGTGTGTGTGTGTGTGAGCGCGTGCCTCTTTTCTGCTCTTTTGCCAATTGAGTGTTTGGTTTTTGTCACTTTTTCTCTTTTCTTTTCTGCTTCACACAGTGCAGTTGCCGTGTTATCTTCCTTATTGTTTTTAATTGATCCAATTGGATCATATCTATTTGAAAGGGCGTCTTGCGACAATCGGTTCGTGTAGTTTGCAATGCTTATTTTATTCACACACGCGGGAAAGCGTTTAAACTACACCTCTACTTCGTATGTGTGCCAAAATCAATTGCTTATGTATTGTACTTATCACTGCGAACTGCTGTTGCACCCGGACGTCCGCCTACTGTTGTAACAAAGTGATGGAAGGACATCAGACATGCACTTACCTCTACTGCACCGTATAAACGCGTGTTCCCACAGTCTCGGAAAAGAGTCGAAAAGGTTATGCATAAAGCACAGAGCTTAGTTAAAGTGCACCAAAATGTGTGAGTGTGTGCGTGTGGCACTTGTTCACGCAACCATCATCATCAGCCTTTTATGATTTGAATATTGCTATATTCCTCATCTGTTCGATTTTGTCGCTTGTGGAACATCAAATTCTGCTTAAGATTATTTCTCTCGTGTTGATTTTATCCACCGACATGTGCCGCTATTGCCACACTGCCTCTCCTCAGATCGCTTCCAGCACACATGTATCACGTCACGTGTGCGGTATCCCTATTTTACATACCACATTGCGCCTGTTGCGCACACCATACTCTCCCCCACCCTCATGGCGCGAATCGCGCCAATACTGAGGATTATTCGGTTTTGGCAAAACACGGTTTATATTGTCAATATTTGGTACCGCCAAAAGCACTGCCAAAGAGCAAAGAGGGACGAGAAAGTCGCGACTTTTTGCAGTCGTGTGATTTTTGGATGCGTTATAAATATCTTCTCATGTGTTTTTTTTTTTGTGTTTTGTTGTTATTTCTGGTTCAGAACATCAAACGATTTTATTTCTCGATAAATCTTATTTTGTTGTCCTCTTTTTTTCTCCCCTTTGTCCAACGTGACTTGCGTTTGTGTGCGTGTGTAAGTGTGTGTGTGTTTATGGTAAAACATTTGTATTTTTAAATCACATTTATGTCGTTGCCACTGCTGCTGTATTGTTTCGTTTTGTGAAATATTGTTTTTACATTCTTTTGTACTTATTTCACAATTTGTGCCACAACACGTAACCGCTGGGAATGGGTGGGTGGGTGTCGTTTTGAGGTATATTTTTAACAAATAACGTGCCCAACTTTTTGCACCACACGATTTACCCTGGGGGAGCTTTTTGTGCACGTGGCTATATTATGTGTACACTAGAGGGAGATGCGATTAATCATCTGGGTTTACCTTTTTTTTTTAGTTCATTCGTTTCTACAACCGGTTATTTCTGTAACTAGTTACACGTTGATTTAAGTAACTATTTATTTTCTTTTATTTCAGTAAAGTAGTTCAGTAACGATCAGTTATGGGAGTGTAACTAGTTACATACCGTTACTTTTTGTTTAAAAAATCCCATCTCTCTCAGCCTACTCCTCTGATGAACTGTTGTCCCCATAGCGTGTGTTGCCCCTGCAAGTAGGCAATGTGCCGCTTGTATCAATGCCTTTGTTAATACACTAGATATTACCTGTTTTACACTCTTTGCTATTTATTATAATGTTTTTCAATACTACAAATATTAAATAGGGATATTCAATTTTATTTGTATAATGCTTTCAAACTCCTCCCCTTAAAATAAAATGCAACAAGATGGTCAATTACGATGGGACAGGGTACACATGCAGAAACGAAACGATTGATTACACGACCCCATTGCACAAACTCTATAAAACTGTGTGGCTCTGTTTATGAGTTTGATTCAATGCGCAACGGACTTCTACGAACAACAAGCTCTTCTCTGCTAGGTCTGTAGGCTGGAAGCTCATGGCTCATGAAATGTCCCTCTGACCTATCTCACAGCTGCCAACGACGGACGGAGTTTGTCGAAGTATTTAATTGAAACATAAAGAATAGCTTAAGAAAAATAACATAAAATGAAAGGCAAACAAATCGTCAAGTTATGCAGTATGATCGTCCAGGATGATGATGATATTCTGTACGGTTCTTGTTGTGTTTATCATCCGTTTCATAAAGCAATTCCTCTCCTTCCGCACTTCCGTGGAGCCCACGATTTACTTCTTCTCCACGCCTCGGCATCTCAGTGTACCGCTCCACTGCACGATAAGTAATCGTTTAGTGTCCTTTGCGCACTGGATTTCATGGAAGTATGTTTCCAACTCGCATTTTCTTCTCCCTTTCGTCTCCCTTTCTGTCCCAGACTCTCCCTCTCTCTTTCTCTTCCATGTTACACGGATGGGTCTCACACGATCCGTACGTGTGCAGGTTGGGTACGATAAAGTTTAATTAATTTTCCGACGCTGGTTTTACTTTACTCCTTGTAATTCACACGCTGCGCGCTCGACGATGACGCTGCCGACGATAATTCTCGTGCCCGACCTTTGCTTCGATCGACCCCCGGTTTTTCCCGGGCTTGCAGACGATATTCCAATACAGGGGCCAACGAAGGAGGAGAACGGTGCGCCCGGACACCAGCATCTGACCAGCATCAACGAAGATTGTGAGAGCGGGCTACCGTCGACGGACGGCAGCACGAAGGGTACAATTGCTGGGGCAGGCACTGGGTCGTCCACAGCGAGCGGCACCCCGGGCAAACCGAAGGACTCCAAAACGCATAAGGTGCTGGGTGGATTCAAGAAGCTGAAGCCGGAAAAGGATAAGGACAAGGAGAAGGACAAAGACAAGGAGAAGGATAAGGATAAGGATAGGGATAAGGAGGGCGGCAGCGGCACAACGCCCGTGGTGCTCGTTTCCACCGGTTCCGGGGGCGGTGTGACGCTTCCGGTGAATAGTAGCGGTGCGGCAGCAGCCACCGGCATCAGCGTCGGCGGCACGTCGCTGGTCGAGGAAGCGAAGGCGCTAATGTCATCGGCGAAGAAGATCAACTCGAAGGAGAAATTAAGTGGTAAGTTATGTGCTGCCAACCACCCCAAGGGGGGCGGGTGAGTAATCTGACCCTGTGTGATGGTGTGCAATGTGCATTATTCCGCTTTCTAATTGCAGCGTCCGGTGGTGTCGGTGGAGGCCAGCCCGCAACCGTTGTCGTCCTCTCGAACGGAAGCATCCTGATGGGATCGGGTCCGGCGTGCGGTACGGCGAACGGGGACAGTGTGGACGGGACGATCGTAACGAGCACGGCCAACGGTGGAATCGGCGGCAAGCAGTCACTCGATATTGGGGAATCGTTCGATTCTGGCAGTGAGTTGCTGCAGCAACAGCAGCTGCACGCCTCAACCACGATCAACAACAGCAGTGCCAGCAGCAATGGAGGCAACACGATCAAAACCACCGTGCTGGATATGAAGAACCACGGCAGTATACAAGTTAGTCAAGTTTAGATTGTCGTCCATTCGTTTGTCGGGCCTACCGCTAGGACACCTGTCTGTTTTCCCCATTTAGTTTAGTGGGTAAGGGAAGAAATGCGTTGAGTGTGTGGAATGTATGTGAAGTAAGCTATATTCCTTTAACTCATTTCCTTTCAATTGTCATGAAGCACTCCGCACACACACACAGTATTGCAGTCCTGCCAGTAGGACATTCTTTAACGCTCACACACACCTTCCCACATGTCCCTTCATGTCCTGTTTTCCCTCCGCGTACACGGTCCCGTAGAGAAAGATGCGAAAATGTTAAACTGGCTAGCCACCGTCGGGGGGTCGTCGGTGATTATAGATAGTGTACGTATATGTTGTGGTGCGATTTTGTTACTATATATACCAAATAAGTGCGGTTGAACGGGCAGTGGAAGATAGTGGAACTGCTACTAGGGTCCATAGTGTGTTATAATTTGTGTGTTACATTTGGAAGTATTTTCTTTGTCGTTTTTTTTTTGTTTGTACAGATCATTGTTTTTCTTTTCGAGCCAGAATTACTATATGTTTATTCTTATCGTCTAATATTACTAATGTGATAGTCAGCTTTTGTTGTATTTTATATTCGCTTTAATTATCATTCTCTCCATTTAATCGTTATTTTGTTTCGCTTCTAATCTTTTAATTTCCCCGTATGCCCCACACTGTTAGTGCTCTCCCCTCACACAGTCGTTAAAGTTGTCTTAAGATAATTTTGATAACATCAACGCATCTCTTGTTAATGATGGGGCCTTCCAAAGGATTTTTCATTCCACGCAAGCTTTTCCCGCATAATACCCCTTTCACCCTTTCAATTGGCGAATATCTAAAGCCGCGTTATAGGAGCGAGATGGGAGAACAACAACGATCACGATATAAATTCCATTTTTATGTCGTTTCTCCTAACCGGTGTATGTAAAGTGTCTCGTGGTTTTTGTTGTTGTTGTTGCCATTCATTCCCTCCACCTCACTTGGCTCGTCGTCATTAGCGAATCATCTATTTTCGCCGAGTGCCATTACCACCGTGTTGCTGTGTACCATCGCCAACGCGCCCACACGAATCTGGTTGGGTAAATATGCACTCCCACACACACACTCACCAAAAATGAGGGAAACGGCTGCGTTCCGAAGCGCGCGTGTATATCCTTGCGGCAGGCTAAAACGCTTCTAAGCAAACAAACCAAACACTCGCACACACCAGGTTAGAAAAAACAACACCAAACCCATCTTTCCATACTCGAAACGGCCTATAACGACGAGAGCAGCGTGTCAGACGGTGAGGAACAGGGTTAAAGCATTCATTGGGAAATTTCGGGGTGCATAAATGAATCAGATTGTAGAGGGAGTGGTATAAGCACCATCATTTGATTAGCATCGGTTTTAACAGCTATGGCTTATGCTCTCTTATTGGCGCTAATCGTAGCGTAGAGATATCCCCCAGCGCTGTGCCACCCCAATTTTAGATGTCCTTTTTTCACACGCTTTTTGAAGCTGCTGGTGTGCGAAAGGAAATCGAAAATTACCTTTAAATGACTGTAGGCTTGTGTTTGCTTAAGGCTTGTGTCTGTATACTTGTATTGATGTACAGGGTTTTCCAGGAGTTCTCATAGCTGTGGGACACTTTGTGGGAGTACTAAAAATGGTATCCTTAGACCAAGAGAGTCCAATTTCCATCATATGAAGTTGACTTCTCACAAGAAAGAGTCAAAGAAGTGTCCCATAACTATGAGAACCCTTGGAAAACCCTGTATTGATTTAGATTTGCGAAATCGAACTGACTGGCGTGTTGAGCATATTAATTGAGCGTTTTCTGTTCGATCTATTCCCAACGGTGCGCTTTGGCTCATTCAAACTCTGCAATCGACAGCAGCTGTGGAGGATCTAGGGAATGCAATGAATGGAAGAAACCGCAAATCACTACAACCAGCATCACTACAACCCTGTGGGGGAGAAAGAGTGATTTTGAAACGAATTTTTTTTTGCTGTATTCTGTTACCCTTATTCTTTCTCTATCATCCGTGTGTAGGCGTCACCAATTACCGTCATCGCCATTTGATTGATATGCACCATAATAGGCAGCCCGATGAACACTCTCGTCGACCGTTGGTGTTTAGACGAGCAATTAGGCGTAAAGTTTTGCGTTTTGATAAGGAAAGCAAGAAGAAAGCCTGCAAATGAATTGGTTCTGTTAGTGGGACGAAGAGAAAAAAATGGAAAATGTCGTTCCTAATGTAGTCATTATACTTTTTCCCATCGAAACTTACCCTCGATTGCTTTTTGTGGGGCTGTTTTTCGTTAGAGCGAGAGAACCCGCGTTAGAGAAATGTTACATTTCTTCCATACATACGAATTGAATGTGCCAACAAAGTGTCCAATCTTATGTGTTTCTGTGTGTGTGTGTGTTGTACGCGTGTTGTGCGAGAGACGGATTTCGATGGTTTTGTGTTTTGGAGTGTGCACACTTCCGGGGGCATTTCCTTTTTTTCTCCCCAGTCGCTTACAATCTCTGCGACCTATTTCCTTTTCCCGAAACGAGTTCTTCAATCCACCACCTTCCACTCTTCTCCTCCCCCTCTCTTCTAATTCAATGAAAGTAAACAAAATGGGAAGGGAGGAAAGCCGACTTGTTCATTTCTTGTTCTATTATTTATCCACACAAGAAAAAAGGCTCTCGAGATTATTGGGGGAGAGAGAGAGCGAGAGCAAACGAAGGAAACGAGGTCGTATTTGCAAATCAGGCAAAGCGAAATGAGGTCGTTTGAGATTTGTTTAGCCGAATTTGGTTCCGAATGGCGCAAATATACTGAAGCAATACTAGAAGTGTACTACGACTACACACAATGCGTCCGCCTAGCCTGCTTCCTGGACGGTTGGTAAGGAAAGATTTTCTTCATTACCATGGAAACCCGTCGCGAATGATTTCAAAGGATGCTGGGATTTAGGGTTTGTTATTAATTGTTGTTATTTATCTTACTCTCTCTCTCTCTCTCTCTCTCTCTCTCTCTCTCTCTCTCTCTCTCTCTCTCTCTCTCTCTCTCTGTCACTCTCACTCTCACTCTCACTCTCTCGCTTTCGCCTCGGTTTGTTGTTACTTCCTCCTTGACGGTACAACATCCCTCCAACACTTATCACACACACTCACTTACCCCATCGTTGTGTGCAGATCGAGAAGAAGAAGAAAAACGTCAACAAAAAAGCAATAGTTAAAGTAAACTAACGTAACGAAACGCTTAGAGTTAGGAGAGTTTTTTTTTGCTTCATCTTAAGTTGGTGCAATGCTTCATTTTCGTTTCTGTGGATTAGGTTGGATTGTTGCGGTAAGGATCGTTCTTACCATCAAATTGTGATTGAAAGCTTATGTGTGTAGCAGGGCAAAAGGGGTTGTTTAAACTTTACTTTACAATAGTGTACATTCATTAAAGGAAACACCAACACTTTCAACACTTCGAACAAATAATCAACCGTACATGAATTAGTTAGAACTATGAACACAAAAGCCACATACACACACATTCGATGAAGCAAATGGAGCTATGTATAATAGACTTGTGATGGAGAACGGAATGTTTGTTGTGCATGATATTATCTAACACGTTAGGAATTTGTTTCACGATCAATCGAAAGCTTATGAAGCGATTAGCCCATATATTGGCAGACACATATCATTTGGCACACGTTGTTGTATCGTTTTTTTCACCTCTTTTCACCGGCTTGTTCAGGAAGGATCTAATCTTTCGTCTGTTGTTAACAATCCTATACCATTTGTTTGCTACCACACAAGTTATCCATTGTTATGTCCTTCATTCTCTGAGCGTCCTTGTCGTTTCTGCTACGAAATGGTAATAATAAAAAAAAAACAATATATGAACGAGAACATTAATACAAAAGAAACACACACACACACATTTATCGGAAGTCGAAAAATGAACAAAATTCGACAAAATCTACCCTCTCCGTATATAAAACACAGAGAAGGAAGCGTTCGTTAGCGTCAAAAGCGTTTAGATTTCATTGTCGGTGTACATACTTACGTAGTAAACGAATTCAGCGTTTAGTCATTCAACAGAGTGGAGGAAGCAAAGACCTCCAGCCGTCGATGAGGGCTGTTGTAAAGTTGGTGGTGTTTTAGGTAGCATAGAATTGCATTACTTCATCATCATGTGCGTTTTTTGTGTTTTTTTTTCTCTCGAAAAACGCACGCACGCCACCGCTGTGTGCGGCGATTACAATGTTCGTTCGCTCTCCAGTCAGATTGTTGATGAAACGTTCACAGAGACTATACATATACATATATACAACAAACAAAACAAAACAAAAGAAAACCTTATATATATATACAAAAATCTGAAGCAAAACACACGTATATATACATCAAGATATTTAAAGAAATCAATTTGTCAGTGTAATTTATCTCGAAAAACCCATACGCAACAAAAAACGATATTATACGCGATCAATGAACAAAAAAACCAAGAGAAATATGGAGGAAACGTGAGGACTTGAGCGGAGAGGAAGGACGAGCACCTACACACAGACAAGCGAAATGGGGCAGCAAAAATCGCGTGCGTGGCATACTGTGGTGAAATCGGGCTGATGCTGTTGGTCTGGTAGGCCGTCAGCAAAGCAGCCGTTGCTGTGGGCAACGGTGGTGGTAGACGACTAATTCAAATGGCTATATTAGGAAGTGGCAGGGATTCAGTAGTGGCGTGTTTAGAATAATATGGGGATTACAACAGCAACAAAAAACAAGCGTATAATGCCGGGAAAAGGTATAGGTGCAACAAGTGGGCGGGCGGGCGGGCTGGGAATGCAATGTGGAAAAGTGAAGCATGAAGAAGAAAACAAAACACGAAAAACAAATCTACTCTGTACAGAAGAGGAAAATATATGATATCGTTACAACCAAAAACAACAACGATCGTCAACTGCTGCTTATCCGAAAGTTTGTTCATGGCAAGCGTTTCAGGTAGGTATTGGGGATTTGTGATTGTTACATGACGCTGTTTCTCATAAATGATAATCCTTTACAGCAAACGCGTTCACATTACGCAAACAGTAAGCAGCCGTACTCGGTGTGGTGTGGTCATCGTAATCAGATTTTAGAATCGGGCTACTGCGATTATGAGATAACTCTATAAATACAATCGTTCTACGGGCGTCCCACACAATCGTCCCGACCTGTCCGGCCAACTGGAACGTTGCGAAAGGTTAGGTAATTATTATTATTTTTGGTTTATTTTTATAGAGACTTTGAGCCAAAATTAGGTAATTATTGTCATTCATTTCCTACACTAAAAGTGCTCCAGCGTATCGGAGTGTGTGTGTGTTTAGCTCCAAAAAATAGAACACACACGCAAACGATATGTCAATTAGAGTTTCATCTAGTTCTATCCAATATGTTGCCATCTTGTATTTGCGCATTCTCTGCGTATCTTGCGTGACGATGTGGTGATTAGATGCGATAATTTTCAATAAGCCTAAGCCTACTTTGCTGTGATGAGCGGACTCTGTTCTGGTGCTTCAATCGGGGGACTACCGCATCTGTCAGACATTGTCATTGATGTTCCCAACATCTCTTAATCGTCCACTTGAGGTGAGCCGGGAAAGTGCCCTTTCAACATGCGGAACGGTCAGCACAGTTCGGTTGACTTGATAAGACTGCTTCTAGGCGTGCGTCTAAGGCTAACAAGTTCTAGCTCGACATTGACCGTGACGGTGAGAGTGTGGCGTGCGCTAGCGACGCTTAGTTGTAGTTGAGTTCTCGCTGGAGTCACATCGTATCAGCAGACGATCGTGTGACTTGCTGTGATCTGTCTGTGTGTAAAGGTTCGTTCCGCGTCTGGAAGTGAGGGTACTAATTGCTCCCTAAAATGGTACGAAAGTTAGTTTAAAGCTTAACATTATTATATTCGAAAAATTGTTTCATAATATAGTAGTTATTTTGTGTTAAAACTGTATATTTACTTGCTACTACATCGCGTGATTCTAAGCTACAATCATAATCAAACAAATCAAGCTGGCTTTTGTGCTTGTCATCATGCCTCATCTGATAGAGCCACTTGTGATCGTAACACGGCATGACTCGGCATTATGTTTTGCTGTTTTGTATGCGAATTGTGCTCTCGCAGTGCATTAATAATTAAACTTGAGACCACCAGTACATTAATGCGCTTTTTTGTGCGATGATTGATGGTTTTGTCGTGTTTTTTTCTTCAATTTTTCTGCAAACATTAGCATCTTCTCCCGCTGGTATGTCTTGTTGCTGCCACCGCCCTTCCTACGACGCTTGGTGCACGGATCCTTTCCGTAAATGTGTTCCCGGGGCGTAGCCACTGGATGATGATCAGTAGCATCCTGGAGGAGCTACTCGATCGGGGCCATGAGGTGACCGTCATCACCAACTATCCGAGGAAAAGTGCACACCCAAACCTTACCGAGATTGTAATCTCCCCGATCTACGACTTTTGGGGCAAATCGGTTAAGGTGGACTCGCTGTACGATCTTACCGACATCTCGGTGCACCAGATGCTGATGGACTTTCTGTATCCGCTGGGCCTTCAAACGGCTGAGTATGCGTTCACTCGGGACAATGTGATGGAGTTTCTGCGCAACGATAAGACGCAGTTCGATCTGCTGCTTGCGGAACAGTTCTATCAGGAAGCGTACCTGATGCTGGCACACAAGTATAAAGTGCCGATCGTGTCCATAGGTGAGCTATGATCGTGTGACGGTGTAGAAACAATGTTTAATGTTCCTTTACCATAAAACCCCAAACACACAGGTACGTTCGGGTTCGCACAGTACATGGGCCCAATGATGGGTTTGATGAACGCCTGGTCACACGTTCCGCACGAGTTTCTACCCTTCACCGACCACATGTCTCTCTATGAACGGGCTTATAACTCCTTCGTCAGTTCGTACGAGCTACTGCTTCGCTCCTGGTACTATCTTCCCGAGCAGCAAGCGATGGCGGACAAGCATTTCTCATTTCTGCCCGGTCCACTGCCCCGGCTGAGCGATCTCGAACGTCAAGTGTCGGTCATTCTGCTCAACAGCTATCCACCCCTTACTTCGACCCGTGCCAAAGTGCCCGGCTTGGTGCAGGTCGGTGGTTTACACATCAAACCGCCCAAACGTCTTCCGGACGATCTGCAAACGTTCATCGACGGTGCAACGGATGGGGTGATCTATTTCAGTCTCGGCACAAACCTCCGCTCAGCGGACATGCCACCGGAGAAGCTGTCCATCATACTGAAGGTGTTCGGTGCGATGAAGCAACGGGTGGTGTGGAAGTTTGAGGATGAGCGCATTCGCAACCTGCCCTCGAATGTGCTCGTGCGCAGCTGGTTGCCCCAGAGCGACATACTGGGCCATCGCAATGTGAAGGTGTTTATTACGCACGGTGGGCTGTTGGGCACGCAGGAAGGTGTGCATCGGGCGGTGCCGATGGTCGGTATACCGATCTACTGCGATCAGCACCTGAACATGAACAAGGCCACGCTGGGCGGGTACGCGGTGAAGCTGTACTTTCCCAACATTACGGAGGAATCGTTCCGCTGGGCGCTGGAGGAGGTGCTGTACAATCCGAGCTACAAGAAGAACGTGGACAAGGTTTCGCAGATCTTCCGCGATCGGCCAGTGCCGGCGCTGGAGGAGTCCGTGTACTGGATAGAGTATGTGATGCGGTACAAGGGGGCACCACAGCTGCGATCGGCCGGGTTGGATCTTCCGTGGGTTAGCTTCGCGTTGCTCGATGTGGTTGGGTTGCTGGTGATTGGGTTGATCGGAGGAGTGCTTCTGGTACGCCGGGTTGTATCGAAATTGCTCGGTGGAAAGCGTAAAAGTAAGCGAAAAAATGAATAATTAAATGGAAAAGAGAAAGAGAGAGAGAGAGTGTGTAGAAGATGTATCGTTAAATTTCAGATCTGGGAATAAGTTTACTTAAAAAATAAATTGCCTTTAACAAAGAGTGCTACTGTAATTGTGTCCATGGCTATGAATGGAAAGATGAAATGAGCCTAAAAGTATGCAATCTCATGTCATCAGTACAGCATACAGTGCTCTACAAAAAATGACAAAAGGGAATTTGCAGAAAGTTACATATTTGTTGCAATGCAGTTTCTCTTTGTAATTTCTATTAAATTTTTATGTCAACTACCTTTTAAATAACTACTCAATAATTTATTTTTATTAAAAACGATTCCAATTCCAACGATCTCTAATACTGAGAATATCACACTTAAACCGCCGTTAACTTTAAATGAACACTATTAGAGACGATGAACGTACGAATGAATGAACGGATGAATCCGACGATCATCCGGACACCTATTGGCAGCACCACCAGCCGTCTAGGCAAGATCACCGATTCACTAGCGCATTTCATGTCGAACCGTTCCCGTGGAAGCATGCGTGTGCTTCGTACCGCGTGAGACACTCGTTCGGTGTGTGTGTTCGTGTCCGTGTCTCTGTGTACGCGCGCGTGTTTGTGCCCCTGGTGTACACGAGCTTGGTTTGGTCTGCTTTTCCGTGTTTGGCCGTTTTGGTTTTTCCCCCCTAAGGTGAGCAAGAAAGCGTGCACAAATCAAAAGCAAAATAAAAGTGTCCCAAAACAATCCCAACCTATTTTGTGACGGTGACGGCGGTGTGTGTGTGTGTGTGTGTGTGTGTGTGGGACGGGTTGTACGTGTACGGGCAAGTACGTGACCAGGAATCACAATTAGGCACAGGCCCGGTGAGAGATGAATTTAAGTTGCTTGCTGTTGCTAGTTTTTGACGCTACAGCAAAACGACCGGTTTCCTGTTGTTGTTTGCGTACAGAATAGAAAGGATTTGCGTGTAGTTCCGGGAGTGTGCTGGTCACCATTTGTCTAACGGTTTTGGTGTTTTGAATGCACGTGCAGTTTGAGAATTGTCATTTGTGTTTCATTTGTTCTATATGGGGAAAAGTGGCACTGAACGTGTGTGAAAATCGAGAAGTAAAATTCAAACCACAACGCACAAGCACACTAATTATTAAATGCGCAAAAAAGCAACGGCAGCAGCAGCAGCAGCGTGACATTAGTGTGTGAATGCGCCGGGTCCGATCATCACTGTACGATCGTTGTGTATGCAGAAGGGCGGGGGAAGGGTGTACGGTGACGGTGTGTGTGTATCGATTAAAAGTGATTCAGCCGCAGCTACTAGCTGGACAGTTTTTAAGCCGTCCGTTTGCATGTCTAATGGTTTCCTGAATGCATTCTATGTTTCTCTCTCTCTCTCTCACTCTATTCCGTTCTGTTCATACTCGTACACAGGTGCATGTGTGTTTGAGGTGTTAGAAGAGGTGTGTCCGTGTCAGGTTGAATAGCTGCTTGTGGCGACGGAGAGTCAGTGCCAGTTGTCGGCATTCGGATTGTGTTTGTGCGATCTGGGTGGCGGACAATTCCAGCTTGGGTGCAATTGGCTTTTGTCATCCGCACTTTTCGAGGGGGTTCTCCGTGTCTAACCTCAGCTAACCTCCGTGTCTAACCAGCATACCCTTGGAGTGGTAAGTGAAGACACACAAACATTGAATGGGAAAAGCGTCGCATGCGGGAAGTAAAATAGAATTTTAAATGAATTTTGGAACATTTGTCTTTTTTGGCAAGCATTACAGGGTTTTCCTCGTAGTTGTGGGACACTTCCTTGACTTTTTCTTATAGCAAGTGAACTTCATAAGATCTATATTGGTCTCTATGGTAATCTGTTTTAAACAGGCTCCTTGGATTCCTATTGGATTTGGCAAACAAGGTTGCTACGGAGTTCAATTCCCATTACCATTAAGTTCAATTCACTTAAGAAGGAGTCAAGGAAGTGTCCCATAGGTATGATAACTCCTGGAAACCCCTGTATCTAACATCTAAATCTACAACCATGACTCATATTTAGGGGTAAAAGAACGCACACCTAAGTTCACTCTGGAATGATCTTCAAAAGCTCAAAAGCTGTTCCACGATCCCTTCTTTGGCACAAACACATCTCAAACATCAAGCAATTAACATTCAGCGCTGACGGTTTCTCATTACCAAAATGATATCATCCCCCTCGAAAAAGAAGGGAGTTTTTGGAGTAGCACCAAACATGGGTAAACGCTGTTCGGCCATCCCTTAGGCGCGGCAAGTGACTCCAAAAACAGCGACAAAAACCATTATAACAGTCACAGCATCGATCGCTTCAAAACCAATTTCCCTATTTTCCTCTTACTTCCCAGTGTTTGTGGAGTGTTTTAAATGATGGATCAATCTGTATTTGTCTCATCCAGTCTTGTTGTGCTGTTTGTCTTTTCTGCCATTATTTCTTTCACTTTCATGTTATTTCCGCAATGCTGAATTCAGAGGCGCAGGCCAGCATCATCATTTTGAAGCAGTTTGTTATTGTGCACCACTCTTTATGATTGCGCCCCATTTGCGGGCCCCTTTCTCACTTCCTTCCTCCAAAAAAGCTGCCAAGCTAAAACTCGGAAGACGGAAAGAGAAAATCGCAGTTTTGGTTCGTATGTTGGAGTGAAATAATAATGACCATTGCCGTGTGTGCCTTTTCCTTCCGACGGTTTTATGCAAATCTAGCGACTTAAGAGGCACACAGACACAAACACACTTAACAAAAGACGCTACCGGTGCTGAATGATGCGGGTGCTTTTTGTGCGTTTTTTTTGTTTATTTTGGCTGCCTTTGTGTGTGTGTGTGGCTGGTCGGCGGGCGACACCTTGCCCACGGTACTGACAAAAACGCACCTCGAAAAGCAAAAGGAAAGCCCCGGCAATGGCGCACTGAAGAAAGCCGCCCAACAAAACATGGGTATTTGTGACGGTTGTGTGCCGCTCATTTGTTTTCGCTTTCTTTGCAGAATATAAATGGTCGATAACGAAACGGTTCACCATTTGAATGTGCTGTGACAAACGGCGTGAAGAGATTGGCGTTTGGCAGTGTAGTGCTGCGATATCAGTTGATCATGCTCTCTCATACACACGCGCAAGATCGCACTGGGAGATTGAGTTTCCACCCCTTTTTATCGGTTCCGGTTGTATCACAACAGAGATAAAAAATGGATGATTTCATAAAACACACACACACACACAAACCAAAAGGGGTGAAAGTATGCGAAAATGTGCCGCTCATAAATCACCCTCAGTGACGCTTCTGCCCCGTGATCATGAACATAGGTGCGAATGTGATGTGTTGGTTGTTTTGGCTGCCGAATTCTTTGCACGTTGCGGAAACAGCCTACAAACACAACCGTTTGGTTGGTTGTAAAATTTGAGGTAGAAATCAATCAAATCAACACCCGCTACAACATGCAGCAAACATGAAAGTCAACACGAACGGGGCAAATAGTTCGGGTCGGCGTTATGTGTGGTGAGTCAGAGAGACAACGATCAAACACGGTACGATAGAATAAATATGACCGATAAGCTACACTATTGTACCGCTCGTTGGAATGTTTATCATGGGAAAACATGTAAAAAAAAGAAACGGATAAGCAAGCAAGAATATTTCGGAGAAAATTCATTTCCTACTCATCGCAAACACAGCTACAGTGTAGAACAGGGTTTGAAGCAAGATAAAACTTCCGATTACTGCCGCCCAGCTGATAAGGTCATTTTCCCCCATTTCGATGCTTTTATTTCACTCCCAAAGCCCCAACACATTTCTATGCACCGTGCGTATGCTCTTTAACCGCTTTGTGTGCGTGTATGTGAGGTTGTTGGATTGGATAGAGTGAGAGGGAGAGAGGGAGAGAGAGAGAGTTGACCGTTGATCATTATTTTGATTGTTTTTGATTGCAAAATTAGAAGCACATCTTGATAATAAAGCCGCACAGTACACGGAGTGGGAGTGAGTCTCCATGGAGATTTCAGAAACAGTTGGTGGGATACAAAGTAGGCGAGATTTAGCTCAAAACACATTCAACAGAGCCAGTGTTCCAAACTCGATCGTCAAAGTGATCGTCAAAAATGACATAAAATGGTGACTTCTTTTGATCTTGCAAGAACATTTTTTCATATTGTACGCATGACTGATCAATATTCTGTTAAAAATTGAGTAAAAACAAAGAATTTTACCTAATCATAACAAACGTTCCTCTTTGAACGAATTTGGTTCACTGGCTGATTGATTCAATGAAAAATGGGTGAAAAAACATGAAAACTGTAACGTTTTATCGAGAAAAAAGCTTCTTGGATCCTGGTCACGGCACCAACATAATTTTTGCTTTCTATAGAACTGAATCAATCTAGCAAACGGGCATTTTTTTGCACCTTTCAATTCCCCAAAAAGAACAATTTTCACTATAGGTAATCAAACTAAAGCATCCCAAATTCCACGAACGATAAAATCGTTTGCTCATCTCACACGCTATCTTCCTCAACAACAAAAAAAAAACGACCATAAAAATCTGATCCGAGTTTTATTCTCTTTCCTGTCTGTCTGTGACTATCAAACCGCTATTCCCCTTCAGCAAGGTTCCCCCTTCAGTTTGTGAGCGAGATTTTTTTTATTGCCAATATATTCTGCTAAACGAACTATTTCCTATCGCCGTAACCACACAAAACGACAGTGGTTGGGGCATCTCTCTCCCCCCAAAAAAAAAAAGATTGCCCGCAAATCATCAGCCAAATGGGTTGTTTTTTTATTCGTGGGTTACCGTTGATGGGATGTTATGGATTCTGTGTGTGTGTGTGTGTGTGTTTTTTTTTGCATAATCCTCTTCTTCCCTCTTGCAATAGGTTACAAACAAACACACACGTACACTCCCCGGTGATGCTACTAATGCTAAGGGTCAGATTGACCCTGAGACCCATGTTCGGGCACGGTGGGGGGGGGGGGGGGGGGGGCATGATAAGCAAAGCACACCGGATCGTGCCGCTGTTTCGTGTGAATGAGTGTTTTTTCGTTGCTGCTGCTGCCACTTTGCCTTGCCACTTCACTGTAAAACTGCAGCTTCGTTGCGCAGCATGAAATTGGTTCCATCCGTCCTACACTGAGCTGGGGGCAGCAGGGGAGAGGATTATGGTAATGCACGGTTATCACACCAAATCATACCTGCCTGGATGGTGTGTGATCATCATAAATAAAAGAACAGAATACAAAAGCCTGTTTGTCGTCGGGCAAGCGCACACCCAGAGCAAGAACGATCGCGAATGCGCAGCTGCGATCAGCCAGGAGGAGGCTGCGAATCTGTTACTTCATTGTATTTTTCTGAGGTTCCAGATCCAGCGCAAAAAAACACATCCCAGTCGGCGTCGCCGTCGTGTTCATGCTGCTGCTGCGGTGTGCGCTCGTTCTGGCTTTGCGCGCCATTCGCGCGAATGGATTGATTCGAGTAAATTGTTCTGAATTATTATGGTAATTGTCGCCTCATTGAGGTTTTCGCGTCTGCCAGCGGGCCAGAAATATAGATGTTGGGGCCAGCTGCAGCGCCACAGGAGGCAGGGAAGGTCGGTCCCGCGTCGTGACGATGGTGAAATATGCCGTGCGCGCCGAAATCGTGCGTTTGCGCGGGATAGAACGCGATCGGCGTGTGTACAGTGCTGGACAAACGGTTAGCAGCACAGCACAGTTGTTGTTGTTGCGCTTGCCCTTTGCTCTTGCTGGTTGATCTAGCAGGCGAGCATTTCGGGCGAGTGTGTGCATGCGTTTTGTTTCGCTGTGAGTGTGTGTGTGTTGGTGTATAACAACACAAACAAACGATAGAAGTAATCGTCATCAGTAAGTAAAGTCTGGACGGACGGACGTGCCGCCCTTTGTGTTTGCTTTTAATTCGCGTTAGCATTTGGCTGAAGGGAGGAGGGGGGGGGGGAGGAGGTGAAAAAGAGATTTGGGGGTGTGGGCAGTAGAAGTGAGTGTGATTAAAAAGAAACGAAACGTGATCGACAGACTGTTTTGTGTGCTGTTGCAATAATAGAGAGAGAGATTTTGTAATGCGTTTTGTTTTGGCAGGGGCTGCTGCTGCGCTCTGTGGCAAGAGATTTTAATGGGGTCTCTTTTTTCTTTATGTTTGTGATTGTTGCTCATTACTTAATAATGAATATAACCATTCTTAGTATAAGTAACATATAAGATAAGCCGAAATTACTAGTTTGATTGTAATTGGTCATTTCCCCCGATAGAGATTCGATCAGTAGCTGGGCATGCGTAATTGTGTCTCCTGCCTTTACCAATGTCACTAACAGAGCAGTACACGGAACATGCAATTATAAGCCAATAAGAGGTGAATTGAGAATAAGTTATTGCAGAGTTGTTATTTCCTATTCCTATTTATACAAAAGCACAACCAACGTTACACGAAAGAAGCAAAGGTTACCAATCGTGTGAAAATGGGATGAAATGGTGCGAATGATGGAGCTCTGTACATGGAGGGTGACATTCGTCTGCCCTTCTAACGTGCTGCTTCATCTGTTGCCGTCACGCGGTGGGTGTTAATGTTGCGGAAATTGGCCCTCTCGCAAGATCGGAAGCAGATGGCTCGTCCAGCAGAGAGAAAGGGAAAGAAATAGTGGAATGCGATGGCCGGACACAATTTAGGTCACACCCGACCCGTCGCCGCCTGCATGCTCTGCACAGCGTGTTAGACACAATCAAACAGTGTCGATCGTGATGCGCGGTCATGCTTCTACACCTTTAAATGTAAAAGGTTGGCTTGCAGTTTATACTGCTTGAAAGGTACTTCCGCTCTCAGCAAAGGTGGGCAGCAAATGCTGACCAAAAAAACAATACACTGCAGTAGCCCTGCAACGCTTCCACCTCTCTTTCGCTCTCGCTCGTGTATCGATTGTTTACGCAAAAGGCGGGAGCAATAAATGCTCATCGATGATTAATTTCCGCATCGGAACGGCGTTACTTGCGCAACGGCGCATTATGTTGTGGCTGATTTTGGACATTCAGCTGCGGGCTGGCACAATGAAATCAAACATCAAATACATGCCAAATGTATCACCCCCAAAAAATCCCGTTGCTCGCGTCGAAAGCGCAAACCAGCGATTGCGCAATGCAGTTGCTGCCACCTTTAACTAACTAAACTAATGAAAACCTAAACGCAAGGGTAGAAGAAAAACTTAATTCCACTGCACACAGGGTTTATGCTGGAAATGCTTGAAAAGAAAGGGCAAGAAAAGCACTGATTCATTGAAAATTAATCGAACCATCGATGATGCAGGGTATGCGCGAAAGGGAACGTGCTGATGTGGGAACCATTTTGCCCGTTTTTCATGGCGCCAAAGCGTTGGAAATTATTAATAGCCATCATCAGTCGCTTGATCTACGCCGGTCGGCGGTCAGTTGGAGTGGAGAAAATTAATCTGCCCCTGCAATGACCAAGTGCCACGGCTTCACATTATGATGTAAAATGCTGCTGGTGGTTGCCCAGGCTGGATGAAAGTGGGCAAATTATTAATGACAATTTGGCACGCAATTTTTCTGCCACATTTACTGTGAGGGGCCCATGTTTGACTTTCATGAGCGGGGCTGGGAAGATAAGTTTTCTTGCGTAATCCCGAACTGGTGGTGTGAAATGAGAACTCATTACTCTTTTTTTTCTCGGTCTCGGACTCGCTCCTCTCACAGCGATTTGGGGTGGCCTGATTTTTACTTTCATTCCCCCCAAAAAAAGAAGGAGAAGAAGATGATCGTTTACGTCAACACGATCAACACGCATCTCCTGGGGAGAAGCAATGCACGGGATCATCGGGTAAATGTGTGAATCTTCACCATATTCTACTATCACTTTCGGATGGAGGAAAACATGGCATGGCTCTTCTCGTGCGAAAATGTGCTTCCCATACGAGCGAAAAGAGAGTGAATGAGGGAAAACACGAAAAAAAAATCCCTTCAACACGTCGATCAGCCGTTGCGTGGAAAGTAAAAACCTAAAAACAAACGATTACGTACTAAGGTGCCACGCTTTACAACGCATCCGCACGATCGATTCGATGAGATGAGCGCAAGTGGAAAACATGCGCGCAAGAATTACGCATCCGTTGCGCCTCCGGTTGTGCGTCGTTCGTCGTTGCCGGTGCATTGTCGGTTGAAGCATTTATTTATTTGTGTGCACTTGCGGAACGAAAAGCAGCCGAAGTCGAGGGTTTTGAAGACATCATAATCGCGCCAGGGTGGTGAAAAGAATTCCCACTGAAGTGAAAGAACGTGTCGGGCGTCGATTGTTCCCATGCTCCTCCACTCTCGAGGTGGTGTAAATTCCTGCCACTGAAATTGATGTTATAAAATTCCCCCTACCATAGAGGGAGCGGTGTGTCTTACGGCACCAACACGCTTCACACATCCACTTCACATTGGCACATTTTTGTTTCGTTTATTGAAATGGGATGCTTCCTTTTATGAGCGCAGATTTCCCATCCCGCCAAACCCGCTGGGAAAGTATTAATTTATGAGTTAATCGAGCTAAGGTTGCGTCGCGTTTTTTATGTACGATCATCAGAGACATTAGAGCGCAAGCGGTCTATAAAAGTATTCAATTTGGTTTGATGGTCGCATGTAGAGACCACCGCCTAAGCGTTGGCGCTCTGTTAGAACAGGACAGGTGAGCTTTGACCTGGATTGCATTGTTACCCGGACAACGGTGCGTAGTGTGCGTAGAAGTTGACGGGGTGGCAGTACAGATGATTACGTTTAATTTTCTCGTCACGTTGTGTTCTGTCGCTGTCGTTGTTTGTGCTCTTTCTAAAAACCAACATGCCAGGCCAGTGGAAATGTTTTCCCATGCTACAAGCGCTGTGTGTTGTCCAAACCTTGTCCGAGCGGTGTTGATTTTTCTTTCCTGTTTGTGTGTGTGTGTGTGTGTGTGTGTGTGTGTGTGTGAAAACAACAGACACTCCCCTGGCGTGAAAATGGCTTTTTAAACTCCCATGCTAATGCATCCATGGGAAGAGGGCTACTGGACATGGTACATAGTTGAAGATAGAAGCCCTTTCGCTTCCCTTCTCCGGGGTTGGTCCGAATATTGGTGGCTTAGAGATCCCAATCGGTGAGTCTGGGTTTTATTACATTTTATTGTCTTTTCATTCCAACCCTCTTCTGAACGTAAAGTACGAATTTAATGTTATCACAGCCACAGAATCTCGGACCATGGAGTTGTTTCTCAAGCGCCTCGGAAGAAGCGCCCCGAACGAACGATCTAGCTGACCCAAATCGTAAAAGGTGAGAACTGGATCAACTGTCCAACTGTCGTGAACTGAGGCCCTTTTTGCGCCCCACCACCGGCTGAAACCGAAAACCTTTCGCTGCCCGATCAATCCCGAGGTTCTGCCGGCAAAAAGGGGAGACCTGTGGCTGGGAGTGGCGAGGCCGGAAAAGAGGCCAAACGGGCCAGCACATTTGCCCATTTGTGGTTTGCTAGTTGGTTCGCCGCTTCTTCTTTGGTGTGTGTGTGTGTCCGTATTTGGCTTTACTTGGTCATTGCGCGCTTCCCGTGCCGGGCATTTCTTTGTACCCCGTTCTCAGGTGAGTGTGTGTAATGGAGACTTTGCGTCTAAGATGGCTTTGCGTTTGCACACGAGGGAAATATCTATCGTGGAGGAAGTGAAGAAGAAGAAGAAGGAGGAGTATAGGAAACGGGGAAGAAAGCAAAGAAGGAATGTTTGTCTTTTTACTCCATTGTTGAGCTATAATCCTCATTGCTCGTAGCTCGTATTTGCTTGCTGGGGTCGTCTGCTGGAGAGAGGATGAAGAAATGCGGAACAAACATGACCATCTTACTCGGAACCTTTTCCACCCGTTTCGTTTCATTGGGTGGGTGTTCGGTTGTGTAGGGTTAAGATGCTCCACTATGACATTTAACGATGATGGACGCGGTCGCCTGTAGGTGAAAAGTAGATAAAACGGAAAGCTCGTCCATTTCGTTTTGGCCCGTAAACTGTTGCTCTTGGCTATTTTAATAATTCAGATGTTAAAGTCTGTAGTGCTACTGATAAAAGGGCAGCTAATTCCAGCACACCAAGATGCTCTTACTTATATAAATCATAAACAAAAACAGTAAAGCCTCTACATCCACTAATTCCTTTCGGGGTTATAAATTGAGATCATCTCAACCTGGCCCAGGTCTCTTCAACACCGCTCCAAGGTTACCTCGAGCAAGCTCTGGACACAGCTCTGGGCTTAATTTGTGTACATCTTGTCTGTTAGCTGCGGCTCTTAATGTGCTCCACCGGTGTGGCGATGGGGTCTTATCAACGACACCGGTAATTGTGGCCAGTTTCCAGTTGGTAAAACGGTAGCGGAATACGATACAAGTAGCGGAAACTGTGTCAGGAGAAATGTTTGTCTTGTACGACGGTGTGTGTGTATGTGTTTGTGTGGGCAGATGGAACTGGCACGCGTTACGGTTACGGATCTATTGCTGGGGAAGTTAGTGACAGAAGCGATCGTCGGAATTGTTATTAACGAGTTTTAAATGTTGGGGGCTTTGCGCTCTCTTCCGAAAGTAATCATTGGAGACATATAATTTTTGGGCTGTTTCTACACAAAATAATACCCGACAGTCGATGTTGGTTGTGGTGCCAATGCACAAGGCCATTGGCATATGGGTCAGGTCAGTGTGTATGTGTACTACACGCTACAACGAGTGCAAATATGCATTTCCGTCGTTGGAATTTATGGTTATTGCCAAAGCAAAAAGGGTAACTCACTAACTAACTAGCACACACACACACACACAAACTCATACAAACGGTGCAACATGGTGTGACCGGACACGGCCTAGCCGTCGGTGTTGGTTCTGTGGTGATCATACCACATACCGCGTACCCGTAAGGCGCTACGTTTTTGTGTTCAGCACTGTCAGCGCCGGCAGTGCAATCACGACGTTGTACTAGCGTCCGCTAGATGGCACTAGAAATGATAGGGAGTAGCAGGACGACAACGTAGGGACCGAACATCCACGAACCATAGGAGAGCAGGGATAAACGATCGCACCGATAGGAGAGCAGGGAAAAACGATCGCACCGATAGGAGAGCAGGGATAACCGATCGCACCGGGCGATCGTCTCTCTCTTATCATTCCGACCGCCAAACGGTACGCTCGTGAGGTTCTTCCGTTCCGGTTATCTGTGCGTGGTTATAGTGCGTATTAATAAAGTTGGTGTACGACTAAAACCCAACAAGTGGTGACCCCGACGTGATCCGCGCATAACGGAAAAAACGGAAGATAGTGCAATAGTGAACGCTACATTGCGCTGTTTAAGGTGCCGTTGTCCAGGAAGATAGTGCAACCGCACCGACCAGCTTCCTCTTCGTGTGCGAGCTTAACCAACGCCGCCGCACCGCACCGCGCAGCATCCTCTCTGTGTGAGAATTTGTGCAATGTCGTTGCACAGCACCGTGCTGCACCGTGCTTGAGTTCATCGTCACACCAAACTGAGCCACGTTTAGCTACGTTTCGCCTGAACCACGTCATCGTCTAGCAGTACGCATTGACACAACAAAGCTAAACGCACTTTGACGCATCGTGCACAAACGGGCAAACCAACCGCGCATTGCACCAGTTCCGAGCGTCACCGGAGTCCTGCCATCTATACGCACAGGCAGTGCCATCCTTGCGGACCCCATACTCGGCATTAAAAGTGCAAGCCGGTTTCACATTCCGGTTGCCGTCATCACCCTAACTCAGTGGCACCGATCGGCAGTTGCAAAGTGCCTGCAGCACCGCAGCAGGATAATCATCTTGCGGCAAGTACCGTGTCATCGGGATTATCGCAGCTGCACCAGAAATCACGTGAAACGATACCACTGCTGCGTCATCGCTCTCATCGCAGTTCATCGACGCCACCTCGTGGCAACCGCCATCGCAATTCATCGACGCCACCTCGTGGCAACCGTCATCGCAGTGCATCGAAGCCACCTCGTGGGAACCGCCATCGCAGTTCATCGACGCTACCTCGTGGCAACCGTCATCGCGGTGCATCGAAGCCTTCCCGTGGAAATCGCCATCGCAGCTCATCGACGCCATCGCAGCTCATCGGCGTCACCTCGTGGCAACCGCCATCGCTGTGCAGCGACGTTATCGTTGCAGTTTATCCACCACAAGGAAACCATCGGTGAGCGCGTTCCATTTTATATCATTTTTTTTTGTTACTCTGAATATTTTTTTTATTACGTGGTCGAATATCACCAAACCATTGTAAATTGCCGCACTACGCACACTAGATTAGCCAACAATAATTATATCATATTACATTATTATATTCATTTACACATTATTACATCATTATATTCATTTACACATTATTACATTATTGTATTCATCCACACAATATTACATTATTATATTCATTCACACATTATTACATTATTAAATTCATGTACAAATTATAGTCGGTCGCGCACATTATATATGGTGAAATTAGGACAGTGTAGTTAGCATAGTCGAAAGTGTCAAACGAACAACAGCCATAATTGTGAAACGTAGTGATTGCAATGCCGGGGACTGCGGTGAAGGACACAAAGACTGGCGGGGGGTCGGTACCTGGTACTCCAACCGCCGACCCACCTCCAGTCGTGATCACAATGCCGGGGGCCGCAGCGAAGGGCACGAAACCTAGCGATGGCTCGGTACCTAGCACTTCTGCGACCAATGCAACCCCAGAGATAGCACGTGTGTCCACAAAGCTTCCTTCTTTTTGGGAAGACTCTCCTGCAGCGTGGTTTGCAGCGGCTGAGGCAGAGTTCGACGTTTCTAACGTCATAAGAGAACGCACACGTTATTCGTATTTGATAAGTGCGCTTCCAAAGGATGTTTTGAAAAAGGTGATGGACGTTGTTTCCACACCGTCACAAGATCAACCATACACTTATTTGAAGACTCAATTGCTTGAACGCCTTACGATCAGTGAGGAGCAAAGGATATCGCAACTTTTATACCATGTTGAGATGGGAGATAGAAGTCCCTCGGAATTTTATCGCCACATGGTACAGTTAGCCGGAAATTCTGCTAATTTGACCACTGAGCTTATTCGTAAGCTGTGGCTCTCGAGGCTACCGAAAACAATAGAGGTCACGCTCATTGCAATCGACGCAAGAGACATTAACGAGCTTCTACGGATAGCAGATAGATTGTGGGAAACAACACAAGCTGGAACAGTAGCTGCAGTTGCAAGTGGTTCTTCTGAGAGAATCTCGAGGCGAATTTCCGAAAATCAAAATACGGAATTTCTGAAGCAGGAAATAGAAGAACTGCGACGAATGATTGAGAATCTTTCCCGACGTTCTAGGAGCAGCTCTCGTGGACGCCCACGAAACGACACGCGTGGTAAGCGATACAATCGCTCACAAAGTCGAAGACAGCATTCGACTTGTTACTATCACCATCGTTTCGGTGAGGCAGCAAGGAAATGCTTGCCACCCTGTGATTTTGGGGTTTCACGTGACACGTCTTCCAACCCTTCCGTCCCAAAAAACTAATTCGCTCAGCGGATGAGACGGAAAATCCGCGAGCAGTCAGAGGGTCCCATCGTCTTTTCATTGACGATGAAGCATCGAAACTAACCTTTTTGATCGATACTGGGGCCGATGTTTCCGTCATACCCCACAACTTGCTTGGCAAATGTGCAAAACAAACTGATAATTTTTTAGTTGCAGCAAATGGCAGCTCAATTTCTACATACGGTACTCAATTATTAACAGTCAGCCTTGGTTTGAGACGAGTTTTTAGCCATTACTTCATCCTGGCAGCCGTAAATCGCCCCATTATTGGAGCTGATTTTTTGGCCACACACGGACTGCTGTTAGACCTCAAGAGGAAACGTTTAATCGATCCTCTCACAGGACAGGAAACAACAGCAGTGGTCGCAGTAGTAGATACTCCGACGCCGAAAAACTACCAAATGGAAACCAATCCATTTTCAGCCATTGTAAAACAGTACCCTTGCTTGGTGGAACCCCCTAACTACAAGGCACCAATTCGTCACACTGTGACACATTCCTTAGAAACCAAAGGTCCATTGCCATTTTCGAAACCACGGCGTCTTGACGCACAAAAACACAAGATAGCTCAAGCAGAATTCCAACATATGTTGGACCTGGGAATCTGCAGAGTTTCTTCTTCTTCAGCTTCATCTCCTTTGCACATGGTACCCAAAAAGGATCACGATTGGCGTCCATGCGGAGACTACCGCCGGCTGAATGCAATAACTACCCCTGACCGATATCCAATTCCGCACGTGCAAGACTTCACGATGAATCTGCACGGTTGCAAATATCTTTCGAAATTGGACATAGTGAGAGCGTACCACCTCATCCCCATTGCTGAGGAGGACATATATAAAACTGCCATAACAACACCGTTCGGATTGTTTGAGTTTCTACGTATGCCATTTGGTTTGAGAAACGCGAGCCAAACTTTTCAACGATTTATGGACAGTATATTTAGAGATCTCGACTTTGTTTTTGTTTACATCGACGATATCCTGATTGCCAGTTCGTCACATGATGAACACGTTGAACACTTACACACAGTCTTCAAACGACTAGCGGAGCATGACATAAAAATCAAAGCATCCAAATGTGTTTTTGGTGTCTCCAAATTGGACTTCTTAAGCCATACTATATCGGAAGAAGGTATAACTCCCTCGTCAGAAAAAATAGACGCAATTCGCTCCTATCCGACACCAATGTCAGTGAAGCAACTTCAGAGAATAATAGGGATGATCAATTATTATCATCGATTCATCCCTCATGTCTCAGAGAAGCTTGAACCATTGTATCGCGTAATTGCTCATTATAGCAACAAAAAGGTGAAAGAGAAGTTCATTTGGACGGATGAATGTGAAATTGCTTTTCAACAAGTAAAGGATGATATATCAAATGCCACTCTTTTAGCACATCCCCAGCGAGAAGCACCTCTAACCTTGACAACAGATGCATCCAACGTCGCTGTTGGAGCAGTGTTACACCAGAAGCAAGGCCAACATTGGGTACCTTTAGCATTTTTTTCTAAAACTATTACGCCTACCGAGCAAAGATACTCCACATTCGATCGTGAATTATTAGCAATAGCACTAGCCATTAAACACTTTCGATACTTTCTGGAAGGTAGATTGTTTACAGTATTCACAGACCATAAACCTCTCACAACCGCGCTAACATCGAAGGCAGAAAAATCACCACGTCAGAGTCGACAACTTGATTTTATATCACAGTTCACCAATGACATTCGTTACATAGCTGGTGATAGCAACGTTGTAGCTGATGCGTTATCGAGAGTGGGCGAAACACAAGTTATAACCAACATAACTTATGAGACGTTCTCCCAAGAACAGAAAACAGACAAACAATTACCACAGCTATTAGAAAACATGAAAAACACAAAATACAAACTTAGTCAACTAGTGCTAGACAAAACCAGCCTAGTTTTTGAAACCTCTGCGGGAAAGAACAGGTTGTACGTACCATTGTCTCTGAGAAAAATCATTTTCGATAATATTCATAGCTTTTCGCACCCAGGAATCCGTGCTTCACGGAAAATGCTGGTGGAACGATATTTTTGGCCTTCTATTAATAAAGATGCAGCAAACTGGACGAGAGCCTGTATAGGATGTCAGAAAGCAAAAGTGGTGCGACACACTCGTTCGCCACTGGAAACATTCCAGGTACCAAAAGGAAGATTTGACCACATCCACATGGATATCGTGGGTCCATTGCCTCCTTCAGAGGACAAGATGTATCTTCTGACCATCGTCGATCGCTTCACACGATGGCCGGAATGTTTCCCCATGACAGACATCACAGCACCAACTATTGCAAAAACATTTGTAGAGCAATATATATCGCGTTTTGGATGCCCGTTAGTTGTAACAACTGATAGAGGTCGTCAGTTTCAATCTAGACTGTTCGAGGAATTGACAAAATTGCTCGGCACTCATCACATAAAAACTACAGCCTATCACCCGCAAGCCAATGGCATGGTCGAACGATTTCATCGGCAACTGAAGGGAGCTATAAAAGCGCACGATGATACCTTACATTGGACTCGATATTTGCCTCTAATTTTGCTTGGCATAAGAGTTTCCTTTAAAAACGACATCAAGGGTTCCCCAGCGGAAATGGTGTATGGACAAAGCCTAAGGCTTCCGTCCGAAGTTTTTACACCCTCCGATAATAACCCGACAGATCTCCCCGATTTCATCCTAAATTTGAAAAATGCATTCAGATCCGTGGAACCTATTCCCCCTAACATAAAACATAGCTACTCACAGTTCATGCCCAAAAGCCTGGAGACGTGCAAGAATGTCTTCGTTAGAGTTGACAAAGTCAAAACTGGTTTACAACCACCTTACGAAGGACCCTACGAAGTAATACGTAGATGCAGAAAATTTTTCATAGTCAAACGAAATAACAAGAACGAATCGATCTCCATAGACAGACTCAAACCAGCGTTTGTTCTCGAGGGTCTGACCAAAAAGAAGCAACTACGATTCCACATCAATTAATGCCATAGTCCGCGTCTCGCGTTTGACGGCAATTATATCCAAAAAAACAGTGACTCCGTCACTGGAGGGGGGTCCTGTGGTGATCATACCACATACCGCGTACCCGTAAGGCGCTACGTTTTTGTGTTCAGCACTGTCAGCGCCGGCAGTGCAATCACGACGTTGTACTAGCGTCCGCTAGATGGCACTAGAAATGATAGGGAGTAGCAGGACGACAACGTAGGGACCGAACATCCACGAACCATAGGAGAGCAGGGATAAACGATCGCACCGATAGGAGAGCAGGGAAAAACGATCGCACCGATAGGAGAGCAGGGATAACCGATCGCACCGGGCGATCGTCTCTCTCTTATCATTCCGACCGCCAAACGGTACGCTCGTGAGGTTCTTCCGTTCCGGTTATCTGTGCGTGGTTATAGTGCGTATTAATAAAGTTGGTGTACGACTAAAACCCAACAGTTCCATTACAACACGAGATGACCCATTCTAGCCCCGCTGACCGATGGAGAGCGCGCGTACGTGATGACATAATGCAGATTCTGTGCCGCACTAAACACCCTTCAATTAGAGCTGGAAAATGGTCTATAAATCAGCATGCATGAATCATACAACGATTGATTGTGTTGGTAGTGGTAATTCTACAAAACATTCTCTAGATTGCGTTCTTAAATTGAACTGCTTTTTGCAACATCACTACAGAATTAATCAAAAAAACAAGCTTGTGAAATTAATTACCTTCCTTCCGTTCAGATCAAAACGATCCATCTAGCAGCAAGTCATCAAACTACTACTGGACATCCCACAAGACCCGGTTCTGTTCGCCTTTCCATTCCCGCTTCGGCCTTCGTTGATCAATCAATCTTCCATTTTGGCCTTCCGTAAGATCCATTCCTCCTCCATTCGTCTCCAAAACGGTCGAAAAAACGGAGTGTCCCAAACCGTTGGGTGTCCCAAAATTGGTGCCTTTCCACTTCCTTTCTGTCCACCACCACTCAGCACCACCCACGGTCACGCAATTGCACGAGCGCGCGTGATAAAGTAGATTATCTACACTTGGGGTCTTTGTCTTGTTCTTCTCCTAGATGCCAAGACATCGGTCAACGGCGCGCGAGCGCGCGCGGTTCGTTCCGACGAACGTACATTTCTTGACGATCATTCGCTACGGATGGTGGAGCTTTCCAACGGGGTTCTTGTGTCCGGGCCTTTGACCGAACTGAGGCCGGCACACACACTGTAACTGTACCTTTTTTGGGGGGAAAACATGGAAGAAAGGGGTAGTTTAATTGTGTGAACTGCTGCTGCCACTCGGCCACTCTACGTGGAAATGAAATGGCTTCTTTTGGTGTGGTGATACAATGCTGTCCAGTTGAAAAAACTCGCTTGTAATTGCGGAGCTGTACCGTTTTTAGCACTGATGAGGAGCATAAACAGCTTGCTTGCCAAAAAATGTAAATGTCTTTTCAGCCAGACAAACCCATTTAAAACATTCGGTAAAAGGGGGAACAACAGCAAATAATTTAAATTCTTTAAACGTTACCTGTTACCTGTTGGCTTAAGGTTATCAACACTTCTTGTTTGCTGGTTCGTGTTTGGGTTTTGGTTTTGGATGATGCTCACGCATGATCAACATTATGTAAAACACGGCCGAGTTTAGAGACGATCATTTCCTGCATAATATTCTTTCATCCAAGTGTGCCGGGCTGAATCGAGAATGTTTTATTCATGCACGGAACTTTATTCCGTGGGTTACTAGATTGCTCCACATCATTTCCAGTCGTGGGAAACTGCTGCCGAAGGTGCGTTGTAGAACAAAATGTCCCCAACTGGTTTCATTTCGTTCCTTTGGTGGCAATCGGGCAATGAGAGATTGTAGTGCTTCCATGGTGTAAAAATGTATTATTTCTGCGTAATGCAAAAATGGAATTCATTTCCCCCCGAAAAGGGGTCAATATTAATCCCGACGTATCGAAAGCCCACACTGTGCCGATGAACAAAGCGCCTGAAATTATGCTAATTGAAAGCCTCGGTACAAATTGCATATCATCAAACGCAACGGCGCTGCGAATTACCATTTTAATGCCCGTTTTTCCACCCCTCCCCTTACGATAAAGCTGTATTTGGTGATGTGTTGATTTTTTATTTCTCTTCTTTTGCAATAACCGCTAATTTGTTGCGGGCATTTCTCCTTGATTGATCTTTCCACCTCCCCCTTCGTTTTGGGGCAGCCCTATAATTGCGCTAAGCATTTGGTGGAAAAGTGCAGCTTTTAATACCAGAAGAAAAGGGCCAACAAACCATCTAACCCTTCTCTTCTGAAGTGAAATGGGGTGGGATGGACCTTTGTTTGCTACTCCTAAACCACAGCACCACCAACACCAGCGGGAAGGCTCGTTTCACTTTCATCCGAAATCCCTTCCGAAACTGAAACCGAAACCGGCGACCACCCGGTTCGCGGTCAATTAGAAGTGGGTTGGTAACCCATCACCATCCATCCTACGATGGGAGCTATTGGGTCCGGCTAATTACTAATTACAAACGAGTGCTAATATGCGGCACGCATCGTGGTTGTTGCGGTGGCAACCACCGAACGCACGCTGCTTACCGACCAACGTGTGTTTGGGTGAAGAAATGCGCCCAGTTGGCTTTGCTCCGTTGGAAGAAGGCCACTGTTGGGTAGTGAAAGGGAGAAAGGGGAGAGGAGAGAGGAGCGGTACTGTTGAATTTGACGCAGTGAAGCAATTAGTGGTAAAGAGTGGTGGTTTGTTGTTGTTGCAAGTAAATGAATGAGAAAGGTATTTAATCGAAGATCGGTTTCGGATTGTATGGACAGAAGAATAAAATGAGTGAAATAATTATACGGGAGTGTCGATCGGTGGAGCAATGTGGGGATGTAAATTTTCATCAAAAGTATGCTGAAGTACGATCGAGAGCCGATGGAGTTATGAGTGTTTGATGATAACATGTTATTAACGTTCCATTGCCTGGTGTCTTGTACAGTATGAGTTTTAGATGGAATGTGATGTGTTTGTTCGAATAGTAACATCGATAGAGTGGATGCCATGCACAACGACTGCCGTGCGTTCAAATCTAATCTCTAAAGGAGCGCAAAAGGCAGGCTCTGAAACTTTTTCTCTCTTCATTCAGCACTTCAAACAAGCAACAGCGGCGGGCAACTCCGGAAATGAAATAAAATAATGCGCAGATTAAAATAAACCTTTCACAATTAATTAAACTAATGTATCCAATCTCTCTAATCAGCTTTCGGTAACCGCCAGGGTACCGTTTAGCATTTACCAGGGAGCCGAGCCGCTGGGAGGGGGTAGGGTATCAATAACAATTATCATAAAAAAGAGGGGCGGGCAGCAAGCAGCTTCCCTTAGTCCTCCTCCCCCCCATCACAACAAAAATCAATATTCAAAACGGAAGCGCGTTTTAACATAAGTCGAACTGTGTTAAGCCCCCGAGATGATGATATTTTATACACACACAGCTAACAAAAGCCTACGGGCCGATATTGGCCCTTTTTATTTAAGCCTACATCCAGCCTACCCAGACGGCGGTGCTGCATAATTGGGCGCTAATGTTGAGCCGCCCATTGTTGCTGAGCGAAAGCATCATAACTCATAAGTTGGGACTTGGGCTTTGCGCTTCCTTTACAAGAGAGGCAGAGAGAGAGAGAGACAAGCTTGACAATTGCGTTCGTTTGGGGTTTGGTGCGCCGTCTTTGTTCGCTTTTGTAAGAGAAGGAAGAAAGGAAAAAAAGCTTTCAAAAGGGTCCCACAGGAGAGTGCAGCTCGCCCCATGGAAGGTGGATGGAGAAAAAAGCGTTTTAAAACCTTTTTGTATCCGTTTTGTAGCGACTTTGTGTGACTTCCCATGGGGCTGCTACCTGTACCACCCCTTCCCCCTTCTCTCACCCAGTGTCTGCGGCTCATCAGTATCGTCGGTATGCAAATGACGGAACATAATGAACACATCCGCTACACACAACACAAAAAACCCTTCGTTCATTGTCGAGGAAGCACTTCAGTTGACAGTCAAGGGCTGTTCACGGTGAAATAGTTTGGGGAAATCAAATGTTGTACACCACACACACAGCGGGATGGGGTCTGATTAAAGTAAATATTTTGCTCTCCCAATCTCCCGCGGCTTGGACGCGAAAAGTACCGCATTTGAATTGTGATTTATTGGACAACATCCTCCCATTGGTGAACGAGAATGTGTTTAAATAAGCTTTGTTCTAGAATTCCGAGAAGGTGCTGGTGGTGGGGGATGAACACAGAATAAGCATGCTTTTAACATTTCCCTTTTCATCATTACTTTTACAGAACGATGGGCAGTACGGGGTACACGTGCATAAGGCGGACGTTTTGTTCCTTCAACATTCTCATATGGGTACGTGCAGCATTAATTCTTGTGTTTCATAATATTTAATCGATATTTCCGATATTTTTTCCGAACACAGCTCTGTGGTAGCGGATTCCTGGCGATAGGCGTTTGGCTCCACTTTGCCTTCCCCGGGTATGCCACGCTGCTGCCGGACCATGCCGTACTGAGTGCGGACTGTATGTTCATAACGGTCGGTGTGATCAGCTTCGTGATCGCGTTCTTCGGTTGCTGCGGTTCTTGGTTCCAGTCACGATGCTTCCTGGTGATTGTAAGTTGTTAAACCCTTAAAAAAGGAGAATAAATTAGAATATTATTGTAACTCTCTCTCTCTCTCTTGCCTCTTCGTTGCAGTACTTTACGCTGGTTGTGCTACTGTTCCTCAGTGAGTTCCTGCTGGGTTCGCTGGCGTTTGTGTTCCGCGGAGGCATTGGCCGCATGCTAACCCAGGAGCTGAAGTACGGCATCGAGAAGCACTACAATGTGTCGGACCGGGGCGGATTCCTCACACCGTCGGTTGCATCGATTTGGGACAATCTTCAGGTGGATGTAAGTGTTGTGCGAAGCGCGGTCTCCAATTCCTCGGGATGAAATGTATTCTTCAATGATTTTCTTCTTCTCACTTCAGCTACAATGCTGTGGTGTTTCGTCGTACGAAGATTGGTACGACATCAGTGCGTGGCCGGGCGAGCGTTGGGTACCACAGTCCTGCTGCCGTTCCCAGTACAACTCCCTGTTTTCGGAGGGTTCCGGCGATGAGCTAGCGAACGTTGACTGTCGGAAGTATGTCGGAATGGCGGTGCGGAATGGCCACCAAGAGTTACTTAAGTAATGATTCCTTTCTGTTTCTAGAGCTGGCAATCCGGCCCTGCTGTGGGATAAGAGCTGTGGTCAGATTCTTCAGATGTGGTTCGTACAGCGGCTTCATATAGTGGGAACGGTTGTACTGGTGATAGGCTTCCTTCAGGTAGGGATGGCAAACTTATTTCTTGGCAAACTTCGATCGTATGCTCATTTTCCGCTTTTTATCATTCGCCAGCTATTCGGTCTAATATCATCCATGCTGCTGTTCTGCACCGTCAAACACAAACGTTCCTCCAAAACGTACAAATCCTACTCACCCACCGTTGATACGACGCTCAACCGCAATGGCACCAGCGCGACCTACATGGACGACTGACTGTATGGCTGAGGGTGGGTTTCGGCGTCGCGGTGGACCACGTGTCGAACCTAGCTTCAGTAGCTTTTTTTTATTTAAACAAAATCGCATCACACTCGACTAGAAAAACAACAATACTCACGCTGGTCCCTGGCGGGAGAGAGAGAAAGAGAGAGAGAGAAAGAGAGAGAGAGAAAGAGAGAGAGAGAGAGAGGGACATTGACAACATGTGGTTGTGAATGTGTACGTGCATGCACGTGGAAGATGAAGGATGCACGTGTGATCCTTGACGCATATACACGCCGGAGTTGCTGTGTGTGTGTATATGTGAAATGATTGTGCCAAAAAAGAAAACAAAACAACACAGACGACGACGAAAGCAAACTCACTAAACAAACACTCACGAAAATGGACGAACAAAAAAAAAATGCTGAAGTAGAAGAGATAGGCGACCAAAATGGAAACCAATTATAGTTAGTAGAGGAGAGTAGAGAAGGAAAACAAAACAAATCGTAGAGAACGGATGGTTTAGGATGGTGACTTGTAGTACGTAGAACGTAGAAATACTGCACAGTTTTATTTATACACTCCGAGTTTAGATTTAAGCGGCTCTATCCTTGGCCACCGTCATTCCGCGCTACTGCCGACTACCAAAACTACCAAAACTACCTTTCACAAGCACAAAACGAAACGAAGGGGGGAAAGGAAAGAAAGTAAAGGGTCAAGGGGGGACACACATTCTCGTATAACGACAGCCGTCATAGGGCATTGCATAGATAGAAGGAAAGAAACACATTCCAAAAACCGACTCTCCGCATCCATAGCATGATGGTAGAAGTTTAAGTATTTACAGAAACGAATAAATTAATTAAAAACATGAAACCATACACGTGGTGTGCGTACCACGAATCTACTTCTTTTTCGCATCCTCAAGCCCGACCAGCACGGCACCGATCTGGTTAAGACGGTTCAGCACACTCTTGTTCAGGTTTGTGACTGCTCCCTTGGGGACTTTCTGTAAAAAAAGCATTAGAGGGAAATTAGATTGTTTTATCCTGCTTCTACTTTTAGCAGAATCGGTGCGTTCCTTACCTCAACAATCGCGTTGAAAACGTTGGACAACTGCTCGACTATTCCGACGAAACCGCGGCGAATGGCTTCATCTTTGACGTCATTGCCATAATAATCCTTGGGATGCGTTTGATCCACCAGCGCTGGGACCTGGAATAAGGTACATTGAAGTTAGATTTTTTTCTTAGTACATCACACCACTCCACTTACATTGCCCTTGGTGACAAACTTCTTCTGCACGTTGTCCAGCTTGGTGAGGAAGGTTGAGTCAAAGTCCTCCTTCTCGAGCTTTGCTTCACGCATCGGTGGTTGCTCATTGGAGAGTAGACCGTACACCTGAAGGCGTTTGTAAAACCGTATTCAGAAACATCGTAGTAGCCACAGTTCGCTCCGTTCTCGAGGCGCTTACCTTGTTGTTGCCGACGTAGGTCACTGTATTGAGCAGCTCACGGTCAGCTTGGATTTTGGCCTCCGCATCGCCGTCTGCGGGATGATCGGGCAGGGGCCGACATTGGAGCTGATTTACGACCGACAAGATGAAGATCACTGCACACACAGTGTGGTTTAGCCGACAAAGGACCATGTTGGAATTTACTTCCTTCAATGATTCGCTGCACAAATACTAAAAATCCGAACAGTAACGTCCACTAGCCGCTTACTAAGCTGATGTCGCTCCAATGAGACACTCTGTCTCTGATCTTGTCTGTTCAATCGAACTGAGACAACTAAAGCAGCCGATGGAGAGCTCGTCCATCATCTCGTACCGCATTGTTGCTGTTGTTGTTGTGTGCCCAAAATTTCCACCTCCTCCGATCGGTCTTCCAAAATCTTCACACAACAACACCAAAAAAAAAACAAGCAGGCAGACCCACAAATATTAGCTAACGGAGCAAATTGAGCCGCGGAGAGTAGCAGTGCGTTCGACAGAGATGCCCAAGGCAGTAGCGGGGACTAAGGGGCTCGCGTGTCCGATTATCTAACGGCTGGAACGCAACACACTCAAAGGTCGAATTTGTATGCGCATCGACAATATGCGCGACTGTGTAGCGAGGCGGGGATGGTTGCAGATGGTTGTTTGGGTTTTCCATCATCGCATAGGCTCGCAGGCAGGGGCTTTTCATGATGATGATGATGATGATGATGGTGGCGAATTGCACGACGATGACCATGTGCCGGCTTTGTGCAATGTCGGAGTGGGAGTGAGCGAAGAGGGGCGTAGTGCATCTTTTTGGTGGCCTCGATTTGTGGCCGCCGCGTGAACGATGCGAGTCAGATGCAGTTTTTCAATGCTTTTGGGGTTTGTTTTCGGGTCATATATGGTTTATGGTGAGCTTGGTGAACAGAGTAGGTAAGCTTTTAGGCACAATTTATTGGACAGTTTCATATGTCATAGTTTTGGATGCTTCAAATCTAGCTGAAAACAAGTGACTTGGGGCTGTAACTCCAACATTATATGATGGCAATTTGCATATCACGGTAATGGAAGGACGTGAAAGAAACCTAAACTAACAAACTATCTTTAAGCATCTTAAGACTACCTTGTATATACAACCTTGTTTTGCCTATTCCTTACAAAAAAAAAACAGTCCTCTTCGACCAGAAAACACTCCTCTGTTTTTAAAACACTATAATCCAACCAATGCCGCACCGACATCGTTCAGCTTATCGTTGGCCTGTTTCTGGAAGCCACCGAGCAGCTTCTTGGGCGCCTGCAAATCGTAACGTTTAAAAGCGAGTGCAAAAATCACAAAACCACATGCATCGCAGTTCTCCAATGTACACTTACCGCTATCACCGAGTTGATGAACATGTTCACCTTGGCGGTCGTTTCCACCAACGGTTTCGTGATGAAGTAAAACTGATCGCCCGTGTTACCATACTTGTCCGATTCTCGTATGTTATCAATGATGGGCTCAGCCTATGAACGGTTAGAATGGAGAAGCTTTAATTTTCACCATTTTCAATTGGAATCTAACTGGACCTTACATCGAAGAAGCTCTTCACTTTGTGCTGCAGATTGTCGTACTTGCTGTAGATGTTGGAAGGGAAGTTGTCCACCTCCTTTCGGGCATTGTCCTGATCGGGCGGGTTGTCGTAAATTTCCAGTGCGGCCACCTATGGGGGATTCGTAGAGCTCAATTAACTTATGTAATGCAATTGAATCTGCAACCCACAGGTACATTTCCTTGCAACCACATTTCCACCACTTACATAGGTATTGCCCACTTTGGAGACCTGTTTCAACTGTTCGTCGTACTTTTTGTCCCGAAACTCGCCATCGTCGTGGCCACCACCGTAGGGAGCTCCACTGACAGCCAGGAACGCTCCAAGCAGCGATAAAACAGCACTTGATCGAACAATCATGTTTCTTTCTGCTAATTTCGCACTGTAAAACAAGAATATTTAGTAGACTTCACTAATCACAATGATAAGAACACTGGACTTTAATCACAAACAAATAAACAACAAACCTTTTCCTTCAATTGGTTACTGAAAGCGAACGTATCGGACTGACGGCACGGTTGAAACTGAAAGTGAACAGAACGCACCTACCACCTCCTGGCAGGCGGCACAGCGCGTCACCCATGGCACCGATCTGAGTAGCCGCCGCCTTTTTCTATCTCTTCTTCTCCAATGTCTCTTTCTTTCTCCTTCGCTCACAACGTCTAGAAAAAGCACCGAGCCAGACCGGCTACAGGGGTACAGAAGATAAATAAAATTAATCCCTTCCCTGCAACTCGCTCGCTGAAGCTTACCCAGGAGGAGGCCGCGCATACTTAGCACTCGTTTTAAAGCGGTACAAGCGAATCGTTCACGACACACTTAGGATTGGCTTGCTTGTATTCTCTCCCTCTCGCTCTCTCTGTGTGTGAAGGGTGGGTTCGATTTTCGAAACTCCCTGCTGACCAAACGGCATGATGCCGGCTTTTGCGCGGTTTTGTTTTCTCAATAGCTCACAACAACAGGTGAACACATGAGATATACTTCGGGCGCCCACTCCCCTCGGTGCTGCGCTCGCGTGTCGATTACTTAACCACGTTATGCAGTCGGTGGGCTTGATGTGGTGGGGCGGGTTGGAGCTTGACTGACTGACCGAACGATTTTTCGAAGTAGGTCTTCACTCCCTTCCCGATTTTGTAAGGTTCGTCGCCTGCTTCGATGTGGAGCTGCCAGACGGCACATGCAGCAATTCCCGATCAACCCTTTGTGAGGAGGCGTGTTCTACAGGTAAACGCCGATGATTTGCTTCAATGTGCCTTAAAGGGTTCAACAAATAGTATAAACGGATTGCAAACCTACCCCACTGGAACTTTGTTGTGGATGCCTCCGTAGAGCTGTGTTAGCTGTTAGTGCATATTGCATTTGAAGTGGCTTTGTGGCTTTCAGAGCGTGACTTTCTACCAAAAGCTCACCAAGCGTATCATTTTGCTTTTTTACACATAATTCCCTTTGGGAGTTTTCCCAAAATTCACCCATCATTTCAATACTTGATTGTCATTGCATTCTCCAGGCAGTTTCTTCGGGTTTTTGACAGTGACAATCAAAACTGATTCGGGTTGTGGTTAAGCGGTCTCGCTGCTCGTTGGCATGCCGGGCCTGTTTCCGGTATCATTTCACAACCAGCCACAACTCCACACGCCGGCGTAACCTTGAATCCAATTTCAATCCGTCACGAAACGCGCCGTGCGAGCCTCAACCTTGAGTGAAAGTAGCTCAAGGCTGCGGGCGGAAGATATGCGAATGGGAAGCGAAAGTGGACGGGCGAGAAATGATTGGTCCGGGGGTTGGAATTGTGTAAACTTAAGGATTGAAGCTTATAAGGATGACTTTGATTTTTTATGTATAAACATGTTTACTTTACAACTGAATTGAATTCTTCCTTTGAAATTCAATCGTTACAATCAGCTTCAATTTACTTCCTGATTAGAACAACAAATCTCATTCGTGGTTGAATTGCCATGCCAATTTCACCGTCGATTTTGTCTCCTTTTTTATGATGTTCTAGAACAATAATATCCCCCTCCCTCCCCGGAGGGATGTTTATTTTGATGAATGAATGAACGAATGCCCAAATCGGATCTCGAAAACCAATATCCGGTTGCGAGGTTCGACTCTGCCCGGCGGGACACACTTCCTGCTACGCATTTGTCCGTGCCAGTCGACCTTCTGTGCTGGTCTTCCGTACCTGTTGATTGAATGTAGCAGGTTCCCGGGCAAACATTGGACCCTGGACCTACATGGTGGTGGTGGAATCCGGCCGGGACTTCCGGCCTGTTACCGTAGAGCGCCAATCTTTGAGTGAGGGGTGAGGGCTGTGGACTATTTCGGACGCTGTGTGCTGTAAATAGCGGGGACGTCTTTGGACGTCGTGGTTTCGCTTCGGGCAAGAGTTTATTGATTTCGTTGTATCCTTTTTCCCCTTTTTATACTGGCTTATTGTGAGTGTCTTTAAATACATTTTTGAAAATGTATTACAAAGATGTGCGCAGATGTAATCAAAGCACATCTTCTCTTCCTTCGAAGAAGCACGACAGATGTCCAAACTGGTTTTTTCTTCTTTCGAATTGAATCACGATTCCGGTCACGGGTTGAACATTGTAAAGTGCGCGTTGTTCACGTTGCCATGCCTTAAGTACACCGATGAGACCTATCAATTGCAAGTCCTGCTCCTCCCTGTCGCCTCCCCGGCCTTACAAAGGGTTGGGGGCAAAATGAGGGGAAAAAAGAAATATAATTCGTAGCACGCGAAAGGATGTGGGGTCGAACGGGAGTGAAAAAAAAAAACCGCGGCACAGAAGCAGCCGTGTCGCGTGCCCCGGCTCTCGGGTACAGGGAAACGTGTACACAAACGCGATTTAGCCACACAGAGCGCCCGTAGTAGGGTAGTTCGTGGAAGAAGAGGATGTTGTAGAAGGATGAAGCTGATTTATTTCGATTGTGATTTCTTTTTCTTTCGGGGAAGTCTTTTCTGCGAAGTTTCAACGTGAGAAGAAATTTATTACACCCATCTCATACCCAGCGCAAGCAGGTGCAAATGTGACGACACACACACTCACACACAAAGCGGTTAAACATCTCGGGATTAATCAAACAGCATAGTGTGAAGGCTAACGAACCCCCCTCCCTGCCCGATACGGAATCACTGCGTAGATCCTGATTTTGCCCGTGTTGTACCGTCTGTGTCTGTGTGACAATGATCTCACGCAGGACATGTGACGCCATCACTCATGTGACGCCGTGTGCTCGGGCTAGCGCGCACGTGCTAGAGCTACCGTTGACGTCGACAACCTTTCATGGAGCTGGGTGCCGAACACACTGCCATGCACTGACAGCGTATCCAAAATTACACTATCAATGACGTTACCGACGCTATCACACGTGTGCTATATGTGTGTGTGTGTGTGTGTGTGTGTGTGTGTGTGTGTGTGTGTGTTTGTTTGGTTCCGGGCACGTTTTCCGGTATGTTTTTGCCTGTGGCCGTTGTCGACTGTTTTGGAAGTGGAACTTAATTAAAAGTTGTGCCACTAGGAACTCACACGGTGGCGTTGTTTGGCCGTTTTCGATCGTCGAATTAATTAGAAGTGAAGTTTGATGACGAAAAGGTTCTAGTGAGAGAGAAAAACACTTACTGAATCAAGAATATTCTATGAAATGAGAGAGAAGTGGTGCAAATTGCATGTATTTAGGCGTTACGCTATGAGCTCCTCGATGGTGCGATCGTACAAACATCATTTTGCATAGCTTTAGGCGCTTTGGAAGACCATGTACGAAAAGAAACAAAACGACGCCAATGTATGAAGTAAATTTATGTTTTTTCGATTACTTAACATCTTTTTGATGCATTTATCCTTATGTGAGTTGATTTATTTGTCATAAAATTCGAAGAAAGTGCTTTAGTAAAATTATTAATTATTCAGAACTCCCTCCTATATTGCAAGCGCTGTCATCGAAATTTCAATTGTAAGGATATTTTGCCATCGTCTTCGAGAACAGGTCTCCCATCAGTGTGCTGCGAAAGAAATTAAAAACATAACCATTAAACCCTCTCCAAGCACGTTCCCAAATTCGCGTTTGTCTTACGTTCCCTGCGGCATAAAGTAGCCCATCTTGAACCCGGCTGGCCACGAGCTGACGGCACGCGACGTAGGACACACGTACGGATTGTACACCGCCTTAAAGTCGAACCAGAACGCCGCATTGTAAAAGATCGGACACAGCTCGTGTGATGTTTTCAGCCCGGCAGCGAACTGCACCCAACCGCAGTAGCCCATGATCCAGTCCTTGTGGCAGTCGCGCCGAGTCGTCCCAATATCGCTGCTCGTGTGTATACACTGCACCTCGGTGGCCGAATCCGTTACGCTCAGTGCCGTGTACGTGTCGTTCTTGTCGAAAGCAATACCCACCGGATCGCAAGCTAAATGGGTAAGATGAAAGGAAAAAGTGGTAACTCTTTGCTGTAACCACGCTCGCGTTTGCATCACCAACTCACCATCAATGCGGCCCAGCTTTTGGGGGGCAAGATTGCGCCCGGCCTGGAACGCGACATGCGCTCCAAGACTGAACCCGTACACCATCCCGCTAGCCGGCGCAATGCCAAACGTAAACAGCTGGCGCAGCTTCTTCTCCAGCGTCCGTGCGATCGGTTCCATCAGCTTGGCGACGGTAAAGTAATCGTTCCCATCGGCAATGACACTGTAGTCCAGGCAGAGAATGCACCCCTTCCGGTGGATGATGAAGTTGTTGAGCGTGTCTCGCACCCACTGGGTGTTGCTGCAGCCCTCCGTCCAGCCGTGCACCACGACCACAAACGGTTCCGCCGGCTTACACCCGAACGTGGCAAAGTTCGTCTCGGTGGTGGTTTGCTGCGCGAACTTGCTTTGCGTCCTGCAAACAAAAAACCGACTCTGCAACCGTGAACCATTTCGGGAGCAATCGAACAAAACTGCACTCACCAATCGTAGATGAGGAAGGAGATGTCCGCATCGAAATTATAATTGGTCGTTCCCCAAGCGGTAGCGTAATGTACACCGAACACGAGCACCGGCACCAACCACACGCTGCTCACCATGGTAACGGGTGTCGGGGGTTTCGGTAAGCTCGCGTAGTGCACTAATGGAATGGAGATTGTAGGTTGCTAAGGATTTGTTAAAACTGAATAGAGGAACGTAATTGAAATGTAATTTTACACTGGGAACACACAATACGGTTTTTTTTACAGCGCGTAACCAAATTTCAGCACATCCGCACAGGTTCACTGGCCGGCTGCAAATGCAATCAAATGCAGTTTTCGGCAGTGGAATGCAATCGCCACCGGGATATGTGTAAAACAAACCACAAAAAAATCGAAAAGACCCACAAACATTGCAATCAAAGCGGAAAAGGGATAAAAACCTGATCTTATTCAGCTGTGTGTGTGTTTTTGCTTCTTTTTTGACTCTCTTTTGCATTCTATTCATTCTAACGCGGGGTCGTATTCGTATTTTTTTTTCATTTTTTTCACCTGTTCATTTCAGTTATCATTCTTCTTTTCTTTTTTTATCATTCCAGCAATGTTTATTAATTCGTTTCATATTTTTCGTCCGGTGTTTGAGCTCGAAACCGGCTGTTGCTATCCTATTGAAAGTTGCCTCTCCCGTGGATCGGTTCGGGATTATCGGATTACCGTTCCGGAGTTTGATGAGTCTCGCAGCCTAGCAGTTTGGAGCATGCAATTCCACTCCCAAATGATACGCATTTGTACGAGCGGCTGATGATAAGCTGGCATATTGAACGAGCGGTGAAGGTCCTTCGGCATTATTCGCTGCTGGTGCTTAGCTTAATTAAGGTATCTTTTGGATGGCTGTTGGAGATGGCGATTGGAAGCGAACGATTAGGTAAGTTACATTTTCACTTATTAAACCATCATTAAACTGAGCGCTGTGTGTGATGCGCTGTAAGGTTCGTTGTCTAGCCACTGAAGCTTGAGTTGCTTGTTTTCAACGCGTTGCCTTCACAGTTGCTTTATGAGAAATGGTTGTTACATGTTTGTGGTGAAAAAACATTGCTTCTTTTGCTACATTTTGCACGTTCCGGAAAACAATTATGTCTATCTACTCCCCAGACACATACATCAACAATAATGGCAGCATTACAATCATGGCTGATTGTTCGATTTCCTACTTAATACAACAGTTGCAAGAAATTCTTTTCAACGTACAATTTCCCAGAGTGTCCCGATTTGTTCTGCCTGCCATTTTACCGACGGAGACATTCGGGCGGATTAATTTTGGCTGAAGCGCAATGAAAGGCAATGAGCTTTAATTTCACTTGACATTTGCTGCCCGCTTCACCCAAGCCCCGAGCCCGCTTGTGTTGTGATATTATAGCGAAGTAGCACCGGGGACAGAAAATACACGGAAAACAAATCCTCGCAAACCCATCAAAGAGGAAAATATACACTCAACTTCTCAGCAGCGGCACGTATCGAACCCAGGGGAGCGATCCGGCAATGTTGTTGTGCTTTTGGTGGAAAGTACGAATTACGATTCTCAAGTATTTTCCTTTCGGGGTGCGCTGCTGTCCGTGATCTCGGTGACCTTTTGCGATGGTCTTGGGGGGAGGGGGGTCGGACAGTCACTCTCGTCTCGTCTGCAAATGGGTGTTGTTTTGATTCCCGGTACTGGAATGGACAGGATGCCAAAATAGAGCATTTGTGCAAAAACAAAGATTGTGCTTTGGAGCAAGAAACAATACTGACATTTTCCAATTCTCGATCAAATGTATCCAGATTCAAATGTGCTTCTCAGTAGATTGGGCTAGAATGAGGTCGGACAGTGTCCATCGTTCATGAAATGCCATCTTGTAGCGGTTTCTGTTGTAATTTTCAACCAATTGCACACCCCTTGTTCACCTCAACCGCACATTTAACCTGTTGCACGGCTTAGACCAACGGCCCAGACAAACGGCCGTAACGGTCCCCAATTGCCACAGCGTTCGTTGCGGTCGTTAGGAGAAAAAGTTTGCTCCAAACTCTTCTCACTACTCTGCAGTAAGTGGATAGGAGAGGGATCGGGAAAGGAGATGCTGCCCTTGACTCTAGCTCCCTCTCTTCTTGACACTCACCCAACATACAATGAGATCGTTTCTCGATGATTAAAAGCCATTTGCAGGAGCTTGGGAGCCTTCAGCAGGTCTATGGCATTCTCGAACGCGCTCTCACTCTCACAGATACGCGATAGTGTTTCTCTCTCTCTTTCTTTCTGTTTTTTTTTTTGTTTTTTTTTTCTCTACCGTGCGTACGCAAATGATACCGGTTGTACGTTAAGGTGTGTCGACTGTCGACAAAGCTTTGAACTGACGGAGATAGAGGCTCCAACGGTATTGGAGAAAGCAATAAAAAATATCATAAAATCGTACCTTTTTTATATATTCTTTTGGGGTATTGGTTAATGTCCTATCTATAAAACGGCTTAAAGTATGCATTCCATCGATTGAAAACGCCTCAAACTATGCAAATGATGTAGCTTACTGAACTAGTATGTTAACGAGATAAAGAAGATATAGAACGGATGTAAAATATAGCCTAAATTTGAGTAGACTTCAATTTACAAAGAAAAGCAGCTTGGACTATTTGAATTCCGCAGAAGGTGTGTTTGTATTTTAATCAGTTCCCAGTATCGGCTTGAACCTCTAACTTTTACGCTACGCTCTACTACAAGGCTGTTAGCCGAGAGGGAAAATACACCCCGACCTATGCCATCATTACCCGTCTGGCATAGTCTCGCCTGTATGAAAAGACTTCTGAGCGTGTCCTGTCTCTTTAAAAAACACGACAAGCTTTTAGCACGGATGGTTTGCTCAACTTTCCCCTTCGGTCCGAAAGGCGCTTTCCGAGCTCGTATCACGTTTTGGCCGGGCTTCTCTTTTCCGTTTGATCGTACCACTGTACAAATCTGGTTCAAGGAACACCGGATGAGATCTGCAAATAATAAGGAGCATTTTTTGGAATTACGCAGACCACAAAAGGGACCTCTTTTCATCCTGGAGGGATTAGAAATGATCCAGGAAAATGAAATTAGTGGTCGAAATGAACATATTGAGCTGTTGTTATATTTCTATATTATTATAATACTCGCTCGTTTATTTGTATATTCCACCAGTTGGTGCTAGTAAATGCCGGGAAAACCCAGGCAACGACATCTCCACCATCATTAGATCTGCCGGGACGCCATCCAATCGTGTTCGGAAGCGTCGGAGCTTTTTCACTTCGGGTAAAAACGCTTTTCCGATTGCCCATCTACTCTCTCTGTCTCTTTATCGCTCTCTTACTGATGCTCGGGAGAGGAAAACCCCCCATTCGTTAGCTATCGGGTTGAAACAGTTCGGTAAAGCATATAAATGGGATGGTAGCACCGCTGGCTGCTATCATTCGTTATCGTCCTTCCATCGGTTGAGCAACCGGTCAACAGTCAGTGTGGCATTTTTCTTCATTCAAAGTTCGTTGCGCTTTGATCGAGTTGAAAATCGTATTTTTTGTGGTATTTTTAAAAACAAAACAAAAAACAAGTGAAAAGAAACAAAACTGTGCCATCAAAGTGTTGTAAGTTAAAGTGCAAATTTTCTAACCAACGAAAGTGTTAAAGAAAAAGTAAAATAAATCAGCGCCATAACGTGTGGTCGCTTATCTTATCGTCGAGTACAATAAAACCTTTACAGTGATTTTATTCAGTCAGTGCTGCTAACGTGTGTGTGTGTGTGTGCGTGGCTGTGCGGGCTTTCATTACATCCATAACATTCACTTCAAAGTGAGGGAAAGTGTATCCTTGGGTGCGTTATTTGAATATCCCGCTAAAGGAAGCCGTTTGATGTTGGCTGCTGATTAACTGCTGACCACCCGCATACTGAATGTGTGTACGGCCATTGTCTATGTGTGTATGTGTGTGTCTGTTTCTGTGTGCGTTTAATTCAGCCTGTGGTCGTTCGCAACACTACCCGTGAAGTTTGGCATTAATTAGCCGTACAGTTGGTGGAAGAAGGCCAACAAAAAAACACGACCGAACCATAAAAAAGCATCTTTTGTCGGTATATACGACGGGAGAAAAAAACTACAACCCCAAAGTGATAAACGAACAGTAAAAGGAAACAGAAGAGAAGAACAATACACCACCCATTCACCATCCGTCCGTCGGCCCGTTCGCCCGGCACTCGTGTACGATCGCACCCTAATCAACCGAGAACGTCACAGGGTCCGTTTTTTATGATTGCATCGTGAAATTATTATTACCATAATCATCATCTTCTCCGCCCGGTGAAGCCAGCGAGCAGCAGAGCAGACATTTGGAGGACGCAGCCGCTAGCCGGACAGCATCTCGCAAGTACGTTTGATGTGTATCATGTTGCTAAATTATTGGGGACTTCCTCTCGTTGGATGGAGGTCCTTTTATATCCGTATGCTGACGTTCGTCGTTAGTTATATTGCTGATATGGGTAATCGTTAGTTGGGTGTTGCTTATTGCGCTTATATGAGAAAGTATTTGGAGATATTTTTAAAATTTCCTCTGTGTAGGAAGTAGTAATAGGCTGCTAGAATAGGGTCTATTTTATTTGAAATTGCCTAAAATGAGCTCATTACGGCAAGCTAATTTTGTCATGCAAATTGCATACCTTTCCGGCGTCTGAGAGGTTCCATTTTTTTTTTTCGGTCGCTATGGTAACTTAATAAGCTTATGATATTGATATTCCCCGGCTCGACTGATGGCTGTGTTCAATTTACTTATGTTTTTGGTATTTTGGTCTTTTTGTGGTTTGATTTTTGTTCTTTTTTTTTGTTATATTTCAAACCAATTTGATGTAATTCTCTTCATGGTTATTACTTTATTTTTTAATATCAAACCAATTACCAAATACTCATTTTTTTTAACGAGCAGTATCGAAAGCTTTGCGCTTCCTTCTCCTCTTCTTGATCGATGCTTACCGGTTGCACAATGTAGAGCCAACTGGTACCATCCGGTGATGTGATATTGGGGCAAGAAATTAATTAAACTTCGTTCGCCATTTTCGCCATTTCCGGCTAAATATGCCGTGATATGCGTTTGATTTCCTGTTACCATCCCTAGCTGATTCTATTCGTCAGCTTTGTACAACTAATTGCAATTTGTGGGAGAAATTTCATGAGCAAAAGGCAACCTCGTATAGAGAGCCCAGCTGCTGGGCGTGGCGTTTGCTGATTTTTATTGCAAATTTTTTTGGATGATTTTTCATCCCTCACCCATCATCAAATGCAACCAAACGCACAAAGATAAAAGGAAAACAAAACACACACACACACCGGGCAGGTGATAATGGCAAAGATTCTGTGTTAATTATACAGACTGTAGCCACGAAAAAAAAGCACTGAGCCCGGAAACATTTTCCTGGAAGAGCGTGCTGCCGCTTTTAATGCTGCCCGAAAGGTGTACCACCGTGCATCTGTGCCTGGTTTGTTTGATGAAAATTGCTTTTACCGTTGAGCCACCGTCGGGGGGCTCCCGTTTTCTAAATGCGATGACGATCAGTTGGCAGGCATTCGAAGGAAAAATATATCCATTTTTCTGCGGAAAACCGAAAACCGCTTTCAGCGACAACGGCGGAACGTGCGTCAGGCACACGCACACACTTAAGCCGTTTCTGGGGGTGGCTTCTTTTCCTTTTTTGTTGTTGTCTGGAATGGAATATGGATCGCCGAGAAGAAAAGAAGCATCAGCATTCTGAGTCCAAGCAATTGCTTGGCGGTGTGTAGAAAAAAAGATCATGGTGACATGTAAAATTCTTGCTCCTTCTGTACATACTTGTAAAATTGTTGTGTGACATTCTTTTGGCTGTCGTTTTTCTTACTGCAAAATGGCAGATGGGAAAAGTTTTACCGTTCGCAACATACACGTATACGCGCGCGCACATGCAAGATGGGAAGTTAACCGAGCTTACTTAATTTCCTGGAAGGTGGTAAAATCTGATCCATTAGCAGCTCGGGTGACTGGGGCTGGATGTACGACAGAGAGAGAGAGAGAGAGAGAGAGAGAGAGAGAGGGGGGAGGGGTCACCACGAGTGGAGTCATCCGCAATTCCACGAACATTGGGTGTAAACAGTTTAGCTTTCGGTTTGATTACTTGCTCGGTCGTTACTTGGAAGATGATTTTTTGTTGGGTGGACAGATGTGAGAACTAAACACCATATTATCATCTTGAAATCTAAGCTCCGTTTGATACAAACCCATCCTCATGTGCTTACTTGAACCACCACCACACAAGGGTCAAACGGACACTGCAGCACAAAACGGGGGAGGGTTTGAGCTTTGGGGAGGGTAAAATTTCCCGAAACGTGTACTCAAGGTTTTCGAAAGTTGTATCCACTAACCCTAGAATGTTCTAGGAGCTTCTCCGATTCTCCCTATCCGAGACCTCATCCCGATGAGTGCTATATGAACAGCTTGTTCCACCTCCTAAACACACTTTGGGAAAGTGTTTGGTAGCTTGCTTAGCTAGCAGAAGCGAAGAACAAAATTGAAATTGAATCAAACGTTTGCTTACTTAATTATGCTTATCTTATCACCACGCTGCAAACCCCTTTCATGCCGGACGATCATTGCTCATAATTAAAAAACTGGGGCTCGTCCCAAGCCCTATCTCAGAGAGCCCGGCGAGTAAATTAGAATTTTCGGTTGAAAAACTTACCGCCAGTTAATGTGGGGCCCGTAGCTACGAGGTACATCGGGCCGTTTTGGAAAGGTTCACCTCAGAAGGTGTTTTGCTTCTGGAACCTTCTTCGCACGCTAGGCGAAACCGAGCTAACTGCGGCCAATGAACGCTGGGCTCGTGTGTTTGTTTTTGTTTTTTGATTTACAAAAAGAGAGAAAAAGGAGAGAAGGAGCAAAGAGGGTTGAACTGAACTTCCAGGAAAAGGGATTGTGCCGTCCCGGTGTCGCCGTCGGTCGAAGGCACAGACAGTTCCGCTGCCCAGTCGTTGCGGTCCCGTGATGGTTGTGTCTTTGTGTGTTGATTCTTGAAGCAAATAGGAGCGTCACGTTGGTTCTTTCCCGTCCAGTGAGCGCACGGGGGCACGTACATCCTGGAAGAAGGCCAGATACTGAGAATCCAGGAACTGGTGCCGGATATTCCCGCCGTTTTGCTCTTTTTTGTGTGAAGTCAATCCAGATGACGGAGAGTGGGTAAAGTGCTTTAAAACAGTAAAAAGTTACAACTCGGTGAGCCAGTTTGGCCAACCGCCAATTGGTGAGGTCGTTCACACTTTGGAGAGTTGGACCGGAAAAAAAATCTATAAAAAACTTGTTTTAAAAGGTTTAAGCGTCCTTAAAACCACAAGAGTTTATTTTACAACCTAGAGGAATCGGTTCGTTTTCTTGTGGGAATTTCCACTAATAGGATAAAGAAGAATTGCTGCCTTTTTTGACGACCCAAACGTTTTTTTGTGATGTAACGGATGTAACAGAAAAAAACATCGATAAAGTGCACCCAAAACCCACCACCAAGACATATTGAGTTTGTTGGATTAATTGACACGTGTGAAAAATAAATCGTTTGTCAAACTCCTCGTGTGTGTGTGCGTGCACAGGTGTGCACTCATAAATTAGCGACCCTTACAGGACCCAAACCTCAATCAATTTGAAGACGATCCCTACTAAAAAAAAGACTTATGGATTGTTCAAACAACAGCAAAAAAGGAACCGATACCTTTCACACAAAAAAGGTTTCCATTTTCCAAGGTACCTTCATTTTTGCAAGTATAATAGAAAACGGTAAAAGGACTTCATCATCAAACCGGGACAGATGTGTCGCTTACCCAGCAGAAATACGATAGACACGGCCGGTGTACGCTCTATCAGCGTTTTTCCTGCCCCTCTTGTGTGTGTGCCATCATCCCGTAAGTATTCTGTTACGCTTCGAAAGGAAAGGAAAGCAAAGGAAATACACAAAAAGAAGGGAAATAACAAACTCATCCTCTTCCCGTTCCCGGGAGGAAATCTTTCCTTTTTTACCAGCTGCCGGGGAGCGAGGTTGTATTTTTTTTATTTATTTGTTTCCTCCTGCACTTGCGAGAAGGACGAGCAAAAGAATGCTCACTTATTGCCAATTGGATGTGCACTGCGAGCTTTGCGAAACCATTGAAATTATTGAAATATTTCAAAAAGTGCACAAATTAATAGCTCGTGGCACTTCTCGCCATTCTCGCTCTCTCTCTCCCTTCCTTTTGTAAGAGTTTGTCCGAATCAATCGATATTTTCTTTCAATTGCCACCTCTTGACAGTTTTATGAAGAAACTTTTGTGTTTAAATAGCGGAGCCGTCAACCCTCCAAGAGCAATCGAGTCCGACTGGATAATTATTAACTGTGTTGGCTCCATCTTGAAGCGCCGATCGGAGCACCAAGCACGGCTGACGTACCATGCGTCTCCATCAAAGTATCAATTTCCGTTTTATTTTAATCACTTTGGATGCGATGGCAATGATGATGATGATGATGATGATGCCGGGTCTTATGTGTGTGTGTGTGTAGGTTTCTTTCTTCTTGCATACGTACGTACGCACCGGCTGGTGCACAAAAATTCAATCGCAACAGCTTGGCGCGGAATTAATCATGTTTATAGTACTATTGATTGTGATAAATAAACAATCGCGCGGAGGACACTCTGCTGTGCTTTGCTTATGGGTGTGCGTGAGAGAGAGAGAGCGAGAGAGAGAGAGAGTGTGTTAAAGGAGCATTCTATGGCTTGCACTAGCCTACTATGTCTTCCCTCTAGAGCCGCCGACGACGATAGCGTGCCTGTGATGGATGGGCACGAGGAGAAAGTTGATCATTTCCAAACCACCACAACCACCGTTTGCCCGATTCGCTTTCCCTGCACACAAACCCCAGAAACTGGTTGGCCATTTCTTCACTTCCCTTTTATTTGCACAGCGAGGAGTGTTATCGAATAAAATCGCTTATCGTCGATAACAACATGTTCCGATGGCAGACGACGACGACGACGACGACAACGATACACGATATCGCTTCCGCCCCACTGTCTCCCCACTCCCCCGTTGCGTCGTCCCGTGTCATTACGAGCGAAATTGTGACGATGGCATCACTTTCATCGCCATTTTATACACCCCTTCCCGTTTGTCACACCGGGCTCCGTCCAGCTTTGTCACTTCCGTCCCGTCGTGGTCGTGCCCCGCTTCGATTCGTTGAAATCTAATCTAGCCTAATCATACACGTTCTGTTGGTGTATCGTAAGCGAGCTGACGCTGCACAGTGGTGCTTCCACTGCTACAGGCCCGCACTTTTGGACAGTAAAATGTTGAGTGCTGCGGGGAGAAGGGAAAGCGTGAGCACAGTCCATCGTGTCCATAGTGTGATGGAATTCGCATTAACCCAGCGTCCCGACGCGCTGGCCTAGTTTAGTCGAGCAGGTTGCCTCATCTTCTCGGCATGACCTGCTTCGTGAAGGAATCTGTTCCATTTCGCAAGCGCAACCGCGCACTGATTGCAAACCCTTGTACCCTTGTTGCGCTGTATGTGGCTGCGGACAGTGAGTGATGTGGCTGCGTCTGAGGCAAACCGATTGTGAGCCGAAACAAACCAGCCTCCTGTGATCGTATGAACACATCATACGCTTTGGTGTTTTCTGTTCCAAAACAGGGCGAAGCTTTTGTCTGACCTCATGAAACTCAAACACCATTTGAGAAGAGGGGGGGGGCATGTTTCTCGTTTCACCGTTCTCGGCACTGGCGGTGGTTGGCAGCGTTCTTCCTAAATGGGGCTAAGCGGTAACCTACTCCTTCCCGTATCATTCTCGGGATGTGGTCCAGTTTATGCGAAAGTGTTTAGCTCAGCGGGAACCACTCAGCTTGTACAATTTGCCCATTCCCCCAATGCCGAGCTATGCGGAGTACTATGACATACATAATAAATTGTGCTTGGCTACTCCATTTCATGCCAATGTGAACCCCTATGGGTAAGAAGGGAAGCATGAGGTTTGTGTGTGCATGCTAAATGAGTGATCGTGTGCAATTTCTGGTCGGTTTCATCGATGACTTTCCGTTCCCTGAAGGCATGTGACAGTTATGGAAGCCGACAGCGCATCATAACGGAAGCCAACCGAGGAATTTGTCGCTGATACAGCGTGCCAAAGTATGGTATTTCTTGTGAATATTACAACTTCCTGGGAATAAGTTGGAGCAACCAATTTTGCGGAACTATCAGTCGCTCAAAACCACACTGCTCTAGGAAGGAAGTTTATAGGAAAATGGTTTGCAATGGTTTTGAAGATGCTTTTACACCGTCTGATGGTGACGAGCAGTGAAGTTTGCTCAAAGCGCCTTAAAGTATGCAATTTGCATTGATTTGTCTCTGCAGTAGAAGTTAAACTGTTAGCTTTTCAAACAAATTGCATACTGTTAGGCGCTTATCACGATAGCTATCTCTTTTTGGGAGTTTTTAATCGTTTTTTATAAGATTACGTTTCAAAGCCACCAATGTACAGCACCATTGAATGCAATTTACTCTTTCCAGGCTGAATGTCGACCTTCGTGTCATCGTGTGATCATTGCAACCCCCCCCCCCCCCCCCCCCCCCAAAACACCACATCATCGCCCGAAAGCGATACAATCGTTAATTAGTGTAAAATACAGAAGTGCATTAGCGTCAATGGAGCGTTTGATTCGCCACGAGCGAAACACGCGCTGGAATGGATAAGGTCTCATCGATAACTCGCTATTGTTAAGCGTTGCCCGTATGGACCAATACATCTGTCACCCCAGCGGCACCGGGGAACATTAAACCGCATCCTCTGCATACACTACGGCGCAGTTTTACAATGCGGAAGAGTATGCCGGCCACCATATCGCTGGTGTGTCGTGGTTTGAAATTTAATCAGCTTAAATTATGCAGCCCATCTGCTGCTGGTGGTGGTGGTGCTGTTGCAGCTGCTTCTGCTACACCTCCACCGGTTTCGACCGGAAGTTGATGCAACAGGTTCTACTACTGCTGGTGGCACTTTAAGTACAGTCGACGTGCGAACGAGAGAGAGAGAGAACGAGAGCTTTTTTACTACTCAATATTTTTATTATCATAATACGGTGGTGCTTATCTGTTTGCTGGTGTGATCTGCCCGTCGGTCGGGTCTGGTGCGAGTGGAATATTGAGTGGTTTGGAAATGAAAAAAAATAATGCAACGGTGCAAGTGGTGGTAGGTGATAGATTTTCCTTCATTCACGGCATGCATTCTGCGGTCGGGAGCGTATAATGCAGCGACACGTGTTTGAACTCGATATTATTTTTCATCCCCATTCCGCTGCGCCGGATGCCGAAGCAGTGGGAGGTTCAGCGGAAAGAGCCGGAAAAAAACGGTCCTGACTGTGGTCAAGTTGCGGGATCGTATTATCATCGCACTTATTATTGATAAGCTTCCATTTTCCAGGAGCCATCACGGGGCGGCACGTACTGAGAAATGTGCCCCACCCATAGCACCCCTCTTCACAAGCACAATTGTTCACTTCTGGTCGCTTCCGTCGGTCGTGTGTGGCTCCAATTTTTTGCTCCTTTACCTCCTCCCAGCGTCCCAGGGGCTTCTTGGAAGCGTCTTGAGGGGGCAGACCGTGTTCGTGAGCTGATGATGGAACGCACCGGAAGCTGAGCTGTTGATTGCACACTAACACAGTGTCTCGCTGGGTGAGGAGTTCTGTGTCATGCCTTCCCCATCGTGTTGCAACGAATTGCCAATTGCGGCACAGTTGTGCGCGGATGGCGCGAGCGCGCGTGTTTACCGTTGAAAAGTCACGTCCTTCACGATCGGTCGGGCAGGACCTCGCCCACTCACACACACGCACGCACGCTCATCTCACCTTGCGTGTCCTTGGTCCGCAGCTCCCCGGGACGTCCGCACGTGGACAGTGGCTTATCGAGAGGTGCCACTTGTTTATTGATTGGCAAATCGGAATTTGGAGTGGAAGATACGGCTCGAGAAGGGGCTGTGAGTGCGAATGTGTTGAATGCGGTTTTGCCTCAGCCCACATCTCGCCTGTGTTCCGAACGTGCCTACTACGATTGTCGATCGGTTAGCTTTTTTTCCCTATGTTTTGCCACCTTGCCATGCTTTGTTGTGTTCGCCTGCTGTGCATACTGCAAACTTTTTAACAGTATTGTACGGGCACACCATCGCAAGAAATGGGCAGCAGCAGTGCCAGGTATTCGAGGTTTGGCTAGCGATCCTTGCCGATTCAACAGAAAATGTGTGTGTCAATACCATTAATTGGTTTTTTTTATTGTTATTGTTGTGGAGGGAGGCAGTGAAATCGTCAAAACAAGTCATACCAGTCAGCGCTTAGAAGTTGCTGGTTGTGCTATGCGTGTTGCATACTTTGAGGGGAACTGTATCGTGCGCTGTGAGAACACGCCTGAAGGTATGCAATATGAACTACAACAGTTTCAACAGAAATGGAAAGGGTTAAAAAGAATCAATCTGCAAAACAAGTACCGTTCACTCTGAACCCGTTGAGTTTTCAAACAGAACAGAATAGTAAATATTTATGTTTTGCGCATCGGAAAAGGAACAGCTCCAGGGCAATGCAAACTTCACACGAAACGATATTGTCCTTACAATGTAACCCCTTTTGCGCTACTGTTCTAGATAGAGTGTACAGTGTGCTTCATAAAACAGAACAATTGGATTGATTTGATGGAAGAAAACTTCTCCTCCTCGCGCATAGTATCCCCAGTTCGTCAACCCCTCAGGACATTCCGTTGGAACATTCTACTCCGTATTGCTATTAAGGGAAAAAAGCGAGATGATAGCACGACTTTGCACGACCGGCTTGAATCCCAGGCGGTCGCCGATCAAAATTGTATAAGTGGAACAGATTAATCGGATTTTCTACTCCCCCGAACGTCCCAGAAAAGCGTCTGCGGGGGCGGTACGGTTTTGTTCGTTCGCTTCCCCCGCCGTCGCACAAAATGAGCCGTTCCTTTGGGGAAAACGACAAAAAGGAAGATAAAACGGCTGCGGCAACCTGTTGCTTTTCGGCAAAAAATAAATGCCAAAAGACCATCATTTAACACGGCAACGGCGCAACGGCTGCTGCAAAGGGTGTACGAGGCCACGCAAAGGCCCCGGATCGATGTGTCAAGCTTGCCGCAGGTTTTCCGAGCCTGTCAATGTTGCTGATGCTCGCAGTTGGACACCACCGAACCATTAGTCCATTATCTTTATCCTTCGAGTATGAGTGAAGACGAGGAGGAAAAGGTACCCAAAAGAGCTCTGTCTATCAGCTCGTTGTTTTTTTTTTTGCTGATACCGGCTGTTTAAAGCTGTTAACCTCTCGTACCAAACCTACGCAAATTTTGACACATTTCCCTTCATCTCGCCCAGCCGACCGACCGACGGACCGACCGGTGTGACTTCAAACGACCGGCAGGCCCGGCAACCGGCTTCATGTCATCAGCAGCACAGAAAAATTACACCAGCACAGGCTCTGCCAAATTTTAAACAAACAAAAAACAGACAAATCCATCAGCTTGCACGCTTTTCCAACACGGGGAAAGGCGCTGGGATCGATGAGGAGAGGGCATGCTGAAGCTTTCTCCCGCCGGTTGCTCCAGCTTGTGGATCCGCTCGTCCGACCTTCACAGCCGGGCTCTGTTGTGGGGAATTGCGTCCATTCCATTCCATTAACTCGGAATGCCGATTTTTCGCATAGCAGCCGTGTCCGTTCCGATTGGTTTGAATTGTGTGTGTGTGTGTGTGTACCTTTGCATAGTTAGACGGTAGGACAGCATCCTTGGCGCAGGTGAAAAACGTTGGCCCGTGAACAACTGTGCCATACAGTCGCTAATGCTGGGAGTGGGGGATGGATTTTCCAAAACCTTGAACCATTTATTGGGAACAAGGCTCGGGTTTCGCATGAATAAACTCCACAAAGGCCGACCAAAGTTTGCCGGAACCGCCTCTTGTTCTTGCCCGTTGTTTGCAAGAACCACCTTCCACGCCCTGTGTGGAAACTTCTCTTTAATTGTAATTTGTTTCTCACAGAGCTTTGCAGCGTAACACAATACCGTTCGCGGAGAAGTTCGTAGGATGCTCCCCATTTGCAAGGATGCTAAGATTTGCGGGCCAAAACCTCTCAAGTGGTTGTATTTCACCTGTCCTTCGTCTGCCGGTCTGCTATTTCCGTCACGTGCTTGAGGTTTGAGGGTGCAGCTGCTAAAAATAAATCCGTCCTCAGTCGACAACCTCACAACAGATCTGTGAGACAGATCTGTGCGGGACAAAGCGAGACCAAAGGGACACTGCAGTCTTCAAAGCGGCAGAGCGTCTTTTCGCTTGTACGTTGATTTGAATATCTGATTGAAGTTGGCCGGGAGGTTTTCGTCGCGGTTGCTTTCCAAGCACCAGGTAGGCGTCTTGTGTTGTTACCATTGGTAATGTGAGGTTTCTCGCTCACAATCCCTCAACTGGTGACGGTGCAGTATCAGGTTTTGCTGCTGTTTGCTTCATATAAAAGGAGTCTCTGCACAAGAGAACCGACAACAAATGGAACAGGTGCGTCCGTGTCTGGGTAGGACTTCCCTTTCTTATTGCCAGTCGAGAAGAGCCGTTGCTATGGTGATTCAGTACAAGAGATATCGCTGTTCGGTGCTCAATGACAGTTGTAGGGTATCTTTCATCCAAAGCGGCAATAAACTACCTCAGATCAGAGCTGTCACAAATTCCCGAAATTTACCCATATTTCACGGAGGAATATATTTTTAAACAATTCTTTTCCACCCACTTCTTTCACCTTTTTCACTTAGGGAGCAGAGTAAGGAGTTTCTTTTTTTCGCACGCCTCAAGAGCGCACCCCAGTGCGCCCACCCAGTGACACGATTGCGCTGCTCGACGCGATGCCGGGTACCTGTCACCGGCTACGAATACCTTCGATCGTCTCCAGCCGCTCTTCCAAGAGCGGCGTCGGTACGTCCACCTCCTCCTCTTCCTCCTCCTCTTCCTCGGCCGCCGTCTGCACCGCAGCGGATGACGATCTGTTCGGGTGTGAGGGAGCCGTGCCGGCTTCCCCACCGGCCACGGTAAAGAAGGAACGGCACCGGGTCACGATGATGGGTGCGGCGCGCGTGGGCAAATCCTCCATCATCTCCCAGTTCCTGTACGAGAAGTATCTGTCCCGGTACAAGCAGACGATCGAGGAGATGCACCGCGGCGAGTACGAGCTGCCGGACGGGTCGAGCCTGACGCTGGACATCCTGGACACGTCCGGATCGTACCAGTTCCCGGCGATGCGCGCCCTGTCGATCAACACGAGCGGTGCGTTCATACTGGTGTACGCGGTGGACGACGAGGAGACCTGGAACGAGGTGGAACGATTGCGGGAACAGGTTGGTATTGAGCTGGTTTTTAGATGTGTTTCTGTGTTCATGTGGTTTTACTTACCCTCTTACTCACACATCAGATCATCTCCGTGCGAGGCACCCGCGTACCGATCGTGATCGTCGGCAACAAGGCGGACGTACCGGAGGAGGACCGCCAGATACCGTTCAAGGTCGCCCGGTCCCGGGCCCTGCTCGAGTGGGGCTGCGGCTATGCGGAATGTTCGGCCAAAAACAACGAGGGCATCCTGACCGTCTTCAAGCAGCTGCTGCGCCAGGCCAACATCGAGTACAATCTGAGCCCGGCCGTGCGACGCCGCCGGAAGTCGCTGCCGAGCTACACCGGTGCGACCAATCCGGCCCGGGCCAACTCCGCCAAATACTATCTGAAGCGGCACTCCTGCTCGGTACAGTAAACGTTTTGGCAGGTTGCCAGGGTTTGAAGTTTGCAGGAGCTCTCAAAAATCTCACCACAACGATACATGAGAAACGAAAAAAGCCGTTGCGCTGATAGAACGGGGCAGAGCGGGCGCTGTTTGGTAGCGGTCCGCGTAGGTTAAGCACAAATGATGGGCAAACTAATTGGGAATTATGGCCACCAAGCTGGCGAAAAGGCAGAAAAGGTTTGTAATGTTGTAAATCGGTTTCACCGTTAAATTTTGGGGGCACGCTTTTTGAAAAAACAGAGAAGAAAAACAAAACATAAACAGTATTTGCCGTTTACAAAAACCGTAACCAAAACCCGTATTAGTACCAGTATATAATTGCGCGGGGCTTCAGTTTGACGAATTTACGCGTGTTTTTGTGCGTGGCAGTGGCGGCGCCGAGCGGGTGTGTGTGCGTGAAATTTGAATGGAGCAACTGTTGTTTGTATTTTGGGGGCAGTGTGTGAGCGCAGTGAAAGAAGACTAGTTTTTTTACGCATTTACCTTGGCTATATATATATACACATAAATAGTAGAAAATAAAAACATACAAAATCCAAAACGGAACAAAAAATCAGAACAAATAAGCAGAAAGGAGAAAGAAAACAAAAGCAAAACAACACTCCCTCCTCTCCCTTTTTGATTGGCTACAGTGTATTTGATGTTTCTGAAGAAGAAAAAACAAACAAGAATGCAGTCGTAAACAAATCAGAATTTAAGCGTAAATCGGAACAAACCAAGTACGAAAGCTAAAGGGGGCGATGATGATGACGATGGTGGTTGGAATCGAAAATTCAATTTGACCAAAATTGCTGCGTTTTGATACTGAAGGGTTCAAGGCAAAAGGGGGGTAGCAGGGGGGAATTAAGGGTGAGGGTTGGTAAGCACCATCCCCCACGTTTGTTGCATTGTTTGGCATTGGCGCTTTCGCATTGGCTTGGCCGGGTGAAATGGCGTTGTTGTTGTTGCTGGTTTCTGCTGTGAGAAGGATATATAATAGAAAAAAGTGCGCTTTGCACGCTTGGCGCAGGAAAGGGCGAAGGGAACTGGAAGAGGGAATTCCCTGAAAAAGGAACCCCTGCTAATGGCGGTTTGGTAGAAAAAAAATGCAAAAAAAATGAAAGAGACAGAGAGATGGAGAGAATTCAATGTCTTTGACGTATTTTGAACCTGCGTACGATGCGTATACTTTTATGCTGAAATATACAATAAAAGAAAAACAATAACATATATGAAAATACAAAAAAAAAACACTTCTCGTAATTACTCCCTTCAGAAACTCAGAAGAAGAAAAACCCCATCCGAAACATAATGGTGTCCTACCTGCAATTTTTAATTAATTTATCGCAACACCCATCCCATCAAGTTACTGTCAAATAAAATTTTATTGATTGAACTCAAACGATTCTGATTAACCAATTGGCCGCAGTGGCGGGAAGTCGTATGGGGGATGGAAAGGAGTAATTTGTAATAAAATTAAAAAAAAACACACCACTCTGCTACAGAGCAGAGCGCGGAACGTCGGAATTAACTAATTTACAGATTAAATTTATGCTGCACTGTGCCCCGGCAGCACAATGAGCCCGTAACATGCAAGCAGAATATAACGTGGAAACGATGTCGCATTTGTTCCTTTTCACCCCCTTTTTTGTTTGCTGATCTCACTCAAGCTTTTGCTTTTTCGTTTTAATCCACCGCCCCACTATCCCTTAAACTATTTCACTCATGTACAGTTGGATTCCTGTTTGCTTGGCTTTGTTTGTTAAAGCTTATCAAATAAAAAACCATTTGCCCAGCTAAAGAGTCCAGGCAAACGGGGGGTGGTAGCGGAGAGATGGTAATACTAAATTCGATTCGTCCTGTCATCCTGTCCTACGACGCTACAATTACGTTTTGTTTTTTCACTCTCTTCTCTTTTCCTATGCGACTGTTCGTTGTGACTGTTTTGCTTGTTTTAAATTTCATTTTTAAGCTCAAGCGCTCACAAAAAATGGGGAACACATTTCGTACCTCGTGCCCTGGTTCTGTTTCCCAGTCCGCGGGAGATTGGAGCCCGAAAACATCTGGCCACCCTGCAGGCACGCTTTCCCAATGGCTGTGTGGGAGAGCGTGCGCCAACCTACCCACGGCCTGGGAACTAGCAAGGACAGCACGAATAAGTCGTTGGTGTTTTTGTGGTTTGTTTTTTTCTTCGCTAACACATGGCTATACTGCTTCGTAGGGGTCGTAGGAATGTTAAAAGCTATCCAGCAAAAAGCAGTTTTATTGTGCGATGTCTTTTACCTATTTTGTTTGTTTGAATATCTGAACAATTCTATTTGCTTACTCTTCTTATACTAAGCTTTTTGGAAAGCTTGCGCGTTACTCTTGCCCCGTGTTTATCTACTTCCGACTAAGCTCTTTCTTTAAGTGACAGTTACTGTCGTCTGGTCACCCTAGTAACCACATCCAACGGTCAATTTAAAATTGCAACCCCTAGCGCCGCGTAGCAACCCCGTCCGACAAGAACAAAAGCTCAACCACCTGCATGCAGGATGAGCTTTATGGCTGTGTGAAAGCTCATCTCGCAAGTTCGAAGGTGGAAGCTACCGTTGCCCGTTTTTGGGAGGTTTGCTACCCGTGCCGAGTGTGCGTGCTTTTTTTATCTAATTTTGAATCTTATCGCTAACGACAGGCGTTTACAAGTAATGGTTGGCAAGAAAGTGTATGCTGCGGGGTCGCTTCAATGGCCTCCGAGCTCGTACTGTCGAGGACCGGACTGTCCTTTTTAGATAGTTTCGGTTTATAAATGTTCTATCATTCGTGTAACTTGATATAAAGATGATTATACATGTTTGGCATTCAATCTCAATCAACAATGATGCTTTGTGGCTGCAACAAACTTTAAGCAATTGTAGTTAAAATTGTTATTAAAAATGAGAACAACAAACAAATCACTGGTGTAAAACGGCATTTTTTACAACGAAAAATCTACATAATAAAAAGGAAGATAGTTTTTTTCCCCGGCGTAATGATGCATATAGATGCACAGAAGCCGATTTACATACGATTGCTCAAAGCTAAATGTCAATCAGAAGCGTCAACCAACTGTGAGAAGGGTGTCCGGCGTTCCCGTTTGGAAGGTACAAACCGTTCCCCCCACAGTGATGACCTTCCCGATCTTTGCCGTCTTTGCAAATTGTCCCGCATTTCAACGTGTGTGTATGTGCTTTAGAGTTGCTGCTTATGTACAGGAGGTGCAGCAATCTAGGTGCGGATGTAAGCCGTCTTACTACCCCGTATCATATTATCCTATACAGCATTATGTTGTAGTTTCCACTCGATGTGCGAGCGAAAGAGAGCAAGTAATTAAGAGAGGGAGAGAGAGAGCGATGTGATGTGGTTTTGGGAGCGATTATGCTTGGTGTTTCTCTATAGTTTGGTGGAAACTACAAAAAAGCATCTTGCACAAGAGTACGTTCTACTTAATCCTAGGCGTTATCTTTCTACCTTACGCAGCAGATAACACTTATCAATCTATAGCTGGGGAAGGTTGGAAGGGCTGCTGCTGGGTTCAACGTCAAAACAGAAAACTATAGCCCACGCACACACTTCGTAACGGAAAGGATATACAAACACACAGGGGGACTGGGAGCGCAATGGGAATGATGAACGTCGCTTTCACACGAAGTAAATGTTGAACCGTGGTGCATAGAAACGGGTGCGCACTCAAACCTCCTCTCCTTCGTCGGAGTGCGTTAGGCGCACTTGGGCCGGCTCGATCGAAACCCCATTGACGGCCATTTGCTGATCGCGCCAGGGCGTGGTCAGGATCTTGAAGCGCTGCAATCAAGAATGGAGTCATGAGAGTGTGAGATTTGGAATAATGATCGCAAAGTCTCTTACCTGTCGCAAGCTTCCCGGCGTCACGATCAGCTTGTAGCTTGCCATCAGCGGTATCATGATCATGGACGATCCGGCTATACACCAGCCAAGCACGTTGGCCCAGGACGGATACACGTAGTCCTCGTAGCTGAGCGGCTCGTGCCCGATCAGCCCGTAGATGATGATGAACAGCAGAAACAGTGGTGCGACAAACTTCCAGCAAACGCGCCAGTAGATGCCGGGTGCAAAGCCAATCATGTCCTTGATGTCATTGCAGAACCGCTCCGTGCCTAGGAATGGGGTTGCAAAGGCGTGTAAATATTAACCAATTTCAGATAAATAAAGCGAATTTCCAAGTTTACCATAAATCCACGACACAGCGATCGCTTCAAAAAATACAGCTATAAGGATGGAGTACCCAGCCGCATAGCGATCCAGCAGCTGGAAGAAGTAGAATCCACCCTGCGTACAGCTAGCCAACCCGACGACAAAGTACAGCGAGAACAGGACCGCCACAAAGATCTCTCGATTGCGGCCGATCTTGGGAAATTCGTCACTCAACGCTGTGATGATCGCTTCTGATCCGCCAAACTAGAAGATCGTACAGAAAACGTGATATTGTGAAGTTCTATGTCCTTCTGAGCTCCTCTACAACACTTACCGAGCTATCCAGTCCAAGCGTTAGCAGCATCATGAAGAATATCAACGCCCAAAAGATGCTGCCCGGCATGGTGGCGATCGCTGCCGGGTACACAACAAACACAAGTCCCGGCCCTTCGGTTGCCACATCCTGGATGCTTTGGCCGCTCGCGTGTGCCATGTAGCCAAGCACGGAGAAGATTACAAACCCAGCAATGAAGCTGGTGGCCGAGTTGATCAAACTAGTCAGCAGAGCGTCCCTGGAAGGCGGAAAAAGACCTTAAGTGACATCACCCAACTCACACACGCGCGTTCCACACAAAACTCACTTGTACACATTGTTGTGATACTTGTTGTACGAAGCGTACGCCAGCAGCACTCCAAAGCCAGGACCGAGCGAGAAGAACACCTGCGTCGCCGCATCGACCCACACTTCCGCATTGTAGATGACGTCAAAGTTGGGCCGCAGGTAGTACAGAATGCCCTCGGCCGAACCGGGCAGTGTGATGCCGCGGACGAGCAGAATCAGCAGCACGGCGTACGGGAACAGGGCCGTAAACCAGACCACCTTCCCCGAAGTGCTGATGCCCTTCCAGAGCGAAAAGTAGCAGATGAGATACACGGCCAGCAGACAGAGCGCCATGTCCCACTTGATCGCGCCGAGATCGTGAATGCCTTCGCTCTTGTCCAGCTCGAGAATGTAGCGGCTGTTGGGGTGGTAACAACAAATAAGTATTAGAACAGAAGGGAGACTGTTTTGTGATTCACTTTTCATCAGCCCACTTACTTGAAGTACTCGGAGGCGGCCGATGCAAACTTGGTATCGTTGATGGTGCTAACCGTGCCGGTAACGTTAGCCGCCAGCACACCGGTCCGATTCACCACCGTCGCCGCCGTGCTGTTGATGTACCCGAACGGCTTACACTCGACCGTGTTCCAGGCGTTGGAGCAGTGCGTCCACGGCAAGCTGTCCGTGAAGGAGGCGAAGAAGAAGCGCAACGACCAAGCGATGATCACGTTGTAGTAGAAATCGACGTAGAACGCAATCAGCACGACCGCGTACCCGATGCCCTTGAACAGTGGCACCAGCCGGCCCCAGCAGGTGATGGCACCCTTCCGGTTGAACTGGCCGAGCGCCAGCTCCATGTAGAACAGGGGGATGCCACCCACCACCAGCATTATGCCGTACGGTATGAGGAAGGCACCTGCCGAAGAGCCGAACAAGGAAACGCAGCAATAAAATGAAGATGCTTGAACAATAAATTCCCAGCGGAGGTGGAGTGCCGTTCGGCCGTGGGAACTCAGATCCAAAACCCACCCATCCATCCACCCACCCACTCCCATCCATTTCACAGGACGCGGATTTCACAAGAAAAGTGGTGCTATGACGATGGCCATAATAGCATTATTATTTCCTTTCTCCCATTTTATTGACTTAATCCGGGCGAAGGATTCATACGACCGGCGGGCACTCGCTCGGGAACAATATTGTACCACACCCTTACAGCGCCTGCCATGCCATGCCATGAACCCGGGGAGCGAAAGTGCGAGAAGAAAGGTGGAGAGTTAATAACGGGGACTTAATGTCATCTCCGACTTTCAGCATCGTTTCGCCCTTTACGCCGCCGTTTCCTCAGCCAGAGCCGGTGCGAGAAATGGGGACAATTTATAAAGGGATTGGTCCAGGCAGGCTCGGCCCGGCCCGGCCCGGGGAAATACCGTAACCTAGGCTAACCTTCTGCCAACTGGCCCCCGCTGTCGCTGGAGATTATCGTCCAACCACGTTTTGGGAGGAGAGGCTCGTATAAAGAGACTTAGGCGCGTACGCGCGTTGCTATGGCAACCGGAACAGTAGCAAGCGATGTAATATCTGACACTATTTCCCGGAATAGTGTAGGATTATAAACAAACTGCCACGGAAGTGGTGAAAGTGGTCAAGTAAAGTGTCCAGCCATTCGACTTCTTAGAGGGGCAAGAAAAAAGACAAGAAAACCGCTCCACTGTGTGTGTGTGTGTGCAACGTGACGTAGTTTAAATCGGGCCCCAAAGATAGATTCACCCTCCCGCTTATCGATGACTTCACAGGCCATTCCAGCGGTCCAGCGCTTGTCTATTGGGCTGCGCCATAAAGATAATCCTAACCGCAAATCGATAGAATCTTTAAAGCAGTTCCGCGCCGCACAAAGAGTGAAACGGTCATATAAATCCATCTTTACCGAATCCCAATAGCCACCCTCTCGATGCAGGGCCCGTCCATTCCAGTATCTTTACGACCACCCGTTTTGTGTGGCCAATACGGTTTGCGTTTCGGGTGTCTTCTTCTTGCTGCTTGACCAATTTGCCAATTACATCAAACGATGTGCAAAAACGTCGGACAGGCCTTATGTAATGCCGGGAGATAACTGATACTAGTTGCCAACTTCTTCCCAGATACTGGTGCATTTTGGTGCGTCTGCAGGTGGAACTGCACCCCAACGTTCCAGGTACCGTTCAAGGTCGCACGCGTAGGGAAGACCCTCCCATCATCATATCCTATCGGTATCTACAGTACCGGTCAAATTACGTCCGGCAGAAAAAAGGGGTTCCATGATAACTCCAAGTTATCTGGTCAGTATTTAAGCGGGCCCAGTGCAGGATGACACTCCAGTAATCGCTAGTGCACGGAAGGCTAGCGATATTCGGAAGAAACTCATCCTGAAGACAGAATGGGTGCTAAAGGTAAGTCTTACTTGACTCGTGTCACATTATTGGTGCAACTGAACTCACTGTCTTGTCATTCCAGTTCTGTGGAGTATTGCCGTACTCCTGTTGGCCACCGTATCGGTCGCCAGCGGGCAACAGGGTCGCTGTGAGGACGTAGACAACTTCGGGCTGGTGCGTGATCGGTTCTTCTGCTACCGCTTCTACCAGTGCATCGATGGTAATCCCTACCCGTTGCGCTGTCCCGACGACCAATGGTTCGACGAGGAGCGTCAGGTGTGTGATAATCCGGCCAACGTGACGTGTGAGCTGGAGGATCGTCCTCCGACCGTTACGCCAACGCCCGGCATTTGCAATGGTGAACCGGACAACCATTTCGTGCTGCATCCGCTGTTCTGTAACGAGTACTACCTGTGCGTCGGTGAGATTGGATTCCCGATCATGTGCCCGCCAGGGCTGTGGTTCGATCAGACGCGCCAGATTTGTGGCGATCCGGCTGATATTAGCTGCCCGCATGGACGCCCCGGAGCGGCCCGGTGTCGTGACGAGCCGGACTTTGGGCTAGTACGGAGCGAGTATGCCTGCTACCGGTACTACCAGTGTGTGAATGGGTTCCCTTACCCGATGACCTGTCCCGAGGGGCTGTGGTTTGATGCCGAGCGGGATATCTGTGACGAGCCGGAAAATGTGGAGTGTGAGCTGAGTCCAGGGCTGCCGACGCCTCCAACGCCCGGCATCTGTAACGATGCGCCCAACAATGTGCTGCGCCCGAATCCGACCGCCTGTAACAAGTACTACGTGTGCGTGGGTCAGATCGGTTGGTCCAAGTACTGTCCACTGAACATGTGGTTCGATGAGGAAAGGCAGACGTGCACCCAGCCTGGGCTTACGAACTGTACGCTGGGGCCGGATATTCCACCACCGCGACCGGACAACCCGTGCAATGATGTGGACAACCTGTCGTTCGTCAAGGATGACTTCTTCTGCTACCAGTACTACCAGTGCCGCAATGGCTATCCGTTCCCGCTCATCTGCCCCGCCGATCAGTGGTTCGATGAGAATCTGCAGCGTTGTGCCGACTACCAAACGGTTGAGTGCGAGGTTGATGGACCACCGCCCACGATCAAGCCTACGCCCGGCATCTGTAATGATGTGATCGGGGAGCGATTGGTGTTGCATCCTCGTTTCTGCAACCAGTACTACATCTGCTCGGAACAGGTCGGCATCCCGGTGATCTGTCCCACGGGACTTTGGTTCGATGAGGATACACAATCCTGTCGCTCGCCACTTCAAGTTGACTGTCCACATGGAGCGACTCCTCCGCCCGAAGACCCGTACATGATGTGCAACGGTGTCGAAGGATTTGGGCTGGTGCGTCATCCAAACTTCTGCTATCGCTACTACCAGTGCATCGACGGTGTCCCGTATCCGATGATCTGCGAAGGTGATCTCTGGTTCGATCGCGAGCGTCAGGTGTGTGATATGCCTATGTATGTCGAATGCGACGTTACGCCACCGCCCGTAGTGAGACCACCACCGACGGCTGGCATCTGTAATGGAGCTCCTAACGGTCGATTGGAAGGTAATCCGCAGTATTGCAACCAGTACTACATCTGCGTGAACGAGATCGGCTGGCGTTTGGTGTGCCCCGCTGGTTATTGGTTCGATGTGGAGGGACAGACCTGCTCAGAGGCGGGCACGGTTGAGTGTGGCCTTGCTCCAGAGCGTCCTCCAACTACCCCGAACCCGTACGCACCCTGCATCGGCATCCCGAACAACGCGTACGTGCGTGATGAAGCTTTCTGCTACCGTTACTACAAGTGCGTCAACGGATCACCCTTCCCAATGATCTGCCCAGGCGAGCAGTGGTTCGACGATCGTCGCCAGCAGTGTCGTCCACAGGAGGAGGTTGAGTGTATCATCACGGAGCCGCCACCACGTCCACCGCCAACGGCCGGCATCTGTAACGGTGTGTCCAACTCGATCCAGGTGCCGAATCCGTTCAGCTGCAATCAGTTCTACATCTGCGTGGACCAGATCGGATTCCCGCAGGTTTGCCCCCCGGGCATGTGGTTCGACGAGGATCGGCAGACGTGTCTGCCCGTGGCGGAAACTTCCTGTGATCTTGGACCCCCGACGACGACCACGATTGCGCCTCACCCGTGGGGACAGTGTGATGTTGTGCCTAACTTTAGCTTCGTGCGCAACGAGTACTACTGCTACCGGTACTTCCAGTGCATTGATGGACGACCCTATCCGCTCATCTGCCCCGGCGAGCAGTGGTTCAACGAGGAGGAACAGCGGTGCGATGATCAGGAGAATGTGAGGTGCATTGTGAACCCGGCTCCGCCATCAGTTCCGGCCACTCCGGGCATCTGCAATGATGCGGCGAATGGGGAGATGGTGCTGAACCCGCGAGCCTGCAACCAGTACTACATCTGTGTGAACGAGATCGGCTACTCGCTGATGTGTCCGGACGGGCTTTGGTTCGATGCACAGGCTCAGCGATGTGGCCCACCGGCTCAAGTGTACTGTCCGCTGGTGCCGCCCGTTACGACGCCCGATCCATTCGAGCTGTGCGACGACGTGCCGGAGGGTGGACTGCTGCGCAACGAGTTCTACTGCTATCGGTACTTTGAGTGCAAGAACTCGGTCCCGTACCCGATGATTTGCCGCGCCGGGTTGTGGTTCGATCAGGAGCGTCAGATGTGCGATATACCGAGCCGCGTGCCGTGCTTCCTGCGCCCGGGCGTCCCTGGACCGCCGGTGGCCACACCCGACATCTGCAAGGATGTGCCGAATGGGCGTTTTGCGCGCAACTGGAACTTCTGCAACCAGTACTACCTGTGCGTCGATGAGATCGGCTACTCGCAGATCTGTCCCGATGGGCTGTGGTACGATGAAAATCGCCAGATCTGTGACATACCCGAGAATGTGGAGTGTCCACTGTCGCCCACCACGATCGCTCCCTCGCCGTGGGATCGCTGTGCGGGCGTGGAGGACCTTTCCTTCATCCCGGACGATGACTTCTGCTACCGTTACTACCAGTGTGTGAACGGCATCCCTTACCCGATGATCTGCCCGAACGATCAGTGGTTCGACTTCCGCCGACAGCTGTGCGACTTTACGCAGAACGTGCAGTGTGAGGTGCATGACGTGCTGCCACCTCCACTGCCCACCGATGGCATCTGCACTGGGCAGTCCAACTCGATCCAGGTGCTGCATCCGGTGTTCTGTAATCGGTTCTACATCTGCGTCGATCAGGTCGGCTTCCCGCAGATCTGTCCCGCTGGATTGTGGTTCGACGAGACCCGCCAAACCTGTGCCAGCCCGACGGAGGTTGACTGTCCCAATGGGCTCACGACGACGCCTTCACCGATCGAAGGTATCTGTAACGATGTGCCGCAGGGTACGTACGTCCCGAACCCGCTCGACTGCAGCCGTTACTACGTGTGCGTGAACAACTACCCGTACTCGGTGCAATGCCCGGGTGGCAACTGGTTCGACAGTAATCTGCTGCGCTGCGTCCCAATCGGTGAGGCGGAATGTGCCGACACGGTCACGACCGTACCGACGCCGGGAGTTTGCGCCGATCGGGAGGATGGTGTGCGTGTACCAAGCCCGGATAGCTGTTCGCTGTTCTACACCTGTCTGAACGAGATCGGAGAACCTTCGTTCTGTCCACCGGGACTGTGGTTCAGCGAGGAGCTGCAGGACTGTGACGAAGCGGACAATGTCGAGTGTACGGTAGAACCGTCCACACCACCAACCGGTGGCATCTGCACAGGCCAGCCGGACGGAGCGTACGTGGCGAGCCCCTACTCCTGCCGCCAGTTCTACGTGTGCGTCAACGAAGCAGGCTATCCAACGTTCTGCTTCGGCGATCTGTTTTTCAGTGAGGCGGCGCAGGAATGTGTCGATCCCTCCGAGTCCGAGTGTGTCGAGTAATGATGTTTGGCCTTTCTTGATTAAATGCTTATTGAATACGGTAAATAAAGTAAACCCATTTGCTAGAAGGGCGCTAAAGTGTCCTAGCAACGAAATGTAAGCTTCACGTGTAGTGCGTATTGCATAATGCGCGGGCGTATAGCGTGAATCAAACTGACCGTTACGGGAGAAGCATTATTTTTCACCTCACAAAGGGCGCATTTAAAGGCGCAACTCAATGTAATTGTGGCACAAACACACTCTCCTCCAAGTCCACCGCTCGCTGCTCTTGAAGTGAAAGTCGCGCGACAATAACCTTCCATTTTAATGCTAATACTATCGATGAAACACTTTCCACTCCATTAGCTAACGGTGCGGACGTCCTAATGCACTGTGTTCCTACTCTACTGTACAAAGCAACTGTGTTCTACTAAACATCGGATAGAAGAAGAAGAAGCAGTAGAAGGATGTTTTGTAAGCTCTTTCAGGTCCATTTCCCACGAGTCACACGGCGTCAAACAGGGTGTGAAAAACACGGAACCATAATTCCAACAAGGCAAAAAAGGAATATTCACACACACACAAACCAACGCACACGCACACTTTTAAATTCTTTGTAAGTCATCATCCTTTTTAAGCTACAGTTCTCCGCTCTAAAGTTCAAGAAGTCAACCTGTTGGATGGCAATCGCTGCAAAATGGAACTCAATAAGGGAATGAGGCAAAGAAAGCGCCGGTTGAGCGGGGAAATGGGGGGGGGGGTCATTTTCTTTGTCCATCCCCTTCAAACACACAGCACACTCAGGAATCACGCACACTCAAAGTCAATGTGTCGATGTTGTCACACGAACCGGATAAAAAGGCCGAGGCGTAAGATAAGAAAGCATAGTGACACATTTCTCTCGCCTAGAAATCGTCGCCGGCATCGGAATCGAGAATCGAAAAGCGCATGCAACAAGTGGCCGTTTTGAAAAGTGTTCCCATCGCAGCTCGCAGAAGTGGCCGGGAAGTCAACCACAAAAGGATACGGGCTTGGGTTGAAAGCTGTAATAATTCATCGCCACTCCGTAGTCCCCTGCGTCTCGGTAGTGGCTTCCGCATCCAAATGGTGAGGATGGCTTCCTCTTCTATCGCTCATCACCATCATCATCATCGTGAACAATTGGAGGCCATTCCGTAATCCCTGCTCTTGTGGAATCTGGTGCGTACTACTACGGATGCACGCTTGAGTGAGTACGGTTGAATAAAGACATCAACGCCATTAGCGTGAAACTTTGCCACCATCCCCCTTCCTCTCTCTCTCTCTCCGCAAGTCAACCCGGTTAGAAAAGGCGGAAAAGTGGAAATTTCCGTTCCATGTCTTTGGCAGAAAGAATGAAAGAGCGCAACAGAATGAACCAAAGTAAAGAGGCTCGTCCGGAACTCAGGACCAAAGCGTGAGCAACGATTCTTGGGAGAATCGTGCCCGTCTTCATGAACGCCAAGCCTCCGGAAAGGCAAAGAAAACGAACCAACCGACCGACCGGCCAACAAGGTCTAGAGGGGCACGGTTCCTCAGCTGTCATCAGTGGCAGACTTCCGGCTTGGCAGTAGAAGTAGGAGAAGCTGGAGCACAGCTGCAGGATTGGACCTTTTGGGGTGGCGTAAATCTGTGCTGTCACATCCATTTTACCACCTTCCTTTCTAACTTCAGCGCGCTGCTCTCTGTGTGGGTACTACATCCAAGGGTTTAAACATCCCAGAATGCAAGCAGGCATCCACAGCCTACTACGATTGCACATGACTTACTAACCGATTGGGATTGGATGGGATGGCATTTGTCACGGTTCAGTTCAGCGCTTGAACTGGTTCGTCGTACCGTCTTCTCGCCTGGCCGCAAGAACCACCAGAAACGGAACGCTACCACGGAAAGTGCGTTCGCTTGTTTCGCTTGTTGATACGGTCGCGGATGCCAATCCCTTTTTTTTGGCGATGATTTATGCTTTTCTCCCCCCACGAGCAATGGGTACCCTTTCGTGCTGCACGCCCTTCGCTTATGATTCGGCTTTAATCTGTTCCTCTCGTGGGGTCCACCGACATCTTGGACTTTCGGTTCGCTGGACGGTGTGTTTCAGCAGAACATATTCTTGGTTAGTTTATTCGTTCGCATGAGCAGCTGGGACTGGGCTGGGACAGGTTGGGCTGTAGCTGCGCTTGAAACAGGTTTTTCGTGCACACGGAATTGGAATTTATTCTATTGGTAGGAACGAGCGAAGAAATCATGAAACTCGAAACTCGTTAGAAGGCAAAGGTGAAGCTTATGCGTTCAAACTTACATCGATGGAATGCAATAGAAACGGCCTGTGAAGCTTCATTCTACCTCAAAACACTTTAATGCAGCAATTTAACATTACTATGCATTGTTATACTTCACAAAACCCATACAGCGTCACTCGACAGACGCGAGTTCCTTCTTTTGTTCTTATACGCCATATACACCCGGTGAAAGGAGGGCTGCGTTCGGTTTTTCAATATCAATTTTCCCGCCCGTCACCGTAACCAAATTAGATTTCACCGTCCGTAATTAGCTATTAAACGACGGCGACGACGACGACGATGCTATCGTTCCATCCTTCGAACGACGGAAGCTGGCGTACAGAATACCGTACAACACAGGGACCACCCTACCCACCCACATTACTTACCACCACCGTTCTTGTAGCAGAGGTACGGGAAGCGCCACACGTTGGCCAGATCGACGGCGAACCCGATGACGGACAGCAGAAAGTCCACCTTCCCGCTCCAGGTTTCGCGCTCCTCGCCATCGTCCAGCTCACCACCACCACCGCCGCCGGCCCCATTCCGTGGCAGCAGACCCGGCCGGCCCTTCGCCTTGATCTGGCCGATGGTGGTCATCGCCAGGGCGGTTCCCTCACTATCACCGCCGACGCCGTTTTCCGCTCCACCGTTCAGCTCCTTCAGGGCGTCCCCTTCGATGGAATCTGTTGGAAAGATAGAGCGTAGCAGAAAAAGTTTAAGATATTATTACCAAAAAGTAAAACTGTGCTTCTAACTTAATTACACCATCGAAAAGGTATTGATTTTTATCACCCCAGCGACCAGCGTTCACTTGCAACGGGGAGGTGTGTGAATGCAGTACACGCCAACTTTGACCTACTCACTCTCGGTCGGACTGGACACAGAGAGAGCGTTGCGATGACATGTCGGAAGAGGCACTTGAGCGACTCATCATCATCATCATCCTCATGGACGTAAATATCTCAAATACGTTCGACATTTCGACATCACATCGAGGGTATGTCCTAGCCCCAACCAAAGACCGCTCCCCCGCGAAAGAGGAGGGAGAGAGGGAGCGAGAGTATTCAAATTTTGAAGTAGCTACTAATAATAGACCGACCTGCCTCACAACGAACGGACGATGACGACGACGACGCTGAGGACGAGGACGCACTCCAGCAATCGAAGCAGTCCGAGACCGGGCCCGAGAGCCAAACACGGCACCAAAGTCCTCCAAAATTGACAAAGTGTTTGTTAATGTTTTTGATGTTTTATCCTACTCTTTGTCGACCGCTGGGCCAGATCCCTCGGTTCCGCATCTTTCCGACACTTCATTTCGCTCCATTAAAGAACCATTTGCCAGCGCCTAGCCGAGCTTACGGTGTTGTGAGAGAAATTGATTTTTCCGGCCCTTCCACGGGGAAAATTTGATTTGTTATGACGTGTATCGTGCATAATACGCCTATCTCGCCATATCGACATATCGATATGCCGTCGCCGCTAGGTCTCCTAGGACGTCACCCAGCGGGAAGGTAAATTCCCCCTTCCCTGGTAAATGTAAATGTCACTTTGAAACCATCCCAACCCTCATTTTTGCCCACCAACAACAAAGTCCCTAAAATAAAAGTCAACCACATCATACTTGTTGTTGAGGAGAAGATGGAAATCTTCATCATTGATGTGTCCCGATGCCACCCAACCCAACCCAATACCCTCTTCGCTTGGTCGAGGTCGGGGAGGTTGTGTGAAGTGGAAAATGTTAAGTACTCCTAATTCGATTTCAGACTCTCGCTCTCTCTCTCTCTCTCTTTGCCCGCTTGAATCCTTCGGGGTTGCCTTCTTTGTACGGTCTTGCAAATCTATTTACCAATCAGCTTTGGGTTGGGCGAAATTGTACGCCAGAAAAGGACACCGCGCGTATCATTTCGGTATCGTTGCCACACCGTCACTGTTTACCGTTTTCCAAGAATCCTACAAAGACTGTATCCCCCTTCTATCTCTGGGAGGTTTCGTCTTCTTCTGGTTCATTTCTTGCGATGGAGAAGATACGCCGGGGTCGCCTTATTCAGTTTCCGGCTTTCCACTTTCTCTACACCCACGGCGAGCAACGAAGATACTGGGGGGAGACACTGAAGATGAAAGAATTCGGTCGAGCTGGAAGCGACAAACCGCGATTGAGATAATCGTCTAGGGAAATTGACGATTCTTCTGACCAATAGCGCGCTCGTTGCCGGAGAAGTCATCCTTCTAAGCCGCTGGTTGCTATGGAGCTCTCGCTTCGCGGTGCACGGCATGCTTAGAAACTGGCTTTGCTTGACTTTCTGATTTGAGATGATAAATAGGTTGGGTTTTTTTTCACAAAGTATTCTCAGCACGATAGATGCAACCGTTTTTATCTCCTTCTAAAGTAACGGACAGCTCTGAATCATTTTATTTCAAACAGTTCAATCGTTCTTTCTGTGCTGCTGCTGTTGCTGCTGCCGGCGGTGTTAAACACGTTTGACTGACAAGGTTCTCGTGATTCTAACCGTAACTAAGAGCAACCGAAATCGTATGCCATCTAGAGCGTTCGCCGTGGCGTACGGTTGCACAAGAGAGCTGCATGTAATCGTGTGGTTAAAATGTGGCGTGACTACTTCATAATCCAACACCCCTTGAACCAAACCGCAATGTACTTTTCGAGAGGTTTCGCCTACGGCTTATTAGAACTATGGAAACGCCATATTCCCTGCACCTGGTCATAGTGGTCACAACTTATGTTTTAAGTTTTTCACGCCAAAAAATTACCTTTCCTTTCCTTTTTAATGCCCATCTTGCAGCGTTGTGATGTGGCGTTTTATCGATCGTTTGTGTCACACACAACCACAACCTAACCAAATCCAAATTCACTTACACTCACTTATTCATCACTGTTGTTTCTTCCTTTCTGATTTTTTCACTCTTGTTTCACTGCATGAATATTAAAAAAAATTACACAACACAAAACTAAAAACAAAACGTTCGAAACAGCCATTAGTGGTTCCCCTGTTCTAACCGTCGATGACAGAACAAGCTCCTCTTGACACCTCTTGAAGCTCGCTCTCTCTCGTTAAGCCGGTCTAGTAGCCGTTGACCAGTGCCAACGGAAATTCAATTAAAATCACAAGAATAACAACAACAAAAAAGGGACACGCTCAAACCATCTCGAGGGCCGCGAGTGGTAGCACTTAATCGACACACTTGATTTGCGATGGTTTATTTAACGATACTGTGTAAGACGGCTGGCGTATGACACATACGGCCAGACGCAGAAGTCGTCTACCTATGCCCTGGCAAACGGTAATAGTAGCGGGGAAGCGAGCCTCCTACCACTACCAATGAACACGCTTGACCGGTGGGGGATGTAATTAGAGTTGATCATTTCGGTGGCGTTGTGTGTGTCTGTGTTTTTTCTTCTTCTTCTGCTTGTGCTTATCCTAACCCATGAGGAGGAGGATTTGGTCATTTAGAAGTTCTGTCCCAGATTTGGCCTACTGCGATCTATGCAAACGACCGAAGCGAGGATATACACACACAGACACGTTGCATGTTGCAACGCGCTCTTGTCAATTAATGCTAAAGTTGCTGATTGAAACTGACACTTTAATTACATTTGCACAGTCGCCGGAGTTGGACACATTGTATGTGTGTGACCAGTTTGTGAGGGGTGGAATAAATTATTTAAAAAAAGTATCTTCTCTTTAAAGTTCAATGACAGTGAAAGTGATGTTGAAATTCATCTTTTAAATGGAATAAAATGAACAAATACTTCCAATTCGCCTCCAATTTATGTACACTCTGCAGCACCGATCCTTGAACTGTCCATCTAGCATGACCCTTTCCCTTTCGTTTTACCACCACAAATTGCAATTATTACACCTGTGGCCGTTCCATCTCATGCGCAAGGTTTCCGGCGGGCTGTACCTGTACCAATCTTGTGCCGGTGTTCGTTCCATTACCATTTAGCTTAAATGCAATTCAATGATCTAGCCAAGCCACCTCATGCCCTCTCTAACACACATTGAAGCTTTCTGCAGTCTAGACGCCAAAGCAAACCAAACTCTCATCTGACTGACTGATCGCCACCCCACCACCACTCGCTTAGCCTTGTGAGCATGTGCAGCGAAGTAGAACACATAAATTTTACGCACGCTTTTGCACGTCTGGTCACCGAGCCCAAGTTCCGACGGGGTGGCCATTTCATTACTCGCCCCCACCCCCTTCCGGTTGGCCTTGGATGGCGCACATTTTTGCGAATCGGAAACAAATCTCTCCTCGTGTGTGTTTTGATCTGTCCGCTTCGAAATTGATTAACGATTGGCTTTTAATCCGGCCCGGTCCACCACGGTTAGCGCCTTTCTAAACAACTCCCTCACGCGCTTTAATGGTTTAATAGATGACGCCAGCTCCCCCTCTCCATTCCACACAAAACAAATCCCTCAGCTCAGAAGAATAATGATCCTCGATATGATTACAATATTAACCTTCACCTTGCGGATTGGGAGAATGAATCTCAACATGCAAATCGAGGCCTCAACAGTGTGCTGTCGGCGGTTGGGAAGCAGGAATTGAGAAACAAACCTGTTTGTTTGTTTGTGGACAACAACTAGCAGAACAGCATCATGCTGTCAGCGTAGGAGGGTATGCTGTCCAATTCGGTCCAAAAGCCTGTTTTCGCTTTCGGTTTAAGGTTAGCCCAATAACATTCCTTCAACGGGCAAACCAGAGAACGCAAAGAAGACTGGAAAGAGAAACTACGAATCAAGCCGGTTCTTTAGCCGTCTTTACTGGTCCATACAGCTGATCTGAGATGTCGCTCCAAACACACACACACAAAAAGAGGATAAAAATGTTAAATAATTGAAGAGCGTGCGAGCAGCGCAAACAAACCAACGATTGAAAGCTGTCCTTCAAAAGTTCTTACCCAAAATGAGGGGAATGGGTTATTTGTGTTCTAAAAAAACATTGCATTATTTGCACAAATGATGGCACACAAACAAGCTTTTTTTTAAAAATAGCGCCATGTAAATGAACCGTGTGAAATTCGACAAGTATTTACGGGTATCACTGCAAACCCTTATCCCCAGCCCCATCAATGAGCTCATTAGATATTCGTTGTTGCTTCTTCTAGCTGTAATCACTTTGCCACTTCGATTTGCCTTTTACGCTGATATTGCGCGCACTCGCGTTTAACGCGCACAGCACGCACGTGTAACACGTTGGTTTAAATTTAAATCATTGCGCCCTGATTTATTGTCTTTTCGCGCGTCAACTCGCGCCACAGCCATCCGATGGGAAAGCAACTAGCTTTGCTTTAAATGGATCCAGCCTGCTTTGATGCCACGCCGTTTGAACCGTTTTTGGGGCCCATTTATGACCGTTAGAAAACCGCGCTGAAAGTGTCGATCACACGTGTTCACGCATTCAAATCACACGCCGCTGTGCTAGGAGTTTGGATCTGTTTGCAACTGTTAAACTTAAGCACCGTATATTATGTCACCACTGTTTCTTACAATCTTACACAATCTTAGTAAATTATAATAGCCAAAAAAATCAAACCAAAACGCCTCAAAACACACTGAATGCCTGTTCAGTCCGTTCGGTTCGCAGCACCGTTTCTGCGTCTACCGGCTTGGACGAACGGTTGCGCGAGACTGCGGCAAACAGAACGACTCCGAACGCACCGACTGCTTGCTGGCAATGGTCGGTGGTCGGTCGGTCGGACCGTTTCTCTAACCCCCTCCCTTTCTACTACTACTAATACCACCACCACCACTACTGCGGCTGTGGGCAAGCTCGTGAATGGGCGATTACGTTGAAGATGAAAAGGAATCGTGGTTAGATGTGATTTCGAGTCCGGATTTTTTTCCTCTTCTGAATGCCGGTCGGTTATATATGTGAGGTTGTATGTGTTGCAGTACTGGTAGGGCTTAGAAGAGGCTTTTAAGAAGGCCTTAGTAAGGTACAGTACACATCTTATAATAGATTGTAGCTTCTTAAATGAAATAATTTTCACAAGTACTTTCGTTTCAGATCTTTTAAATGATATATTTCTTTTATTATCCCCCAAAACGTTTGATTGGTACGTGAATAGTTCTTTCTCCCAATCAAACATCATTAGCAAGGAAGCGTGACGGAGTTTCGGGCCTATTAAGGACACCATCTTGCCGTGACAGCTTTGGAGGAGGCTTTTTTGTTACAAAAACCTTGTTTCTTTATTGTGTTTTATACACATTGTAGGAGAAGAATACTGTAAAAATTATACTAAGAAAGAGATGGTTGAACTTGAAGAAATCCTAGACTAATCGGATAAGTCCGACCGTCGGTAAAGAAGTTAAGAAGGGGCCATAGTAGCAACATTCATCCTCCTTTTTTTAAGATTGAAGGATTTTTGAAGCTCACAACATCATAAGAACGAAAAGCCACAGAGACCCTTAACCGCAGAATAGTTCCCCTGCTTTGTCTTGAGCTATTTTTCGAGTATCTTGTAAATTTTCCCTGCAAAAAAAAAAGCCGACGCATTTAATTTAAATGCTGCTAGTGCAAAAAATCTGCTCCTTAAATCCCCATCACAGCAGCAAACCCAATCCAATAAAGAGAAATCAAATAGCTCCGCCAACCACAAAGCTTATTGAATTTTCCAAATTTCCTTCACCAGCAGTAAAGGGGAGGAGGGTGGATAGCAATTCGAGCAACCAACCCCCCCATTCATCTCACTAGTTTACTTCCGTAACACTAAACTACTAACGTTCCCTTTCGCTCCCCACTCCGAACGGATCCATTCCATCAAATCACTTACAAACAGCAAATTCGCTCCCGACCCGCTAGATTAGCAAGGAAAACAATCATAACCACAGATTTATAGCTCATTTCCTTCGGTGCCAGGCCCAGGACTGGGGCTTGCCCCGTTTTTCCGGGACGTTGGTTGCATTCCGCACGCTCACAATATTGCACAAAGGCCACTCCACTCCACACCATCCCAGAAATCATCCAAAAACCGCATCCGTTATGTTGGTTGCTCAACCAAACTGCTGGATGGCCTGCTGCGATATTCGATCCTTGCGTCCTGGCTGACCATTTTCGATACTCGCTGCACCGTCGTGTGGTAAGCGAAGCCCGGTCGACCAATACGCAACAGGTAAGCGCAAGCAAGTGCGCGAGTAAACAGCGTGCGGGAGGAAATTAGTTCAAGTGTTTTTTGGGACTCCCCACCAATTTCCCACCGGAATGGGAGTTGAAACGGTAATTGAAATATTTCCCTGCTATTAGTCGACTTATTAGTTCCGGGAACAACCACAGCGCCGAGGAGGTGGACCAACAGATCTCGAAACGGAACGGGGTTCAACGAGGCGTGGAGAAGAACCACTTAGAACCAGAGCTTGCAAAGCTCGTAAGGAGTAGCAGCGATGGGATTGGAAAGCGTAGCGATGTTTAACTTAATACGCTTAATTTACTTAGATATACACTACTCACCTGATCCGGACTTGCTGCTGTCCGTGCACTTCACTGGCGTTTCCAGCAGTCTCAGCTTCTCCCGTGGATCATCTAGCTCGAACATCCAGCTTGCTTACCGCAACGGGTGCACCGTCTCACTCACTCTCTCTCTACTAACAGTTGGGTATAGATATCGGCTCCTTTTGAAACTTCACTGCAACAATTTGGCCGCCCTGTTGTCTGTTGATCGTTTTACCAAACGCTTCCTTCCCTTTGAAAACGTAGCTTTACACCTCAAATGTGATCATGTTCTAGTTTGCTGCACTTTTTGCCCCCAAAACCACTCAACTCATCCACTGCTGCAAGCGTATCGTTCAGCAGTCATTTTGCACCGCTACATACTGATTTATGTACAAAAAAACTGTACACCGTCCACGTGTCCGGAGGTAATTTTGAACTACCAAACCCACCCAACTTGGCCTTAGTGCTTTTGTTTTATTTTCACAACCACACCACTGCGTACTTTGCACGTAAGCAGGGGGCACACACTTGTAACCGTCAACGGCATTCACTACCACTGGGCCCACCCTTTCCCGGCTGCAGCCACCTTCCAACCAGCACCAACTTCCGGCTCCCTGGCAGCTGCCTGTTTGCTTGCAACACCGAGCTCGCTTCGCTTTGCTTGCACCGAAACGGGATGCACAAGGACGACTAGCGACTGGCTGGCTGGCTGGCACGGTGGCCCTTTTATAGTGGCGTTCCTGCGCCCTGCCGAAACCGATCCTGCGCCGGAGAATCGCCGGAAAAGCATTGGTTCGGTTCGGTCGGGCCGACTTGTGAAGCCTGTGCAATTGTGAGGGGTTTGTAGGAATTTGAATTCCATGTGTTACAATCCTCTTATAATATGTATGTTTTTGATAAGCTTTGTTTAGCACTGTTTGAACGTTACTCAAAATCCGTGTGCGAATTCCGTTGTGTTTTAAATGAAGATGAATTTGTATAACAATTTCGAAATAAGTCCCTTGGGTAGTAAAGCAGTAGACGAGCCCTGCAGCAAATGAACTTCGTCCGCTGTCAACGGAAGGGAACCGTAAGCACAGTGGTCGGTCCCTCTACAATTGTGTCCGGTTATTTGTTTCTCTTTGCATGCAACAACTTTTTGAATCTTTTTGTGATCAGCTGCAGCTTGCATGAACTTCACAAAATAAATATCGTAAAATTCAGCTTTTTCTGTTCCATTTTACATCATCCAAAGCAAATAAATTCGAAAATCCATTCACAGTGGTGTCAAATCAACTGTCAAACAGCGCGACAGGAGGTGTATGACCGCAGCCTCAGCAGGCCAGCGTTTGTTGATGTTTTGTCATTAGCGGATAGAAGAGGGGGTGGTGCGCAGCAAACGAAGGGTGTCTTGTCTGTGTTTTTGTGTGTTGTGTGTGGGGTTTTTTTCCTTCTCCGTACCAGCCACAGCCAACCAGCTGCAAAATTGCCACATTAGCAAAACAGTTGGTGTGAAAACTTTCGCCCGACCGACTCGACTCGACGGCCGCGGACCTTCATTTCTTTCCCTGCGCACAGTCAAGTTCCGATGCACCACCACCACCACCACCGAGCCGAGGTAAATCTAAGAACGTAAATATTTACGGTGTTTTGTGAGGAGAAGGTCGCGTGTAAGAAAAATCCAATGGCGCAATGAGTGTGGCGGGAGGGGGCCCCTCCTCATCCCCTCCAAGTATCAGCTGGATGGACGGATGTTGTGAAGGGAAAGGAAAGAGAGCATCTAGTGCTGGTAGTGATTGTGCCCATTTAGAAAGCCCCCTTCGAGATCACAGTATGGCCGCCTCGCTGGATACGGTACAATCCGGTTTCCGCAGTCGACGAGTGATGATATCACCCCGCAAGAAAGAAGTGACGGCGGCGGTTTTAAAGTGAAGCTATAGTGAAGTCTAATCTTGCTTGCAGCATCGCATCGCGCAGCAAAACCCACCTCCAAAACACACACCCATCGAAGTGGGCCGTGTTTCCAGGGTGTGTATCTATGCATGTGTGTGTGTGCGGGTACGATTCCCTTTATTTTGGTAGCCCTTTTGGGTCGAGTGGGTCGAGCAGCCCCGTGCCACCGATCGCGCTAAAAAGGCTTATCAAATTTGCAAAGTGCTACACACTCTCTCGCACCCACTGGCGGTGTCTCTATTGTCTCGGTACGATCGGTGTGACAAAACCAATACCAGCAAAGCAAGCACAACACAAGTTTTGCGCGAAGCTTGTGTGTGCCGCCAGCGCCCGTACAGCGCATCCGCCGCAAATCTGAGAAGACCACGTAAGTGTTTACAATTCGGTACGGAATCGTATACACAGGTGGTCTCTGAGGGGGGAATAGTGGGTGGAAAAAAACCCGCGGCTGCTGTGTTGCATTTTCCCAACGGCCCAATACGAGTGGCTGTGGGAGGCACACGTTAACGCGCTTTGTTTCGGGTACTGTGCAAACGTGGTACGCGAAGTGGTAGTTTGTGGCTAGTTAGAACAGTTTTCTCCAATCCAAGTAATCGCGCCGCGGACCTGCAAGCGAAAGAGATGAAAATGATTTATGTTAAATATGTTTTGTTTCATTCGTGTCATTGTAGGGATACTACTAGCAAGGAACCAGAAGCCGTTTTATAATCTGTCCAGTTCTAAACAGTCCAGTGTACGAGGAGGAATAGACACGCGGTTGGCCTGGAAGTGTTTTTGACGTTGATGTTTTGTTAGTTGCAAACGGTTGAACGAATTTCAAAGTCACTAAGCAAAGGCGCAGCAAAAATGGCAGACGAGTTCGATGCGTGTGAATGCTTCTGGAGCCATGAGCTCGCTATGAGACGGTTGATGTCGCTGGTATGTATACAATTGTAGAGTTTAGCCGTTAGTGAAGCATTATCTACAGCCTGTGTTGCATCATTTTCAGCTCCGTCAAGGACAGTCGTACTGCAACGATAACGAATGCACCGATCGTAAGTATAGTGAGGAAATGATAACTTCTTAAATTGATAATTAACTGTTTAAAACCCTCTCTTTCAACCAGTTCCCAGTCTCCCGAATGTAACCGGTGGCGCAAACTTTTTCCTAATCGTCATGGCACTGATTTTTGTGGCCGTTATGTACGTCCTGAGACCCTCGTCCATGCGACGATCGAACGACCTGAACAAGTCGCTGCCGCCTCCATCGAACGATGTAAGTATTTGGCGCTCCTGGTGGCGCTGGTTCCCCCCTCTCGTGCTTGTGTACTGATTGATGCATGGTCTTTTCCCTCCCAGGGTCCGAATAATGATGGTGGTGCACCACCGTCGATATCCTGAAGGGAGCGCACGTTCAGCGGCCAACGAAAAGCACAACCCCGAACCTGAGCATTTGCTGCCTGTTTCCACTCCCCCATCCCAAACGACACTGCGCGGTGGTGGCTGGAGGTGTATGTACGGTTCCGGACGAATGTCGCATCGCATTTCCCGCTCTCCGCTTCTCTTCTAGACAATTTTACAACACATGGAAAACGCACGTTCGGGGGCACGTTCCTTTTTTACCGCAAAAAAACACAAACGACAACCCGTGCGCACACACACCCCTCCCGGAAGCGTTTCAATGATCCAATCTGTATTCTTTCTTCCAATACATCACTAATATAGTTCAAATGTAACGTTTTGGTTGCACCTTCCCACTTCTTTGTTCAACCACCGGCCAAAAGCTGTGTTAAGCAATTCAAAGTAAATTCCTTCTCTCTAACCCACCCCAACACCCCACATCGCTTCGCCCCGGTCTCCTAGAGGCTGTGCGCGAGCAGATAATGCATATTGTGATTACTTTTTTTGTACTTGTCGTCTTATATGTCATAGCCCTGTATTGTCAACCGTTATTGTGCGTGCAAATATTGTTTTGTTGTTTTCTTTTTTCATTAACTTTTGTTTTATCCCTGATTAAGCTGCAATAAAATGAATTGTACAATTCAAACTGCTACTGTGCAACACATCTCCCCGCTGCCCCGTATTAACCGTGCTTTGAGCACGATTGTTGGGGGCAGTTTTGGGTATACAGGGTTTACCTAGCCAATCTGGCGCCGTCAAAGCGTTATCGGTCGCCGTAAATACTTTTTCGGGCGACGTCAACCCTCAATTGGGCACTGTCATTTCTATTCGGGCCTTGTGAAGTATGAATCGGGCAAAGTTCAGAATGAATTGGGCCTACTTTATATTTTGTTGCTTTCTAGCTGTAAAATAATACTTTTTTGCGAGTAGTTTAACTGTACTGTAAGAAAATTCACTATTTTTAAGTTTAGTTACATAAAAAAATATTCAAATTCCTTTTTTAAAATTTTTAATACAAACCCGTACAATGCAATTTGGTTTTATATTTTTAAAAAAATATAATATGTTTGGTGGTTAAATAAGGTAAACATTTGAAAATAACACATAATAAGTTAAACAACATGCAAAATACGTATTTTTAAACTGCTTCATGGATCAAACACACCGGAGCGACCGATTTGACACCTTCAAGAGTAGGACGCTTTCATTCTGTACTTTGCCCGATTCATACTTCACAAGGCCCGAATAGAAATGACAGTGCCCAATTGAGGGTTTACGATGCCCGAAAAAGTATTTACGGCGACTGATAACGCTTTGACGACGCCCGATTGGCTAGGTAAACCCTGTATATAGGACTAGTGACACAAACGCAAGGATACATGTTTTCTCCGGCGCTGCATCGGTGGTGCGGTGCGTTCCTAGGCATTAATGAAGGAATAACTACTATTGATGGATTGATTGATGTTTTGAGTGTATTTACATGATACTAGATGCATGAGTAGTATAATTGTACCAACAGTTTTCTTCCTCCCCAAAGCGGGTACATTGAGCCACAGACACACAAGCAAGCTCATTCTAGACAGGATAGCTAATGCCCAATTGGTACAAAAGACACGCGAGGGTAGCTGGATAGCCAGGTCCAGCCTGCGATAAATGTTCTGTCTCAAAATGGGAAATAAAATTCAAAATCTTAATCACAATTAGTACATTAACTACAGACACTACTTTTGTACACCCATAACTCCATCCGAATATCGTACATTTCTTTCCAAATTCATCCCACTAATCAAATAGATCAAGCAAACAAATATTCAATGCAACAAAATCATCATATATTGGCATCAACATCGAACCGCCATCGCCTTCCAGAGGTCTGGCCCTCCGGTGTTGTACACCTTCCATCAATTACAATCATAACATAAATCGTTGATTTCATTTCTGAGCTGCTAAAACCCACCACAGCTAAAAGAGACGTTTTGCAGCCTCACATTGGTATTGATTGCTACGTAGTGAACATAATTTACACAATATTAAAATGGGGTTCTGCACCACACAAATGCAAGCAAACTGCCTCAGGTTCTGGGTGACTAAAAGTGGGCCGGATGATACCGTGGAAACATCCCTAGAAAGTGCGCGCATACTTTCAACGGGTCCAACGGTCCTCCTTCCCTATGATCCTGAGCTAAGACATTTTGCTGCTGAAGCAGCGCTTCTACCTGATTCTAAAATACGAGGACAACTATACCGAATGAGTTGGCTACTTCTATCGTGATGATCCTTAAATCTATTTGAGCGTGTTTAAAAATGTTTCGTATTCCTTGCCATTATCCGTAAAACGATGTTCTTTGAATCGGGTATGTTTCTGCATCTAGTGCATCTATGCAACAATCATCAAATATCTACCGTTAAAATGTCCCGCAAGTTTTCTCCGGCTCACACCTAAGCGTGACCCTGCATTGGTTGCTGGAATTGGTTATTGTGGCGATTCGAATTCGAATAAGCATGATGATTACCGTTATGGTTCTTCATCGGCTGCTGATTCTGTCCACCGTTCTGATTCTGGTTCTGGCCGTTTCCTCCGCGACGACGACGTGAGTTGCGCTGGAAGAAACGCTTTCCCGGAGATCCTCCGTTACGCATGCCAGATTCTGGGGAAGACGGACCGTTGTAGTACTGTTGTTGCTGCTGGTTCTGTTGGTTCTGATGCTTATTGACCATGTTGTTGTTGTTGTTGTTGTTGTTTCCATTGTGGTGGTTGTTATGATTCTTCTGGTTATTCTGGTAACCATTGAATGGTTTCCGGTTTTCCTTGGCCATCTGGTTATTTCCGTTCTGGTTCTGTGGAACGTTGCCATTCTTGTTGGAGAAGAATGGTTGTCCTGCTGTACAAGGAAACAATATATTAGTATGTGCCATAAAATCTAAACAAATGTTGAATGGAGAAATTATGATCACCTCGAGAAGGACGACGCTTCATACGCTTGACGATCGGCTTAAATGCCTGCTTGTCCGGATCGTAATGACAATCAAGAAGTTCGTTCAGCTCCGTGCGCTCGTCTTCTTTCAACTCTGCAATCTCGTTGATGATCGCTTCCAGACCTTCGCGCTTCTTCTCTTGCCACACTTGACGCAAAGATTCGTAATCGTGGCCAGTTTCAGCCAGTACTCGTCTATAAGTAACAGCCTTAACCCTGGAAAAGTAAAAACAATGGTTGAAGGTCTGATCTAGGATCGTCGAGGCTCAAGAGTTTCTTACCGATGGTAGATTGTCGTCTTAAAATAGAGCAAAAATACCGGTCTCAGTGAATTCTGGCGCACAAGAATCTTCTCCTGTTCGTCAAGCTCGGAGATTTCAGTGGAAATCGGTGAAGCATATTCGCACAACACTGCGCACATCTTTTCACGATCCTCTTCGGTCAAGGGACGAGATGCAGAGCTGTTCAAAGAAGCAGCAGGAGCTTCTTCCTTCTTCTCGTCCTGCTTCTGCGCATCGTCATCCGATTGTTCAGCATTCTCCTCCGACGGCTTGTCACCTTCATCCTTCACTGCATCCTCAGCGGTGGAGGAGGAATTGGTGACCTCTTCAGACGTAGCTGAATCATTCGGCTCGCTCTCGGTTGGCGATGAAACAGGCACATTTACCGCATTGGACTTCGGTTCAGCTGTAATCAGAGAAGACCCAGAGTTAGAAACCATAGCAACCATCTTTAATGAGGATTGCACAAAATGGCGCGGCAGCCATTTTGTTACTTACCGGTTGCTAGGCATCTCGATATTTCGAACGCCATTTTTGCTCGATAGGCCGCATTTCCCTCAAATCCATCACGGGATCCTGCCTTTTCATCCAAAACTATCTCTGCTAGCTGACGAATCGTCAAGTACTTGATGGTCTTCGTACACTTTTCCTCCGCCAATTTGAATCCATTCACGAAGGACTTAACCGACTCGGAGAAGCGGTCCAGCAGCTTGTACTTCTTCAGCGCCTCGATGACCATGTACGGCACAAACTTGCGCTGCTCATGATACACCAGCACAATGCCCTCGGACCCCTCGTCCTCGCGACGACGCTCCTCCAGCCAGTCAAGAAACTCGTTCAGAGCCGCAACTTCCATCTTGGTCTTCATGACACGGTAGGTCTGCATGCTTTTCAGCATGCGGAAAAATCCAACCGTAATCACGCGAACCTGGTGGCGCTGACGGGCAGCCGGGTTCAGGTTCATCAGCGGCATAATGTACTGCGCATACTCTTTCTCCGGTGTGAATGCCGAGATCTGTACGATCTCATCGATAAGTCTACGACCCGTCGTATCTATATCGAGCCCGATCAGAGTGTACTTGCCATGCGGCAGCGGATTGGTGTTAATCGAAAGGTCCGTTTTGTCGAACTTGGAGGATAACACGCCCGCTGGCGTGTCGCATTCGTCGAAGCTGCTGTCCTCGTAATGCTGCTCCTCGTCATGTCCTACCTTTGATTCATCCATACCAACCACCATTTTGTACAAGCTACACAAGAGAAGGTTTCACCAGAACGAAAATTACTGTGCACGTTCTTTGCACAAAACTTGGTAAACCTCGAATGGTCTTACCTGAGGGTAGAGGCACTACGAAATGTTCACGAATGATAGCTAAATCGGGGAACTTTGCACGGGAAATGAAACTCGCGGATAGCACGTGGTGTCGTTAGAGACAAGTTTTTGAGGTTACTTGAAAAGTTAGTTCGTTCGGTAAAAGCAGCTTCCAGAGCGCTTGCACTGAGATGTGCCTTCTTCAAACGTTAGAATAAAAGTGATCCTGTGCGAACGAAATCCTTCGCATGCTACGTGACCGTCGCCAAACTGCTATGGCAACCCTGGGATGAAAAATGATTGCGTGTGCCAAACAGAGACAACTATAGTGCCGTTCTGGTAATTCCGCTATACTAAGGCGATCAATAGAATTGCTATAAAATATGTTAGTGTAGAGGAATATTCATGCCATAAAAATATGTACTTGTGGTTGTGCTACCTAATGATTTAATTTCTTTGTTTTTTCTTCTTTGATTAATTAACATTTTTCATTTTTCCGAAATTGTAACAGGAGTCTATAAATATGCAATGCAAAAATTTACTTGATATTTACGTTATGCACATATTTTTTCATAACCAATTGCTGCGATTTTAATCCAAACTTTTTGAATTTATGTAAACCAGTTTGATCTATGTGTTTATGTAGTAGATAATATGCTCACTAACTGTAATGTAAAGTAAATTATCTTTGAAATTTGAATAAAACATAACAACAACTATTAATATGCAACAAAATCATCATATATTGGCATCAACATGGAATCGCAATCACCTTCCAGAGGTCTGGCCCTCCGGTGTTGTACACCTTCCATCAATTACAATCATAACATAAATCGTTGATTTCATTTCTGAGCTGCTAAAACCCACCACAGCTAAAAGAGACGTTTTGCAGCCTCACATTGGTATTGATTGCTACGTAGTGAACATAATTTACACAATATTAAAATGGGGTTCTGCACCACACAAATGCAAGCAAACTGCCTCAGGTTCTGGGTGACTAAAAGTGGGCCGGATGATACCGTGGAAACATCCCTAGAAAGTGCGCGCATACTTTCAACGGGTCCAACGGTCCTCCTTCCCTATGATCCTGAGCTAAGACATTTTGCTGCTGAAGCAGCGCTTCTACCTGATTCTAAAATACGAGGACAACTATACCGAATGAGTTGGCCACTTCTATCGTGATGATCCTTAAATCTATTTGAGCGTGTTTAAAAATGTTTCGTATTCCTTGCCATTATCCGTAAAACGATGTTCTTTGAATCGGGTATGTTTCTGCATCTACTGCATCTATGCAACAATCATCAAATATCTACCGTTAAAATGTCCCGCAAGCTTTCTCCGGCTCACACCTAAGCGTGACCCTGCATTGGTTGCTGGAATTGGTTATTGTGGCGATTCGAATTCGAATAAGCATGATGATTACCGTTATGGTTCTTCATCGGCTGCTGATTCTGTCCACCGTTCTGATTCTGGTTCTGGCCGTTTCCTCCGCGACGACGACGCGAGTTGCGCTGGAAGAAACGCTTTCCCGGAGATCCTCCGTTACGCATGCCAGATTCGGGGGAAGACGGACCGTTGTAGTACTGTTGTTGCTGCTGGTTCTGTTGGTTCTGATGCTTATTGACCATGTTGTTGTTGTTGTTGTTGTTGTTTCCATTGTGGTGGTTGTTATGATTCTTCTGGTTATTCTGGTAACCATTGAATGGTTTCCGGTTTTCCTTGGCCATCTGGTTATTTCCGTTCTGGTTCTGTGGAACGTTGCCATTCTTGTTGGAGAAGAATGGTTGTCCTGCTGTACAAGGAAACAATATATTAGTATGTGCCATAAAATCTAAACAAATGTTGAATGGAGAAATTATGATCACCTCGAGAAGGACGACGCTTCATACGCTTGACGATCGGCTTAAATGCCTGCTTGTCCGGATCGTAGTGACAATCAAGAAGTTCGTTCAGCTCCGTGCGCTCGTCTTCCTTCAACTCTGCAATCTCGTTGATGATCGCTTCCAGACCTTCGCGCTTCTTCTCTTGCCAGACTTGACGCAAAGATTCGTAATCGTGGCCAGTTTCCGCCAGTACTCGTCTATAAGTAACAGCCTTAACCCTGGAAAAGTAAAAACAATGGTTGAAGGTCTGAGCTAGGATCGTCGAGGCTAAAGAATTTCTTACCGATGGTAGATTGTCGTCTTAAAATAGAGCAAAAATACCGGTCTCAGTGAATTCTGGCGCACAAGAATCTTCTCCTGTTCGTCAAGCTCGGAGATTTCAGTGGAAATCGGTGAAGCATATTCGCACAACACTGCGCACATCTTTTCACGATCCTCTTCGGTCAAGGGACGAGATGCAGAGCTGTTCAAAGAAGCAGCAGGAGCTTCTTCCTTCTTCTCGTCCTGCTTCTGCGCATCGTCATCCGATTGTTCAGCATTCTCCTCCGACGGCTTGTCACCTTCATCCTTCACTGCATCCTCAGCGGTGGAGGAGGAATTGGTGACCTCTTCAGACGTAGCTGAATCATTCGGCTCGCTCTCGGTTGGCGATGAAGCAGGCACATTTACCGCATTGGACTTCGGTTCAGCTGTAATCAGAGAAGGCCCAGAGTTAGAAACCATGGCAACCATCTTTAATGACGATTGTACAAAATGGCGTCGCCGCCATTTTTCACTTACCGGTTGCTAGGCATCTCGAAATTTCGAACGCCATTCTTGCTCGGTACGCCGCATTTCCCTCAAATCCATCACGGGATCCTGCCTTTTCGTCCAAAACTAACTTCGCTAGCTGACGAATCGTCAAGTACTTGATGGTCTTGGTACACTTTTCCTCCGCCAATTTGAATCCATTCACGAATGACTTAACCGACTGAGAGAAGCGGTCCAGCAGTTTGTACTTCTTCAGCGCCTCAATGACCATGTACGGCACAAACTTGCGCTGCTCATGATACACCAGCACAATGCCCTCGGATCCCTCGTCCTCGCGAAGACGCTCCTCCAGCCAGTCGAGAAACTCGTTCAGAGCCGCAACTTCCATCTTGGTCTTCATGACACGGTAGGTCTGCATGCTTTTCAGCATGCGGAAAAATCCAACCGTAATCACGCGAACCTGGTGGCGCTGACGGGCAGCCGGGTTCAGGTTCATCAGCGGCATAATGTACTGCGCATACTCTTTCTCCGGTGTGAATGCCGAGATCTGTACGATCTCATCGATAAGTCTACGACCCGTCGTATCTATATCGAGCCCGATCAGAGTGTACTTGCCATGCGGCAGCGGATTGGTGTTAATCGAAAGGTCCGTTTTGTCGAACTTGGAGGATAACACGCCCGCTGGCGTGTCGCATTCGTCGGAGCTGATGTCGTCGTAATGCTGCTCCTCGTCGACACCGACCTTTGATTCATCCATACCAACCACCATTTTGTACTAGCTGCATTGAAAACGGTGCGACGTTGGTAAGCAGGATGTTACACAATGTTTCATCGAGTGCAATCTTTGTGCAAGAATATTTTGCCACTTTGTGCTTACCTTTGAATGATTCTGCTTCGAAACGATGTTAAAATATTCACTCAAGAGATGAGTCGCCAGAGTTACTTATGAAGTAGATTCGTTTAATAAAAGTGGCTTCCAGAGCACTTTCACCGAAAGATGTTTCACCTTTGAACGTTGAATCGAAAATGGCCAAACGTGAGCCGAATTAAGCATTACGAACCATAGCCTGCTAGGGGCCTCTGACACTCACACACATAACGTTCGTATATAGAAATGGTCATCGTTTGTTGTCCAGGAGACCGTAGGATATGGATGTAGTATATAGCATCTCAGTAGCCCTAGAGGACAATAACGTTGATCGGTCACTTACGCTATGATTCTTGCTGCTATGTCCTTATGCAGCTGTTCATAGAAAGGGAATCGTGTAACTCTCACATGCTTAAATGCTAATTCAGAGAGCGTAGGTCGTTGACATTCTATCTTATCAGCTGCTGGAGCTGGTTAAAAAAAATCCATCGAATTATTAGTAGCAGAGTATAAACATCTGCGTGATCGTGATACATCACAGGAAATGATTACATTACGATCTGCGCCCGATAATTCGTACTTATATAGGAAACTATTTATTTTACCAACAATCGATTACCTTCAACTGCTTACCCCGTGAGCACACACCTTCCATGACCACAAAAAAATGATTTATTGCACCGATAGCGTTCAGTCTTTCAATCTTCATCTTTGATGCAGTTCTCCACCAACTGTCTGAGGTTTGGATTCTCCATAGCCGCTGCTATTCGTTCCTTATCATTGATCTGCTTGTTAACTGCAAATATCGACAAATACGTGCAGAATAGCCGAAAGCGGGGATAGATTAGACAAGGGAGTGTCTTCGGCCGGAACCGTTGCCGAACCCGTGCTACTTACTTTCGTCTTCCGTCGCGTGGGCACCTTTCTTGATGTAGATGTCCAGCTTCAGGCTGTGCGTAATGTTTCGCTCTATTTTCACCCGTATGCACAGCCCTATCAGCGTTGCCAGCGAACAGTGCGGTACGGTCGGATTAAACTCGACCCGCACCACGTTCACGTTGCCCGGCGTTGGCTCGTTCACGAATATTCCCTCCTCGTACACGACGTGCAGATCTTCCAACGTGCTGGGCTTTTCCGGGTCGCGTATTGTGCGCAGAAAGTCGTAGATGGTTTCACGCAAATCGTTCGCATTTCGGTAGCCCAGCTCTTGCAGGCTCGGTCGTGGAGGCACTTCACCATTTGCTGTTGTTCCACCGATTGACGGATTGCCTTTCGCGGCCGACGGTGCGGATCCCCCGGTGGGCAACTCGTCGGAGGTTTTCTTGCGGAAAAACGAAAGCATCACGAGGCAAGGAGTGTGATGGATGAGGAATATCAGAACACAATTTAAATACTGCGTACAATTTTCATCACGGGAAAGAGCGGAGAAACGACTGCACTGAATGTGATCAAGATTTGCTTTGTTTATATGCGACTTTGCGAAACGTCAACAAGTGAAGGCCTGTCTACACGGTGAGAAGGCCTTTTCTGCTGTGCTGTTGGTAGCACCATCGTTTAATGAAGGAAAAAAGGCAATTTCAAAACATAATTTCTTGAAACTGCAGAAAATAAATCCAATTTTGAGAAGTAATCAAAATAAAAACAAGTAAATTTACACTTTTTATTATGTTTTATAAGCGTTTTGCGATGGAAAAAGCTAACGGTCAGTTTGAAAGCGCTTCATGCGCGTTGACGTGTTGGGGCTCATGTCAAGACTGTCATCCCCTTGCGTGCTATTTCCTCTACCGCTCCTTGCTTGCCCCTTCGGTGATTTTCCATTCGATTGCAGAACTTGGGCTGGTACGACGGCATTCAAGAAAACCGCCCGCGACGAGTTTCCAAGCAAGTAGCAGCGAGTCAAGAGCACCCGAAGCATCCAACTCTGTGGTGCGTATCTATACCGATTTGCGGGATCTACCGCCCAGTGAGGGAACGCACATATTGAGGCGTGGTGTGTGTGTGTATCGAGAAGAATCTATAGATATCCCGTCCGAGAGGAAACCGATAGAGCCTTGGTGCGGCGTTATTGTTGCAGTTTCTTCTTCGGCGTCGGAAGATTTTTATCAAAAACGTTTGTCTCGTCCCCGTCCCCCCCACTGTTTCGTAGAACCGGGTCGGAAGAGTGCGTGCGTGTGTGTATGTGTGGAGCGACCTTTCGAGGGGTGTTTAACAATTATTTCAGGGACTTTTCTTGTCTTTTTGGGTGCGTCCCTTCACGCCTACTGGTTTCTCTGTCCCAAAAAAAATCCTTTCGTGTGTTCCGTAGCAACCTTCCCGGAGTGTTCCTTGACGCAAACGTCTCTCACTTTCGGTGGAGTGCGTGATCTAGTGTGTGTATGTGTGTGTGTTGTCCTTGGAAAGATAGCATTCATATTTTCTGTCGATATTTATCATCCCCAAAAAAGGGGAGCTCTGCCAATTCAACCCCTTTCTCGGGCTGGTGCAGTTTATCTTTCCAAAATTCCATTTTAGCAGGTGGTGGTGGTGGTGGTGGTGGTGATGGTGAAGGTGGTCGTTAGTGATTTGATTGCGTGCCCAGTCGCCAGTGTGCTTATTCTTCTTTTTCCCTTCCCTCTAGCGGTTCACGGCTACAGTGCGTGCACTTTGGCGAGTTGCGAGTTATCCGAGTTTGAGAAGGTAGAAATAAAAAAGGCAAAGTGCGCGTTCCGCTTGTGACGAGCGGACAGAAAAAGAAAAGAAAGCAGAGTCCTTTAGTGTGAGTGAAGAAATTAGAAGAACGTGCCGAGTGTGTGAGCGAAGAAAGAACCGTCTCGAGCAACAGCAGCAGCAGCATCCCCCTTCGCAGTGCGGCCGACGACACAACACATCCAAATTCCACACAGCAGCCACAGGAAAATCACATCAAAATGGTTATCAAAGTGTACATCAGTGGAATGTCCGGCAACAAAGAGGTAAGTGCTCTGAGCTGAAGGATACGCGAATAGGGGGAGGCGCAGTACACGGGATCTCGACTCTTTCTCTTGGCCATGGCCATGAACGGGGAGTGAACCAACACCCACCCCTCGGCATCCCACCCGACCGCGCCCGGGATAGCTGGGCATGCTTCAATTTTATATGGTTCAAGCAAGTGTGTATCGGCACCCGGTGTATGTATGTGTTTCTGTCTGTTTCTAGCGACCGTAGTGTAACAGTTATAAATAATCGCGTATAGAAAAAAGAAATACAACACGCCGTGTGTTGTGTGTTTGGTAAGCCGAAAAGCGAGCAAAAATCTCCCGTCCCAATAGAGAAAGAGAGAGAGAAAGAAAGCAACTAACAAGGAAAGAGAAGAAAAGACAGAATGATACAAGCAACAGCAGCGGGAGGGCGCAAGTTGATTAACTTCCGTTTGTTTGCTTCGTACGCGATTAGAAACCGGCCCAACCACCCCTACATGGTCAGAAGAAGCGGTACTTGAACTTGCTTCCCTAGCGCGGTGTGTCTTCTTTGCTCTAGGTGCAAAAGAGCCCATGAGGTGTCCGTGATTCCAACGGCATTCCAACATGAAAATGCATTTCGAAGCCAACTTTGATGTTCCTCGAATCGAAAAAAGACTCAGATCAGAAATTGGGGAATCATACAGCACATTCCGGGCGACATACAGCCCGGAGAAATGGTGTGTTGTGGCCTATGGATGATGTCATGCATCAGTTCCCATCCCTATTAGCTGCCCGGCCCAGTCATCGCATGGTGTGTGAGTCTTTGTCGTCATGCGTTTGAAGCACACAAACATGGAACGGCTCCATAAAGCGCTGTAACGTATCGAGGGTATGCTTGCTTCAACTGGCATCGGCGATTTGTCGTCCATCGTTTAGGAAGGGACCACAACCTATGATTCATAGCGCAGTCAAAGACGTCGAGAATGCTCTGTACTAATTCCCTAGAGAAGTCGTTGTGAGTTGAAACACAAACTTTAAAAAATGCTTCCAAGAGCGATAGCAGAGGGAAGAATGAGTAGAACGCACGCATGGTTTGATACGCCCGATGCATCCACGGAGCTGGATTTAATGTAATCAGTGATTCACATTTAAGTTGAACTCCCCGGACACACCCCAATGCGCTTGCAGTAGGGGTAAAAACGAGACCACAGCAGGACAAGGGTAGGGCTTACAAATGTAGCAGCTATCTTTGTTGTCTGTGCAATGGAATGGCACAGGAAATGTGAGGGATGGGATTGATATTTTTCTTATCAAACGGGGTTTGGACCACTCCAGTCAATTAGCTCATTAGCGAGGTTGTTTTTGAATCCATTTATTTCAAGTGTTCAATAAGTGGCCGATAAGCTTGAACATGGAAGCAGATGGGCGAGCAGTATCATGCGACGCTATCATGCATTAATTATGCAGACGAAGCTGCTGCTGCTCCGTTACATTGTAAATGTAACATCTGTATGCTCACTTGCCTGTCCCTGTGCGATATTTATTTAGGAAGATCTTCTTTCACCCACTTCAGGTGCAGTGTGGCACGATCGATGCAGACACGATCATTCGAAGGACGGAAGTTCAACCGTGTAAGAGAGTGTCTACCGCCAGCATGCGGATGTTTATTTGCAATTGAAATATTTATCCGATGTGCAAAACGGCTGCAGAGCAAACAGGGTTAGGGCTACAGGGAAAGGAAAATAATTTCATTTTAGCTGCGCGTTTTATGTCCAAATGAAACACAGTCGACGCTACGCTTTATTTTCTCTTATTCCATTACAGTCACTTCCTGTCGTACGGTAAAGGCGTGTAGGATGACGCATTAAATAAAGTTCAACTAACCGATTCAAGTTGGCCTGTGGTTGCCCATGGTTGCCGCCGCTGCACTCTGTGTGAGTTATGCCGCGCCGCGCACTGTTCGCTTCGTTTGGCACAAAATAATAATTGGCAAAAATGGTGTTCCCGTTAGTCCAACACACACACACACACACGCGCATGGGTCCATATATATTCTAACTGGTTGCATTCTGACTCGAAGATTGGAACGTAGAAAATTTCTCGGCAGGCAATGCCAATCGAATATATGGGCCTTGATAGTAAAGCTTTTTTAAGCCAAGCACACTGCTGCCCGTTGGATGAATTTTAATGGCGCGATCTGTTTGCGTGTTAATCGCAGCTCTACTGATCGTACTATGCAGCTCAAAGGCGCATTGGATTCGTTTGTTCCCGGGCAACATCTCAGATAAGCTGAAAGAGGGTTTGGAATGTTCCCTTGTACAGGCTGGCGGGACCGTACTGAGCAGAAAAAGGAATAACAAAATTCATATTAATTTTCGATCTCAGTTTCGTTCTACTTTTTAACATTTTATCTTCTCTTATATTTTAGTCATTCAGTCATGGCCTGCCGAATAGCGAGCGATTGTTGCGCCCGAAAGGTGCCCACCGGGAGCATAAATGACAGCACTCCGGGGGAAAACACAATTCGATTGTGGCGGTGGTGCGGCAAGCGTTGGCGCGTACATAATGCATCTAATTAGTGTGCAATAAATGTGCAGCACACGCGGTGGTGTCGGTTGGGTCGTCGCACAAAACCCCCACTTCCACCCCAAAAGCGATCACCTCTTCCGGCGAGGGCCCAGTTTGGTTTTGGTAGACTGATCTTGCCTGCCTGCGCGGTGAAGAACGGATGGAACCGTATCGTGAGGTGGACGGGCTTATCATTATTCAAGCGGAATGACTGGTCCGTGTGGCATAGAACGATCGGAACTGGGTCTGGATTGGGTGGGAAGAGCTAGCATGATCGTATCTCCCGTCCACGAGCCGTGCGTTACGGCTCACTTAGCTTGATCGAATTCAGTGTGCAATGAAGGGTTGCGGAAGGAATAATGTGTCTGATGTGTGCGGTGGCAGTGCTTTTGTTAAAAGCATTCTTTTCTGTAGGGCAATTAAGAGGAATAGAGGGATTTGTTTTCATGTGTTTTTGGGATGTAGCAATGAAAAATACACCGTTATATTTCGTACGGAATTTAAGCTCCGTTTGACTCAGAGACTTCGTTTGTCCACCGCCTCATACGAAGTAGCGTTAATGCAATCTTCAAAAGCACCTTCAATGGCGATGGTTCATCTGCTGTTGCTATCCACTGAGCTGAGCTTGAGTGTATTTATTGTTTTATGGCGACTGTAACATGTGCCAACTAAAAGGCACGAAATAAAGTAAATATTGCAGCGAAAGCGAACGATCCAGATGGACAACTACGTGCAATGTGTTGCAAAAACATTTAGGATGGAAATGCTTCGTAACTTTGAGACGATAAACGTTTGAAAAATGGTTTTATTTTGAGACCGTAGATTAGATGTTTTTATAAAGGTGTTGTGTTACACTTTTTATGTGGGAAGAAATCATTACATACTGACGAAACTGTACTTTTGCTTATCTTTGTAGCTACGTCACCTTTGAATATTCACTATGCGACAAAAAAAATCACGCTGTCACGCTGACCCGGAGTTACGAAATAGAGATGCGAGTGTTTCTTCTCTCTTTCTCTCTCCTTGTGGTTTCCAAATAAAGAATCAGTCAAGGCCACCCCCATCAACCAAACGGGTGGATTGATCGTTCAAGGAGAACGTCTTTCGAGCATCCGTTCAACCTTTATAATCGACGTGCCACCACTTTTATGTTGCATTGGAACGGATTTGGCAGTGCGAGAAGATCGCTTCTATATTTGGCCAAATGACTATGCTGCTAAGCTGTGTTCAGTATGGTTCAGTGCGAAACGACTGCTTTACTATACACATCCCACATCGAATTCGTTGACCGCATGAACGTTGCATATCTAACATGCTTAGGAAACCGAATCGCTCAGCAAACATTGTAACACATTGTTGCCGAAAGAGGGAGAGTCTCTCGTTTCGTTTTGGTCGCTTTTGATGTGTTTGTATGCCCGTTACCGGAGTGCTATTTAATTTAAAACCAACAAAGAAGTAGTGTTTTATGATTTATTTTGTTAGCTAATTTTATTTGCTTTCAGGAGACGCACGTACAAACTCTGTACGGTATAGCTTCACCGCGTATGTGTGTGCGCACGGCTGTGCGTGCTATTTGTATGCACTCAAACCGAACCGATCTTACGCATGTTCGTCCCGAGCCAACGCGTGTGCGCCGGGTGGCGTCTTGCAAACTTCGAAAGAGACTGTGAGCAAATTAGATAATTTGATTTTAATTGCCCTGCTTCCTCACCCAATGCTCGCCGGGAAGTCGGCTTCAACACAGTCCCGGGGGTTAACCGAACGAAAGCGGCCGGTGTTAATATTTTCGGTTTTGTGTGTTATTCATTAAAATGCTTGCGAAGAGCAGATGGAAATGTGTTCACCGAGCACTTTTCGGGTGTAAGGTGACCGGGTGGCGGAGCCACTTGCTTTGAGGTGGACAGTTCGCACATAAATAGACACACACGGCGGCACCACAGCATTGCATCAGTCCGACGACGGTGGAAAGAAAGTCATTCGACACCCGATCCCCCTGCAAGAAGCACAACCGTTCGAGCTGTTGCTGTTGGTTCTGTTGAAAAGGAAAGTGGTGATCAGTGATCAGAGCAAGAAAGAAGAAAGGAGAGCTCTATTCTCACTGTTCTCATTGACGGATGTGTCGATAACGGTGATCGTGAGCCATTCAAAGCAGGCGAAAGAGACCTACAGGTGTCCTTGAAAGTTGGCGAATTTTAAACACACAGACCTTTTGCTAAGCCAAAACAGAACCTCACACACAAACACACACACGAGAATGAGCTGTTATTCTTGAAAGGAGGGGGAAACATCTTGTTTAAGCTAGACCCAAAGGTGTGTTGTACCCCCTGTTTGCGCACTTGGCACTGTAACTTGTGATTGTAGCAAAAAAAAAAAACCGAATAACATCATGCGGTTCCCTTGCTCTCTGCCGAGTCGGCTGGCTTAAAATCGTCGTTGAAGCAGCATGCGAGCGACACATTCCGATCGGTATCAGTCGTTGTCGTTAATTGTCGTCGTTGGTGTGTTTGCTTTTCGGGCTACAGGCAGCGCGAACACGAGCAAAGACTACAATAATTTGTACATTTCCCAATTAACCGCAGACCGCAGATATAGAAATGCTAGTTTGGGGACATGTTAATTCTTCGGCATTCTTTTGTGCTTTTTTGCTGCGCGCTTCCTTCGTTGGCTTTATAGATTGAAAGGAGAAGAAACTGTTTCCTAGCGAAAGATATGATAACGATTAAGATTTATTGCGAGAGACGAGAAAACATTTTCGACAGAAGAACTGTTTTGACAATGAGTAGGTTTATGTAACGAGACGAAAATGCTGCTGTTTGTAATAAACAGGCCTGCTGCTACAGTCAATAACGATCCTCGTAGATCCTCACCGAAAGACACAGATCGCCATTCACCGCGAAAGCGATCACACGATCGCAAGTGTGTTTAAACACAACAAACCAATTGTCCAACAATTGATTGTACAGTTAAAATGATTGATTCGTAGCTGAGCGACGACTTTAACTGGCGCCCTAACGCGCATTCCTGCGTCTCCGCAATGCCTCAAAACCTCAATAAACTGAGTGCGGTGTGGGGCATCACAACATCTTTGGCGCATGCTGTGACGTGACACAGTGAGGCGTGAAGACTGACGCCACTGTCGGGTTCGTTTGGGGGTGCGCGAGATGAAGATGGCCATGATCGAAAAGCCCCACCCCCCTCCCCTCTTCGCGGAAAGGCCATTGACCCTTTCGCGATCGAATTTCGCATCTCAAGTGCAATGCCCTAGTTCACGTGTGTAAGAGAGGTAGAGAGAATTGAGAGAGCGAGAGAGAGAGATGGGGATATCGAAGTCTACATAAAGTTTGTGAGAGCAGACATACCTGTGTGGTTTTGCACGGCTGAAGATCATCACCTGATCGGCAGCACACGTGCGATCCCCGCCCCCGTGGTTTGATCTGTGATCTTCGCGACACGAAACACCTGTTACACCATAGCTCAATCATCGAGACGGGAGGAATTACGATCAGCAGAGACACGCTTTGATATTCTATGCTGCTTCTTCTATCGCCGCATTCAGATGATGTAAACAAATGAGCATTATTTAACGCCCGACCAGACTCGCATGCATTGTGCAGTGTGCTATGCTGTTGTTGCATGGGCCACAAGAGCTCCTCAACCTCAGGATGATGTATTACAATGGCAGGTGTGCTCGTATGATTAGTAGTTGTGCAGCTAACAAATAGTGGTCGCTGCTTTCACCATGATCATCTTCTTGATTGCGGCTTTGGTCGCTGACCGTGACGGATGTCTATGATCCGTAAGAAGAACAGCCAAGTGGATGCTTCGTAGCAGTATCTGTCGGGTTTGACATTGGTTGTTAGTACAGAAGAGAAATTCGTTCTACTACACATGTTTTGCTTGTGGTTAAAGCGTTACTTAACCTTTCATGAGATTCTAGGAGTTCTCAATTGTGTTCTATGTGGTTAATTCCAAGATCAATCAAACTCCCCTCACCTCCACAAACATCAGGATCAACAAGAAAAGAGATGTTACTGTCAACGCTTCGAGTTCGATTATAATTTGTGACTTTTAAATACCACATCACAACGGCGCACCAGATGGTTGTGCGAATCTCACACACCCTGCTTTTTTGCCGTGTTAATGTGACACGATCGTTGATGTGTGTTTGTAACTCTGTATGGATGGGAGAGAGGGAAGATTGTGCGAATGTGCGACAAAACTGACGAGATAATTGCTCTCGACGCATACTTTAATGTCAGGGCTGACGGCGTGAAGCGTTCGAGTTCGCTTCCTCATTCTTCAAAGCAACACTGTGTCTTCCTCACTTCCGCAAAAGTGCGTCCGGAAGGGGATAGGAAGGGTGGTAGAGATCGTGGTGGTCGTGTGATCGTGAAACATTCTCTTAAAAATATCAACGCCTCGGATGAGATAATACTTGCGCTGTAGCAGGGTTCTTTCGCCGTTGCGCCAAATGAGAGGTGTCTTATGCGACCTAAGCACAGAGGGTACAATTGGTTAGGTCAGTTGGGATGCAAATTTGATGTAGAAGCAAAGATGAATAAAACGAGTCCATATTTTACCTCCATTTTGCTGCTCGATTGACAGTTAGTGCGTTCTGGGTGAGAAACGCTTAACGAGTGTGGCATGTGTCCGTCAAAGGATTTAGTCATGCCACTGGCGGGTGTTCTCTAGCAGTCATCTTCGCCCTGAGATTATAACGTGCAGAATTGGGCCACTAAATGGTTTACCTTCAACGGACCGTTACGGGGCCATATTTACGGCCATAAATCACCACAATGGGGATGAAGAAATGCATTGTGGTGTGTGCAGCTGTATCAACCGTTTTGGCTGTGTCCGATGTTGAGTTTATGGTCCATTTAAAAGTGAACGATGTGACAATGGAAATATTTGCGACACTGGTAATAACATTGCACAAATGGTGTTATTCTAACGAAAAAGTACACAACGCATGTCTGTTGTTGATATCTATCTCTGTCCCGAATCACGATCGCGATCAAAATAACATTAACAAACAAGTTTGAACCCGTCGTGGTGTGTGTAGCTCGTTCTCGATCGGTATCTGCGCTCCGATGAAGATCCGCTCTTCCTTCTTTCGTTCATCCTCTTACGACACGCTACTTCCGTTTCAGTCCGTGGACGTTCTGTAGTAGTACGATGCCTTCTTCTTGGGTCGTGTCTGTCCTCGCCTCAACAAAAAAAAAGAAGATCGAAGATCTAATTTTATCTATCACCCTTGCTTTTGCGTGTGGTGTTTTGCGCGCGCGATCCTCGATGGCCCCGTGGGGCGATATGATGATGATGATGACGGTCACAGCGAAGCCATCACATCACAGAGTTGAATTAAATAATCGCCCTCCCCTTTCGCTCACCAAACAGACACACACAGATGTATGTAGTTCATGCCGGACAGCGATGTTGTTTGTGTTATGATCGTCTAGGATCATACTGTGGCTGCTCGTGTGTTGGGTTTGTTGTTTGCACCGATACAGCATCAGCATTACTTTCTTGTAGATGCGCGCTTCTGATGTTACAGTCGAACGAAAACCACGACGACATGCTAGCGAGGACTGTCTCCTGTATTTTTAGTGATTTGGCAAACATACACACACATACACCCGACACCAGCGTGTTGGTGTTTGTGTTGGGTGTTTGAATTTTCATCCCGCGCCACGCGCTAAAGGTTCGTCAAACGGGGCAGAAATTATGAAACAGCACAGAGGGAAATCCTAAACTTTTCCCCCAACCTGGTGCAATGATGCTCGATCGTGCTCTTCCTTTCTCTTTCTCTCTCTCTCTCTTCCTCTGTATCTGTGTTTTGCCGAGTTTTACCCGCCAGGAAGAGGAAGAATACGCGTCGTGTGTAGCAATTACCAGCTGTGAGTGATGGGAAATGATTGAATGAAATGTTTGCCCGTTCCCTCTCCTTTTCCCTCTGAAGGTGGGAGGAGTGGGTAGAAAACCGCGGAAAACCGAGTCAGATGATATGCAAAAATAGCATTTCCTTGCGCTTGAAAACCTAACGTGTGTGTTGTCGGCATGTAGGAGGTAATGGTAGCAAGAAAATGCTAGGGAGAAAATGCAAGGAGGGAAAGCAGAAGTGATGGAACTGTGTAGGATTAATAGGTGAATGAAAATATTATGCTCATAAATCTGCACATTACAGCATGGTGCAGCAGGATGGTTTTGTAGCTTGAGCTAGTGAGAAGAAGGTGGATGATGTGGTGATCGCTCCCGTGTCGATTGGAGCGAGCCGATTGAACGATGTTGATCGTGTGGAAGATCACGTCGATATCTATCTGGAGCATCACGCTTGGTTTATTTATGGTTGATCTGCATGTCGAATTGGTTTGCGGTTAGACACTTGGTTAGTGTAATGTGCGCTGTGTAGGGGACCATCATTGGGACCTTGTCAATTTATTTTATGGAAAACTTACTTCAAACGTGTAATTCGAAATGACCAACAAGTCAACCTGCAAGGTCTTCAGGTTGGGTGACTGTATTGCAGCCAACTGCAGCACTCAGGGAAATGGGTTCAAAATGTTAGTGGAAAGTGCAAACAGAAACGTAAAAGCGCTTGTGACAGTTGGAAAGTCCGTTGGAAGAGAAAGAGTCACAAGCATGAGGTTGTTGTTTGTACTAATTTTAGCACCACAGTGATGTTACAACTTAGTGTCGTAGTGTCTTAGAGTAGTAGTGACAACACACACATGGCGATCAGATGAGGTCGTCGGAATGTCCACAAAGATAATTGGTGGGCATGTAAACAAAGACATTAGTTGGGTTTAAAAGGGGACAAAAACAAAGGAATCCAGGAAGATCTTGAATATCCCAAGATGTCGTCCAAGCAGAAGGACAAGGTCGTTCGACTCCAGACATAAAGGAACTGCTTAATTTAATGGGACATCTTAAAGATCTTTGTTCCCTGTGTGTAGACAGCTCTTCTAGGAAATCTATTCTCGGCTCTTCAAATCACTCTGAAACCGGAATTTGAAGAAATTTTTCGTAAAATCGTTTGCCAAAGAGTTCATCATCATTGCCACCAGTTGGTGTGGCTATTTCTTCCGCACTTGATTAATTGCTTGAATGTCCGTGAACGAGGCGAGACGATTTAAGTCCGTTGGACATTCTGTGATGACACGTGAGACACGTACTACATGCGTGAAATATTAGTACATGAGATCAGTGTACTCTCTTTCCTACCGGGGGTATCACAACCGGGAAAATAGCGTTTAGAGAAGATCGTTTCTCTGCAAGCATCAAGTTTCGTTGCCACCGTTGGCTTACGACAGAACTAATGAGTGTACTTATGTAGATTGGCCAATGCAAAATACAAACAAACATGCCACTCGCCTGTCCTGCGTCCTCAGGCACACACCGGCGGCTAGACATGTTGAACGGGAGGGCAATTTTTAATGTCCGTTCTGTGTGTGTGTTTTTTTGCGTTTACCTTATGAAGATTTACCTAATGCGAGTGGAATGCTGATAGATTTCTCAGCGGGATATAATAGAGGCAATAAATTCATCGCAGCATTTGAGCTTGATGTTGGAAATATGCGTCCTATCTGTTTACTGAAACGTTTCTTCCTCTTCTTCTACCCCCTTTGCAGGTGAAGAAGCGCCAACAGCGGGTCACGATGATCATGGACAGCAAGCACATAGAGTATACGGTGATCGACATCACAGAGCCGGGCCAGGAGGGCGAGAAGGACTTTATGCAGACGAACGCCCAGCACAAAGGCTGCACGATCAGTGATCCGAACCCGCGGCACGCCCTACCCCCGCAGCTGTTCAACGACACCGAGTACTGCGGTGACTACGACGACTTCGACATGGCCAACGAGGTGGACAATCTGGAGGTGTTCCTGAAGCTGGCGGCCCCGGCGGCACCCGAGCCGGAGCACAAAAACGGCGACGAGACAACAGCACCACCTGCCACCGGCGACGACGACAACGCCACCACCGCGGCCGCCGAGGACGAGGACGAGAACAAAGAAAACAAGACTGAAGACAACAACGGTGCTGGAGCCGGTGATGGAGCGGAGGCCGAGGGCGCGAACGAGGTTTGAGTTAGCACGAGGCGTGGACAGTAACGCAGCGGTCCGCATTTGGCCCATGAGGACAGGGCCGTGTGGCAGGAGTCGCTCTGCACAGAAAATCAAATTAAAACAGCAAAAATTTAACACGCCCAACAACACCCCCGAGCGAGCGCTCGCGCTGCCTGTGTGCTCTCCCGTGTGTGCTGTGTGCTGTGTTTGTGTTGGTTGCCCTATCTAACAATTTGCGTTTTAGTGTGTTGCTTTACCAATTTTAGGGCGCCAAAAGAATATGCGGTATGAAAATATGAAGCGTCATCGAACGGCAATTTGATAATGAACATTACATTTGATTTGTTGTACTATACAGCATTACTAACATTACTTCCAAGCTTAGCAACTTCCATAACATATATACCTTCCACCCCCCAAATGGAAGGCCCAATGCAGTAAAGATAAGAGACTAACAACATACACCTCACAAGAGAGAGTAGTAAACTCCATGGCCGTAGCAAACACTGCCGACACGGTAACCTCCACAGAACTCTGCACGGTTGTAACCTTGATAATGATGGAGTGACATCTCGAACTCTATCCTGCTGCTACGCCACACTACTCTAATCCAATGAAAGTACACACAACACCACACTCTTCCACCTTTTCCCGTTCTCTGTCGCGTGCGCGCATATACATATATTGTTTGGTAGATTTAAGGTTCCGCGGGTAGATTCCGAGGGAAATAATAACGCGCCGTAATTTAACGTTTGATCGATTTCGCATCGGATGCAATCGTCTAAGCTCCTGCCGAGGTCAGCCCGCCCAAGGATTAGAGATTGTTCTGTAGCAATGGCACAGCGCGCAACACGTGCAATGGCCAGCCTTTGACAAGTCAGGAGGAAAAGGTTCCGTTTAGGTTATCGGATTAGTGTAGGGTTTTTGTTTATCGGTTGAGTGACTCTCGTAGTGGGACTTTCTTTGTTTATCCCTGTTTGATCCTGCATGAGGGAACTAAAATCATTTGAATAACTTGTTTTGGAAAAAAAAGCGTTAAAAGTCCTTCCATTAACGTTTGTTTGCATTGACGCACCTGTTTTTTGCGTGTGTGGCCTTGCCGGGTCACAAACAACTGTGCCCTGAATGATATCAGCCGTTTCGCAATGCTGTTGTGCGACAACGGCATCGAGAAAACTGTCTCTTATGCAAGAGAGTCTCTCTGTGCCCGCCTTGTACACCTTTCGTCACGTTCTCTCTGGCTTGGGCATATTATACCAGCAGAAAGTGGGGTTTAGCGGTTGTTTCGCAAACAAAGTAACCGATAAGCACACACAATGCAATGCGCACGATGAAATGGGGATGGAAAGCTAACCCGTAGTTGAAAAGACACATACACACACCGTATATATTAAAGTTATTTTACCAGTCTCATCGCGACCGGCAAACACCAGCATGCGATGGTGACGATGGATTATTTCGACATGTTTCCACACATGCTCTTGCAAACGGACGGCAGGAACCTGTGCGTGTGCTTCCGATTGCGCTTAACCGCTAATGATGACAGCATCGCAAGCGGCAGAGAAGCGCAAGTAAAAAAACACCCCCCCCCCCCCCCTCCAATATAGAAGCCATTCCTTATAGCCCCGCGTGGTATCCCGGTATATTAGTAAGGTGATACACTACGTAGTAGGCGATGCTAACTGTTAGGCGCGCGCGCGCGCCTCTTGTGAAGAACGTTTGTGCGTAAATAGGCAAGAGTTAGTGGCAGTGGTTAGTTAGAACAGAGGGGAGCGCGAACATTAATCAATCTCTCTGACCTATACCTCAAAACTAGTGTGCAATTTTACTCTCTTTTCATTTGTGTGCCGCCTTTTTCTTGTTAGCAAATAGATTTACAACGATAATCAGTCGAAAAAGCGAAGCGGGCCGGCGGGCGGGGTCGAAAAGATGCGGCGTTAGTTTTGAAATAATTCATTCAGTGAGAGCTCACGATTACAAAGTAATGTTTGGCACATAGATTTATATATTACATTCGTCAAAATTTTCAAACAAAACATTCTCAAATGAGCTGTGCGCTCTACAAAATTAATTTATCTCTTATATTGCGCGTAAAGTCGTAACTTTATCTTATGCGTGTTATTATTCTGTATGCTAAGCAGCGATAAGGAAATGGTAGAATACTGATTTAAACAAACGATACAGTAGGGGAACGAAAAAAAGGGTAAACACACTACATTACAAACCTGAAAACGAAACGTATCACACGTACACCAAACACGGTACATACAAACACACCCCACCCTACACGGTCATCCGATGGAGAAGAGTTAGTTAGCTCAATATAAAACTGAACTAAAGCCGGAAATCAAAAGCAAAGCAAAGGGGGGAAGTAATTAACACTTTGAACGCGAGAACAGTTAGGATTGAATCCACATTTTTAGAGGTGTAGCCAACGCCTTTTTGTTTTTCGAGAAGCAAATGGGTTGCACTTTATTGCGAGTTTTGTCCCCATTTAATTCAAATGCGCTTCGTTAGATGTTGAGTAGAATATTATGCCGCGGCCTCATTATATACATATACTATATTAAAATTAGCAAGAGCACGATTATAGCACTACGAGAGAGGTGAAAACAAGGTTCAGGAAATAAAAGCAAAAGTCTATCCCCGCGATTACAAGCGATTATACAAAAAAACACCCCAGCAGCGCGGCATATACATCCACCACCCCAAATACATCGTAGCGAAAGATTTATACCCTTTTTTAGCTTTAGCGTCTAAAATAAAAGTAAGGAAAATCGATCGATATCTTGGCTGATGACTAATACTGTTCCTATTTACTGTGCTCTGCATGATGCATTTGTGTTGTGTTGTGTTGAATTGTCTAACTAATTTATCGACACACACATTGTAGTACACGAGCTTATCATTCAGATAAGTCGTATCAGCTTTTCGTTTGACCATCTGTGTGAGCTCGGTTCTCTGCTAGAGTGAGATTAATTTAATCTTTTGCTTCTCGATGTAATGTAGGCGCTTGATTGCAACAATTGATGCTGAATCATGCAATTAATGAATATCCGAAATGGAGCGTGAAATTGCCAGCTGTTGATGACTAATACAGTGACGCCGTTTGTAAGAGATTTGATGTCATTTAACATTATTACATTTACCCCTTTCCATTATGAATAATCACGTTTCATTTCGATTTTTTTCCCTTCCATCGAACATTTTCCAAAATCCCTGCACAAACCTTACTGACGTTGCACCCCAAAATTGGCTGAATTCATCCATCAAAAACTCACATACACACCCATATATACCTGCTGTGCACCTACATTCAATTGAAATTAGGCGGCAAAGGCTCCACCGGAAGAGGCTGGGGAGAAGGAGCTGCAATCGGAACAGGAAGTGAAAGATACTGAAACGAACGAAGAGGAGAAGGACGTGGAAGTGAGTGAAAGTACTGCTGACGATGTCACAGAGGCCCTGAAGGACCTGACAGAAACAGTTACGACGGAGGAATTGAAAGAAGATGACACTCCTGAGAAGCAGGAAGATGAATCAGAAGCTGTAATTGACTCAAATGATGATCCAGATGAACCGCAAACCGTGGAAAACGAGACAAAGGAAGTGTCCGTGGTACAAAGCAATGACGATCCTCAAGTCACCAACGACACAAACGCAACCAATGAAGGTGAAGAAACGACCTCCATGGAACATGAAGCGAGCGTAGGAGACACTCAAGAACCAGCAGCTGACCTCCAGGAAGATCTCGAAGACAAAGCCAATGAGGACTCTTCTGTCGTTGATGAGACTCCGCTCAAAGACTCCAAGGAAGATGATGTTCAGGAAGAGGTTGTCAACGAAGAACCAGTGTCCGCTGTTGAACAGCACATCGCATTGAACCAATCGATAACAAAGAACAATGAGCAAGACGAGAATAATGTCGAACAGATGGAAGTAGAGGAGCAACAGAAGGATCTAACGGATGAGGATGAATCATCGGAGTCAGAAATGGACAGTCAAATAGAAAACCCCACTAAGACAAGGAGACCAGACTGCGCAAATGAGGAAGAGAAGAAGCAGGAGCAGGTCGTTGGGGACTCGAAAGCGTCCCTGGAACACGAATCTCCGTCCACCGATGAAGATGAGGTTTGACGGAATGTGATGCTACGTTACAACGTGTTGAATGTTTCGCGATGTTTAACCTCTTCGCTCTTCGCTCTGCTACCCCGTCGCTCTATCTCTTCTTCGCTATAATGTTTATTCTACTCTAAATATGGTCACTGTTTACTTATATGACCCCGTTCGTTCGGAATGTGCGCAACATATCTCAAGCCATTATTATTATGTGTAAACAGCTCTTCCAGTTCTTTCTCGCCACCACCTGTCTGAGGTTACACTCTCTCGAGGCTTATCTGTTTCATTGTGTATCACTCATCTTCCCTGAATTTCTACACACTTTCGCTTACTTCCCTAATGATCTCTTGGTGTGTGTGTTTAATTTTAACCCACTTTTCCTTTCACGCTTTACTTACCCCATTGCCTTTATCGTTGCTCTTCTGATAATGATAAATTCATTCCGAATCACCTAACCAATACGGTGTACTCCTCTCTACGGTGTGTCCGGATGTGCGGTTGTGCTTTCTAAAGGACGCAGCAGAGATGGAGGCCGACGCAGAGGAGCAGGAACTCCGACGTGCCGCGGCAGCGCTGGCCGGCAAGAGTGAAGATGCACAGGAGCAGATCGAGATGGATGAGGCGGAAGAGGAGGAGGAGGAAGACGAAGAGGAGGAAGCCGACAACGAACCGGAAGCTGCTAAAGAGGTCCAGACATTCGGTTACGATTGAAATTCGTGTATTAGCTTGTTGTTGTTTTTTAGATCTAGAGTAACGAAAAAAGAAAGTACACACAACACAACCTGGCTTCTTAATGCATGATGCTCGTTTGCAGCTACTAATGGATTACAATCACAGATCCCGAGTTTGTTTTACTTCCAAGCTTCTCCAATGAATGAAACTGTTGTCCCTAACTGCAAGCTCTCTGTGTATTTTGAAGTCTACTCACTCAAAGAATCATCCCAATCTAATCTATCTGTTTCCGATCCACGTGTATAGGACGAAATCTCCAGCAAACTGGTTGACACCGACGATCCCATGCTGGCCGAACAGGAACAGGAGGAATAAGTGCAAATGGAATGCGCCAGCCCCAATCCCTAACCATCTACTGACACACTGTTCAAATCGAGTCATCATCGTTCATCATCATCATCGTTCGTCATCGTGTAATAATCGTTTGTTTCAATATGATAAGTGATCAAATTTCGTACGAGAAAACATCCACCAGGCGCCTCTGCAGGAACACCAGAACGTCATTACTTCCAGTGCGCTACTAAGTAAGCTACGGCAGCCATGGAAATGAACCGATCTTACACTATTGTACTTTTAAAAACTATTTAGTTGACAAACGGTCTCAAATCAGAATGGCCGTTGCTGCGCGTTGCTTAAAGTTCCTCTTTGCCCGGGAGTGAGGTTAACACGCACACACACCTTTGATGGAGACCAACGAGAGGAGGGACATGAGAAGAGAAGAGCAAAAACGATCGACCACTACCTCTGCCTCTACCAAGTGTGTAGGTATATAAAGAGTGCTGTTTGCGAGATCGCATTTAAGTTTAACCACAGCCGTTTCATCCTTCCTCGTTTGCATGGTGCATGGAAGCGGTGCGATGCGAGCAGAAGAACAATCGACGTGAGTTTGTGTGTCTGCGCATGGTTTTGCTCCATTTCTCACTCTCTATCACAGTCAATTACAAAGTGATCATTTGTTAAGGAAAATTACGGTGAAAATAAACAAAAGAAGAATTTTGATTGTGGTGAGTGGTAGTGGTGCGTTGGGATGATGACATTAAAATTGCAAGCAAGAGCACTAAGGTTTGTGTTAACGGAAAATTTGAAAATCGACACAAAGCCTTACAACAGTTACCTGTTGCTTATCCATCGCTAGAAGTAAAATATTTGCAGCGCGTTTTATATACACGCTTGAGCGGCCGGCCACCTGCCCAGTCGAACTTCGGTGGTCCGGAGTGCAGACTTCAAATCTGTAGTCGATTAGCGTCGAAGTGGTTCGATTCCACCTACTGGGCGTGTATTTTGCTTTTTAATAATTTTACTTAATTTTCAAAAAAAAACAAATCACAACACACACACACATGTTTTACTATTTGTTGCACAGTTTTTGTTTGTTTGTTACATTTCGACATTTTCTTTATACTGCCCAATGAAGGTGCTCATAATTTCACCGTACCGTTATTCCACAGGAACACAAATATAAACAATCTTCTTCGCCCGTCTTATCCTTCCCAATACTCCTTCTACCTTGTAACCTCACACACCTCACATCCCAATTCCTCTATTTTATCCTTCACCGTTCGATACACGGTGCTGTTTAGTCGTGTCTATTGTTTTTGTTAAATCAGTTCCCTCTTTCTAGGTTCTTTTACACGGGCTTTTAGCTGCTGAAGCACAGAGTTAATGCGTGTTTGATGAAAGTATGAGTGTTTTGTGTCGATGTATTGTGTGTGTGTACTATCAGTTTTTTTCTATCATAAAACGTTTCTTCTGGTTGGGAGTAGGAAAAAAGGATAGTGGAGCGGGATCAGCAGGTTTAATTAACTAATTTAACGTCTCTTCTAACACAAAAAAAACCATTGATGAATGTTGTCTCGACTCTTCCCTGTGCCCTTGTGCCTGTCTCCTGCTAGTATTATGCCCTGTGTGTTTGCGTCTTCCGGTGTCGCACACTCTCCGCCCTCACCCTGACCATGCAGCAACAAGAACTGAAGGAATATGAACTGCATTTAGCTCTCCCGTTACCCGATTCCCGTTGCTCAGGAGCTGCGGCTGCTGCTGCGGCCACTTCAGTCGGTTCGTCTACGCGACTCGTCATCCTCGCCATCCGATGAGTCGGTGGTGAATTCGCTATCGTTCGCCTGCATCTCGTTGTGGTCCGATTCCGACTCGCTGATGTCCCACTGGGGCAGCTCGGTCGGGATGGCGGCCGGATCCTTCACGTCCAGCTTCAGATCGAGCTGCTGGTCCATGCCGATGTACGAGTCGGACCGCAGGCAGACGGTAAACACGTACATGCCGGCCCACTTCGGTGCGGTAAACTTCAGCTGCACCTCCTCCCGGTGGATCAGGTTCGTGACGTGGTACGGCACGGTTAGGAGCGTGTGCGACTTCCGGTCGCAGATGTACGTCCACCAGTATTCATGCTTTTCCTGCAAGTAGAGAGCAAAACGAAGGCAAACCGTTAAGAATTGTTGGCTCGAAAACGATGGAGAAACGATTGGTGAATTACCTCAGGAAACAGTGGACAGTGAACGGGATGGGAAACCTTCGATCGTCCTTCCAGCTTTTCCCGCTTGTTGATCTTTTGCTGGAACCTGAGAAAAAGGCAAATGTTTAATTAGTCTGTAAAAGAAGCTAAACACCTCAATAAAGCTTACTTTTCCCACTCATCATCATCATCGGCCGCCGCCTCGCTGGCATCATTGTCACTTTCCGCACCACTGTCCCCGTCGGCGGAGTCTTCATCATCTCCTTCTTGCGCCTTCCTTTCACTACTCTTGCCAGACTGCAATTGAAGGAAAATACAACACGTCAATACGATTTGCACTCATTCCCCCAGCTGGTTATTATCTCTTATCGCTTTCCCTTCCAATGACAACTCACCTTTGTTTTCTCACCCGGTGCTGTGGTCGACTGAGCTGCGGTCTGGTTAGCCGTTGCAGTCGCCGCCGCCGCCGCAGCAGCAGCCGCAGCCGCCGTAGCAGCGGCAGCAGCAGCTGCAGCCGCCGCCAGCTTCCGGGCGTGGGGTTTAACGGCCGCCTTCGCCTTACCCTTATGCCCCTTGGAGGGTTTCGGATGCCAGCCGGACTGTTTTTTCACCTTTCCTTCCGGCTTCTGATCGTCGGTTCCGGCTTCCAGCTCCCCGTCCGCATCACCATCACCGTCACCGTTTTCATTACTTTCCCTACAAAATGACACAATGTTCAATCAATGCCATCTACGATCGAATTAGACCCAAGCCCCGCGCACGTACGTGATTCCTTGCTTTTCCTTCGCGGTGGTGTCACCGAACAGGTCGGACATGCTGCGACGCACCAGCTCCACCGTCACCGTCACGATTGCACCGGCCGTTACGACGTTCGAATTTTCATCGTCCACCACCTCACACTTCATGCTGAAGTCGATCAGCGGCATCTGGCCCAGCACCTTCACCGCGTTGTGGTACTGCTCGTCGTTCAGGCTGCGCAGCGCCGCTCGGCGCGTGTCCGGCTTCAGCTGCGCCAGCTGCTGCAGATTGCGCGTGTTGTACTTGCGGGCGAGCTGGGCGCGCAGCTCCTTCGTCATGTGCGGCAGCTGCATCAGCGGGTGTTCCGATTCGCGCAGCCCCTGTATAACCATCGGCGACAGTTTCATGCAGTTTTCGATCGTTTCAATCGATGGTAGTCGTTGGACTGGCATAAAAGTATCAAAACGTTAGTAAAATATGGAATTGTGCCATCGGTTTTCACCATTTTCACTTACTCTTTCGCGCATACGCCAACATAATCAGATGGCTAACGCAGCTCACCATCTCCTGTATCAGGTACGGGCACTTGCGCACGATCAGCTGTCGATCGACCTCGAGCGTGTTCGGGTTGAGCGGGATGCGCGACAAATGCGCATGCAGTATCGCACGTGCCTTCAGCGAGTAGCTCCTCGCAAACGGCAGCTCCTTGCACTTCTCGTTCAGGTACGGCAGCTCCCGTATCAGTGCCGGAACCTCCACATTATCCGACGGCCGCTCGATCACCTGATTGTTGTGCCGCTTCTCAAACTCAAAGCTCGCCGCCAGTATCATAATCACGCGCTTCACCGCCATGTGCGGCGTTTTGTGGAAGAAGTACCAGTACATGTTGGTCGTATCGAGCAGCACCTTGTCGCCGCTGTAACGAATCGAACGGTACCACCACGTGCCGACCACGATCGGTAGCGCCACCATAAACACCAACCCGTACAATCCCAACACCCAAACCGAGTTTTCCTTCTCAACGATCCACGACGGCAGCGCGATGCCGAACGACGTCGCACCCGGGCCGTCGGGATTGCCGTACTTTTCCCAGTTTTTGCGCGCCTCATCGTCCGTCAGCGCTTGGTACGCTTTCGTGAGCTTCATGAACGCTTTCTCGTCACCCGTCTCCTTGTCCGGATGCAGTATGACCGAGAGGGTGCGGTACGCTTTCTTGATCTCCTTCTGGGACGAGCCTAGCGGGACGCCCAGTATCTCGTACGGATCAAAGTTGGACATTTCGTAGTCGAACTGGGACACCTTGTAGGTGAGAAAGGCTAGCAGCGCCCAGCCGGCCACGATCGACAGCTTCACCAGCAGCTCCTTGGTGCCCTTGTACGGGTCGGAATGTTCCATCGTGATGCGCTTCCGCACGCATCCTGCACACTGACAGTGTTCATGCTTTGTGGTGGGGTCTGCAAGTGGGTGGGAATGGGGAGGAAATACGAGAAAAAATATGGGTAAGTAATGTAAAATTACGTTTGCTTAACGATAAGGTTACATCGAGCGGCGCGGTGGGCGGTGGTACAACTAGCGAAACGGAACCTTGGGAGGCAAATTACTTCAACTTTAAGTTTGTCGCAGCTCTAACACAGCGTGATGCTCAATTGTGTTTGCCATTGGTACGGGGAAGCACATGGAAGCGCAGGCAGAGAACCACGTAAGCGTGGCATACTTTAATCGGTATGGTAAATTGTAACCCTTTGGGGCTTTCTAGACGAAAGCAATTATGTTCAGGTGTTTCCATTGAAATTCAAGAATGAATTTAAAGACTAAAAAATAAATATTCGAATCCAATATTTTCATCTTTTCCATGTCGTTACACACATCACGAGGCTCTCTTCTCGAAGGATTTTGGTCTTGTTTACACAAATGTTTTGTTCATGGCCAACTCAGCCAAGATTCGGCGTGGCTCGTCATCGTGACGGGCAGCGGCGAGACAGGTAAATTCCAACCCATTTCGCGTGATTTCGCCATTAGAAAGTGCTGCCAGCACAACAACATTCTTGTGCATCTTTCTTATCCCCTATCCCCCTCATTCGCCCGGAGGAGAAAGCGGCCGCCAGACAGGGGCCCGCCGCCAGGTAGGGGCGTGTGTTCAAGCGGAAACGAAGCAAAAGAAAACAAGTCAAGTAACTGTACATTTGGCGTTGGCCCGGTTTTTTGACAGCTCGCCGAAACCCCCGAGACGGCGACGACGTGTAGGGCCCGCGCCAGCACACGCACGCACGCACGCACGGACCGTAAGCAATCAACAGATTGCGAGAAGATCCGGGAACAGAAAACGCCTCCCGGAAGACGCTTCGACGTTCTCGATGCTTACCTTCCTTTTTCTTGCGTGGCCAAAAGTAGAAGGTGGTCGGCACCAGGATCAGGGCCAGGAATGAGAGTATGAAGTAGAAGAAAGTTCCTCCACTCTCGTCGTACTGAAACTTCTGTCCGCCCATCGCTGGGCCGTCTGCTGACCACTCGCTGCTATTCGCCTGATCCGATGGGGTATTCCTTCTACTCTCAGTTGCACAGTTGGTTTACCAGGGGATGCTGAGTTTTCGTGGTCGTCGTTGTCGTCGGACGGTGGAGGTGCACTTGCTTCACGATCCGGGCGATATATTCCATCGAACCACACGCACGCACGGACAGCGGGGAGTAGGGGCCGCGATCTTATTTGGATGTGTGCGCACGCCAAAGAAGAAAACTGCACCACAATCACAAGAACCACCAACACCACGTACGTGTACGCTTCGTTTCATTCGTGCAGCAGCAGGTGCGACAGCGGCATGCGGCTGGACGCCATCTTGTTTGATTTGTTTCATTCGTGGATTTTTTCACGGGTTCGAAGAGAAAGTGTTGATATTTTTGAAATATAAATGAATTAGTTGAATAATTTGATTATTTTGTCATATAATTTGCTTGTTTTATCGAAAATGGAGCGCATATTGTCTTTACTTTCCCGATCCCAAACGGTGAAACGTCAAATGGTACATAATGACAGAACCTGGCATTTTCTTCACAACAGAGCTGTCATTCTGTTGTTTACGAGAAAAGAAAATTCGAAATTCAAATTTCCAAAATTAGGGCTTTTTAAGTTTTTGTAAAGATTTTCTTTTTTAATTTAAGTGTTGTGCAATAATTTCAGATTAGAAAAAGAGGTGACGCAATAACAAATGCCATTGCTAACAATATTCGAAATGAAAATTCGACCGTTAAACCGTTGACAGAATTTGTCCGTTGGAATTTTTAAGAAAGGTTTTTACTTAATTTAATTTAAAATCTATCCAATGTCGACACTTCTCAATTGCAATGAATAAGGAAATACATATTTCAGTTCAGCCTTTGAATAGATTAGAATGCAGGTACCCTATAAAAATACGAGCCACCGTTTTATACAAGGCCACCACGTGTTTGAGGCGGTTGACGACAGCGCGTAAAGTTTTGCACTGAATGCAACACATATTTCTTGCAGATTTCTCAATGTTTGTTATTTACCCACCGGTTCGTTCGCACACGTACGTATATAAGAAAAGCACGGAAATAACACGATGCAACGAGTGCCAATACAACTCTGTTCTAAAGTTCGATCGTACGTGAGAGGTGCGGTCTCGCAAGCGCAGTGATCAACACCGATCGCTAATATTCGCCAATAAAACATACCCATAATACTACGGCCAGCCGCGATGGGAACAGCATCGCTGCAAAGGGTCAATGCTAATTTAATGACTGCGTTCTTTTGACTGGTAAAGCTCACGTAAGTGGCGCTCTGGCCACACACCACCGTCTGATCGCGAACAGTTTCGCTCCGCAAACAAACATTTCGGACGCGGTATTAATTTAGCGATGAACTTGAATTACGTAAAATAATTGAAACGTTCCGAGGTGGAGTGGAGGTATGCTCTTTTTGTTGTTGCTTCTTTTATGTCTTACTTTATGCTAAGTAATAATAGGTTGCGTGCTGGAATGGGCCCTCTTGAGGAGTGTCGTAGCACGCAGTCGCCAGAGGTCGTGCCGGTGAGCGATCCGTTCCCACCTGCGAAGGCAAGAATGCGTGCAGAGCTATTTCCGAACCCTGTGGCACTTTCCTTCATCCTCTCTATTCACCATTTCTAGCCCACTCTCGTACTAATGTGTTACATTTTAAAAATATATGTAGCTCATTAGCATAGCTCGCTTTGTGCGGATGGGACGGGGTCCACGGGGTGCGCAATTTTCTACCTCATTTAGGTGAATTCTTCTTCCTCTTGCTGGTTATTTTTTTTGCGACACTGGCCCCAAATCCGATGATATAATCTCATCTTCCAATACTCACCGCCGTGTGTCCCATTGTCCATATGGAACGGTTTTTGGGCGTACAGCGCAGCCCGTCCGACCGACCGTCCGTGTGTGGGATGATTACTATTCATCTTATGCTAACACAAAAAAAAAGTTATGCTACGGTGTTCGCTGCTGCGGCGCAAACTGCAACGGAACGAAACGCGCCAACGCGGTTACGTGTGTATGGACTTCCCGAATCGTGAGTCGCCAATGATGCGTTTGGCTGGAAAAATGCGTCCCCATGCCTTGGCCTTTTGCGGTTGCGGCGGCTGACGGGCTGACAGCAGGACCGGCTCTCCTAAAACGGGCGCTCGTGTGCGAGTGTGTGCCATTTCGAAGAGTGTGTGTGCCAAAGCTGTATCGACAGATAGCGGCCGATAGCAGTCGAAGGGCTCCACTCGATCAAGTATGGCCCTCACTCGTAGCGCATCTTCACAGTATTACTCGCAGCAGATTTAGCATAAGGTCATGCGGAGCGTTTACTGGACCTCGCGTTAGGGCTCCCGCGAGCCCTCCTGAGTTGGGGCTGATCAGTGGCGTACAATAATTGCTCTTACTCAAAAGGGCTCCGAAACGAGGACGACCTTACACGGGGGGGTTGATGATCATGTACGTCAAGCGCACACTGGAGTCAAGTTTAATGACATTGTTATGCTACACCGGGGTGATCGTGTGCTACAATTATGCACTTGAGAGTGAAGCAGTGATCCTCTCGAAACTAATTGACATTTAATTACTCCACTCGTTCGAAGTGTACACGTGTTGATCAATATGGTTCATTGAGAAATGCAGTGAAAGGTACCGCCGAAGATCGCCGTCATTCCTCTCGTTAGAAAGATGTTGTCAGTCCTCCGCACACCGCACAAAGGAGAGCCCCGTCCGATAAGGCCTGACCCATTTCGCAGACCCGCGCCGTGATTACAAAGGCACGTTCCTACTTATGCATACACGAGGAGGGTCGTTACGCGATAAAAGGAATTTTCGACGGCAAACAGTCCAAACAAGCAAGCATTACCATAAAACGGTCGTGTGTGTGTGATGTTTTACGCTCCGTTCGGTGTTACAAGTGGAGCGAAACAAACAAAACCCATCTCCAGGTGTGAGTTTACCCTTGAAGGATGCTTATTTGGGACGATAAAACTGTCACTGCTGTAGGTGCCCTTTCTGTGAGCTTCTAACTCCCCTAAGACACCCGCGACATCTTTACCTTGCCCTGCTGGATTAACTTTCGTGAAGGCGCGCCCTCCCCGGTCAGGGTTAGCGCATCCTACACAAATTTCACGCCTTCCGTGAAGGGCACCAGTTTCCCTTTTTTTTGTTGAAAACGGGTGACATCCGCTATTGATTGACTCATTAACGGAGTGCGATGCGATAAAGCGAGATCAAGTGGCATCTCGTTGATGATCGTGAGAATAGATTGCCGGTGAGCTCATAGCATCATAGAACGTGTGGGCTTGCTTTTGCCCGCCAATGAACCAATTAAACCCCGTTTAAAGCGAAAGGAAACGATGCATAATGCAGCCGGATCGGGGAATGATTTATCGATGCGTTGATTATTAGCTCCGATGACGAACGGTGGTGTCATCAAACGGTTGTTGGTTTTGGTGTAAATTCCTGCCACAGGAATTCAGCAACAAACTCGCCAATAATTACATCGCCAATGTAATGTAAAAGGGTTGTCACGATCGCGCACGCGCCCCGTGTGTGTTCCAATTATCGCGAACAATTCAATCATCGGGATCGGGGCTGACGGATCGGGTGTGAAAAGTATGATTTGTACGTCAAGCCTTAAGTGGCGAGGAGATGCAAACAAAAGCGTGGCGCATTAAAATATGCACGGGGGTTTGAAGCATAAAAAGCTGGCCCCCCAACACCTCCAAGGCGAGGTGCAAAGGCCATCAGACTCCTTGTTTTAATGGGTGCCATAAATCATCGGATCGGTGCGCGCCTGAACTCTGTGTGTGTGTGCGTTAAAGGATGCCCCGCGATGATACAACAGCGAAAAGTGCAATGCGGCGAGCGACGATCGCCGCGATGCGATAGGTTTGCTGATTTTTGTTCGCAAAATATGATTCAGGAACGGAACCGTTACACCTCCCTCTCTCTCTCTCTCTCTTTCTCTCTCTCACTGTCTCTTCTGTGAGTGTGCAAGCGCACGTATGTGTGTCATTTTGTCAACCGTTGCATAATGTGGCGCTGGCTGGCTGCAGCACGACGTTGTGCATAAAGAACTCTTCGCCTTTGCAGCGACGTATGATCGTATCGATCGATCACACACAGAAAAAAAACTCATAAGGACCAGGACATACCCGGGAAATGAGGTTGAAGAAAGTAAGCTTTGCATGCGTACGGCACATAAACGCGCGAGACCGCATGGAGACCGCAAAAATGTGCCGCCATTCGTCGAAAGATGATGCCTGTGAGTGTCCCGAAAAAGGGAAAAGGTTACGGATAGGTTAGGGGGACGATCGGGGGGGGGGGGGGCTCGATTGCACATAGCTGTATCGGGCGGGGCGTGTGTTCCGTTCCGTAACGCGATTGCTCAATTGCATTTACGGACGACTGTTTAATGGAGAAAAATAAAGCTTCAATTTGGAAGAGCTAAACCGTTTGCTGGGCAAATATAGATCAATCAACACACACCCAGATTCTTGGCGCGTCATCGTTGAAGATTCATTCATTCATTCATTCATTCGTTGAAGATTCTGTGCGTCATCGGTGGTGTTTGGGAGCGCTCAAACAGGAAGCTTGGGCAATTATGAAGACTAATATTGATGCGCGCTTTGTTGGGTTTTAGACTGTTTAGAGACTTCTATGCCCCATAAGAGACGAGCGCACAGTCCCGGAAGAGCGCAATTAATTAATGGATTTGTTGACTTTAATATCAAAATAAGAAGAAAAGGGCATTTGGTGGAGGAAGAGACAGGACGCATTTGTTTTAGATTAATTTTGTTTAAATAAAAAGTTTTGGCATTGGTTCCATCCAGGATCGAACTGGAGACCTTCTGCGTGTAAAGCAGACGTGATAACCGCTACACTATGAAACCGTGCTGAAGGGCAGCCTACTACGATAAACCCGGATGGCCCTTTGTTAAAAGTGAAGACTTTGTTGCACTTTTCATCCATTTTCATGCGTGCCACTTGTTTAGGAGCAGATTTTAACGGCAAATTAAAGGCAAAACGTTGATTTAGTCACACACTGCAAAGTGTCTTCTCTCGTTTTGCCGGTGATTACAGCGAACCGTCTGCTTTGGCGCCTCTATAACCCACCTGTGCTTCTGTATCATAAAAAAACCACGGGTTTCGGATGCGTGCTGCTGAATTGGAATGCGCTAGGGCAGGTTTTTCGCGTTGCGCGAAGCACGATTAGTTTTTCCGCGTTCAAGCACACTCGCAGTTATCACTTGCGGTTTCGTTGCGCCGCTCCCGGCGGAATGCGGCGCAATGTTTGTTTTGCTGTGGAAGACCCGAGGAAGACGCTCCGGTCGCTCTTGTGTGTCGCCATGTGTCGCCGAAGCGCCATCAAATGCTAAAGTTTGACATTTTGGCTTTGCGAGTTCGGCACACGGACGGACCCATTGTGGGTTGTTTTTGTTTTTAAGGGCGAGTTCAGGAGTGGCCATCCTGAAACGGGCACGAGCTGATTGTGGAGAAGAACTGTGTGGTATGATAATTACTCTCGCTGCTTCGCTGTTTTACGATGGTATGACGGTAAGTAATCCTTCCCAAAGTGTCCACTCGTGACGTTGATAAGTCGCAAAACAAAAAACAAAAAATAAAAACGTAATCAAACCGTTCCCAGACGGAGGATTTACATTGATTGATCTTCGGGTCATACGGTGAGGGGGACGGAACACACTATCGTAATTTTCATCGCCTCCGAGCTCGAGCTGAGCCTAAGCCGAGTGCCTAAAGCAGCGTACTGTGCGTGTGCCGCGGCTACTCGCGACGCTCGATCTGTGTTCGGCTCCCTCACGAGTAAAGCCAGCTCGATCTTCAGCCCCTTCCATTTGGTAGTTGTTGCTGCTGTTGTGGGGCTGGGGCCAGGCCCCGGCAGATTCGTGCACTATGCGCTGCAGAACAACAACAACCACTACTAACTAACGGCGAGCGAGGTGTACCCACCTACCCACCTCCCTCCTTAAGGAGCTTTTCTCGCGTTCCCAACGGGGAAGGGAGGAAAGGGGGAGCATCTCAGTTTTCGGCAGGAGTGTACACCACTATATAGTGCCAGCATTTCCCAAGCGGGGAGAAGGGAGCGACAGAGAGCGAGAGTGAAGCGAGCCACGGACTCGGGCACACGGTAGTAGTAGCAGCAGCGTGGGGTTCGTCGTCTGCCACCCCAAAAAAGCTCATATAAAGCTAGTCGATTGATGAGTCCTGCGCTTCATTCGTGCTAGTCACGCCGTCGGACCATCTTCTCGGCCAGTTCCTGTCACGGCATACGTTAGTCTTTTTATTGCTGATGTAGTTTTGATTATTCGTAATTTGATTATAGATTTAAATGTAATTCTTTTCTCCATTTTTCTCGCCCTAGAAACCGATCGAGCAGAAGAGTGATCGTGAGAATACATTGGTGTGCATTGTGATGAGTGAAGTGTGTTAATTGTGGAACGATCTCTTGAAGCGATCAGTGAACCGAACTGTGTGCATAAAAGGTTGATGATAGTTTAGGACACTCCTTCCCTCTTTCTAAGACTTACTTTCTGGAGCGTTTTTGCAAGCTAGACAAAGAGCGTCGTGAACAAAAGCATGGTGAGTGTTCTTTTCCTACTTCCGCGACAGTGAAGCTCTTTTGAAGCTCTGGGTGAAGGATTAGGCCGGCTATTTCGTACGAATAGAAAGCAACCCCCGTCTTGCCAAAGCCCCCTTTTTTGTTGTTGTTATTCGTCTCCGCCAAACGCTGCAAAAATCGTGGACAACGACGACAGTTCCACCCGGCGAAAGTACTCGAACCGAAAGATCAACCGAGGTGCGCGATCGTTTCAGCCGTTATGCAATCCATGCACAAAGCCAGTTCCGTCCCGACCCTGACGGGAGGCATCCGCAAACGAGCGAGGATCCCTCGAGACCTTTGCGACCGATTGTTCTGGGACGAATCCGATCGATCATTCCGATCTTCCGTAATGTAATCGATACGGTGCACCGCGATCGTTGCTCCTTTCTGGCTCTGCTCGCGGGTGATATTTATGGCACTACTCGGTCGTGTGTTTGTTGGCTTTCCTTCTTCCCATAGATGCAAGACAAGAAGGGAGAAGAAGAAGAAGAAGAAGAAGAAAAGATGTACACACTTTAGTTTGGTAATGATGATTATGTGATTTGACGAGTGATGTTGACCCGTTTCGGGAGGAACATGAAATAAGCGCATCGCATCCATCTTTGACCGCATCTGTCTGAGAGCTTCTAACGCTCTTTGATGCACACGCGCGCCTCGGCCGACCAGTGAAAGGGAAAACTGTGACGCCCTCATTGCGGCGGACATTGCGGCGGGTGGGATGAAGCTAATGTGCGTGAATGACCGTTTTTTGACCGAACCCAGGGAATGGGAATTTTCCCATTTAGACCACGATCTGGCTGGATCGCCGGTGGTCTCTCGGAGCGAAAGGCTATGGTTTTTGTTGTAGTTATTAGCCTTTTTTGTGGCCCACTGATCTCGTCACCTTCCCTTTTTTTGTACCGATTGGGAGTGATCGGACACACGATTTGTTCGCTGCCCTGCCCGTCTGTCCATCTGCGTCCATCTGGGTGCTTTACCAATTTTTTGTTGTTGTTGAATTTATTCTTCTTCTTTCCCGATGCTCCTCCTCCAGTTGGGTGATTGCACGAATCGAAGCGGGCCCCTTCAGAGGGCATTGTTCTGTCGATTAGTGCGGGCGTGATGATGGTTTAGGGCGCCAAGGCGGGGAAAGCAGTACGGAAAAAGGTTACATAAAACCAAACATCGTCGAGGCGTTTGCATCAAGATTAATCAAAATTCGGGACAGCGCACACACACTAATTGGATGCACTTCTTCACAATTCTTTGGGAATTGCACTGCTCCCTGGGGGCTGTGGGCCAGTTGTGACAGCTGAAAGGTCTGGGATCTTGAACGTGTGATGAAATTGCGATTCACACAGAGAGAAAACAAGTTACGATACTAATAAAGATATTAATCGATCGTGATCGCGCACAGCGCAGTGCAATGCGCCCTTGAGATCTCTATGTAATCATGGTTAGGGGTTTCAACTTGTGGTCCCCCCAAAAAAAAAAAAGCTCATCGCCTTCGTTCAGCTTCTGGTAGCAATTAGCGAGATAATGAAGCGAGACCATCACTCAATTCTGAGCGGGAATGTTACAGTTTGCTCCTCCAAGAAGGTCTCCTCTTTGGTAGTAATTAAATCATGTTTGTCCATTAATCTTGAGTTTCGGGCCTAACGTTTTTTTGTGTATGCCGAGGTAATGACATTATTATTTCGGACGGTCTACTTCGGACATTGGCCGATCGGTATTGGACAAGGCTAAACAGACGTCCCCGCCGGTACAGTGCATCAACGCATCGAACGGCAAAAACCCTCTACAAGCGATCAGTTGCGTATGACATTCTGTTCCGTTACGAGTATTGGGGTATCATCGCAAGGAAATCGATGCCAAAGCTGACCGACTTCGGTGCAAAAATGGCAACCTAAATTAGTGATGCGCAGCCGATCGATACGGTAAAGGTCAGCTCGTTTTATCTCACCACGCTGGTCCCGTAACAGTTGGATCGAATGCGATCGAGAGCAAGAGGTGGGCCCCCCGTATTGGGTTGAGTTGAGATTGAAATTGGTTCGCACTGGCAAAATACTTGTGCCTTGTGGCTACAAATTGTGGCCCGCAGCGATCAGAACGATCGAGCCGATTGAGATTGATCGGCTAAATCCGGCCGAAAACGCATCGGCAAAAGCTTAACAAGCGGGGCTTTTGAAAGATCCGGCAAATAACGCCCGGCTAGTGCATTATGTTGTTATTGGACCTCCCGCTTGCAGATCTCCTGTCCATTATGCAACGCAGTCGGGAAGGGAAGATCCCACTGCGTGAGCCGTTGGAGATGGCGGGAAAGGAAACCGTTTTAGAAACCTACTTTTTGGCGGTGCTCATTATGTGGTTTTCACTTTCGCGGATGAGCTTTTGGGGTGGATGATGCTAATTCACATATCGGCCAATCGGTTCGGTGTGTGTGTGTGTGAGTATGTCAGTGAGTCAGTCAGTCAATCAGTTGGTCCTACTGTTACCGCTTACCTCATGTAGGTGAACAGACCTTCTGGTGGTACTTCTGGAGAGCACTTCGACGCCATCGTCATCATCGTGCATCATAAGTGTGTCTTCTGCTGAAGCTGGCTGTCTGTCGGGCGTCTGATCAGCCGGGTTAAGATTGGAGCCGTTGCTGTGTGGTGGCGTCATGGGATTAATTCGATTCGACCCAACCAACCTGTCGCCGTCCCATCTTCTGGTGATCTTTATTGGAGCTCGGGAGAAGAAGCACACGGGTTCGGGGGTGGGGTGCGAGTTCACGCCAGTTTATCCAGAGGTGATGTGTGTTTTGCATTCGGCAACAACACAACACACACAAAAAAACCGCAATGCCTTTCGTATAGGTGGCAGTGCCGAACGGCGACTTGTTTGTGGTGTTTTGCATAATGCCCGCTCTGAACTCGCATGGGTCTGAATTCGGGTTTTCGGTGGGTGATGGCGGGCGTGTGTATCGAGCGGCTGAAGATGAGTTTGTTAATTGTGGTGAAAGGCTCGTTTTGCCGCACGCAAAAATAAAACATGTTGAATTTGGTTTTATTGGAGAAGATTCCATCTGCACAACCACGCACGCAGCCCAGTCAACGATCGATTGGCGACACAAAAAGTCACAGAAAGTGTCGGTGAATGGAGGACCGCTTGTGCTTGCACAATTGCACACAACACAACTGTGCGGAGTACAATTGAGTGTGATAAATCTAATCCATGATGTGGACACAACGACCGGGGTTGTTTGGAACGGGTTTTTCTTCTACTTATACCTCTCCTTCGCTCGTTCGTTCTATTTTCCAGATGTGGAAACTTCTCATACTCACCGGCTGTCTGGTGACCAGTGGCCTTGCCCGGCCGGACGTGTCGCATCTGCTGAAGCGCACGGGTGCTGACAAGCAGAAGCGCCAAAGCTTCATCGGTACCTCGGTGTCCGTCACTGGCAATGGGGCCGTTGCGACGGAAATTAAGTCAGGTGACGCAGCAGCAGCAGTGGAAGCCTTCATACCGCAGATCAGCTTGCTGCCGCTGCAAGAAAACCAACCTTCACCGTTCAAGCGGCTGGAGGAACGCGTCGGGTATGACTACCAAAAGCCAGACTTTCCGCTCGACGTCCATCCGGACTCGAACCTAGTCAACCCGGTGTCGACCCAAGCACCGGAATATCTGCCCCCAGAGGATGGTCAAGAGTCGTCGAACGTTGATCAGGTCGCACCGTCTAGCTCTCCGTCGACTACAACTTCTACAACGACCACTACTACAACGACTACTACAACCACTACTCCGGCACCGACAACCACTACCACGACCCCTGCACCCCAGACAAATGGTCCTTCCACAACGGAGCAACTGTTCGACGAAGACGAAGGGTACGGGTACAAGAAGCCCGAGGTAATGCTGCCGACCAACATCAACGAAGTGATCGGTGAGCCCAGTGACATCAATCAGCTCGCCACGACCACCGTACCGACGACGACCACGACCGCAAAGAACTCGCTGGAGTATCTTCCGCCCAAGCCGCTGCCCGAGCTGGTGGTGCCGAAGGAGCCGAGCAGCACACCGTCCACAACGCAACAGCCACCACAAACCGAACCTTCGACCTATCCGACGAGCCCAAGCAGCACCACTACGTACCAGGTCCAGACGGAAACTCAACCACCGTACAGCAAGCTGCCGGAAGCGTCCGTTTATCCCGATGCATCGGGCTCGGTGTCTACGGTCGTGACGCAACAGACTCCCTCGACGGAGATCCCCTCTACCTCTGCGCCGGAGTATCTTCCACCGGACAGTGAGATGAATGGCTTCCAGATCATTGTGAGGACTGGATCCGATTCGGACGATAGTGATACTACCTCCACGACCACGGGAAGTAGCGAGGGAAGCAGCTCTACGACGACTGTGGTGGTTCAATCCTTCGACTCTACGACAACAGCAGCTCCCGTCCAGCCAGAAGCAGACAGTCAGGTACGGGAGGAGCAGCCAGAACAGTCGACGACGACCGAAGGCCAAACAACGACGGCAGCCAGCTCACCGAGCAGCAGTGTGCCACTTTTCACCGACGAAACGGTTGCACCGGTTGATGACGCTTCGTCCGTGATTGAAATGATCAATCAGATGCAGGAAACGGGTCAGGTTGCTGGGCAGGCCGATTTTGTGCCCGAGCTACGAGTAGACGACGAATCCGCAACGACAAGCGAAGTCACAACCGTCCCATCGTTCTCATCCTCCGTTACAACGGTCGTCCCATCGCAAGCGGCGACCGATCTCCCAGCCGTGGAACCAACGGAACGTAGCGAACCAGAGCAACAACCGGAGGCAACGACAGGTCCATCCCTGATCGACCTACTCACCCCAACGACAACGATCGTGGCCGTCCAGAACGATACGATCATCACCACATACCGGCCGGCGCTTTCTTCCGGCGAAACGACGACACTGGTCTCGGAATCGAGCGCCGACGAGACGGAGATCCAGTCCAGGATAGCTGACCCGAACGATGGCTACAACTACGAGGCGCCGGAAAATGGGCTCACCGTACCGGCGGGCTCTTCCGTCCCACCGTCACACACGCTCGAAGCTGACGGGTATCATTATAAGGTTCCAGCGGTGCCGTTTCCCTAGGGAAAGGTGGTGGTGAGGATCGTAGGTGGGAGGTACCCGGGGGAGTGATGCAGGAAGAAGAGAGGAAGGCCCAGTTAGCAGTTAGTGGACATCCCGCAATGCCGATCTTAGAGAACCGTTCTTTTTTGTTGCCGCAACGCCATAATGACGATGTTTTGTTTGTTAAATTCGAAATTCGGTTGAAAGTCCCTCTAGGTCGTAATCAAACGGACGACACGGTTTGCTTTCCGTGTCACTCCCAGTCCGAAGGCTTCCCCTGCGTACAGCGTGGCTATTTATTGCAATAGTGTGTATATTAATAAAATCCCCCTTGATTTTTTTTAATGAATATGTTTCGTTTTGCAGCGTTGACTTGTTTATTCACTGGCCATTCCTTCATAATTGCAGCACAACAGCGCTTTGCAGATCACGGCGGTGAGCTGTGATCGGTTGCCAAATCATGCCACCCAATTCAGCAGAAGTGCGTAAAAATGCGTCCGATTCTTCTTGCCAATTGACCGTGGGGGCAGCTCGCTTTTATTGGATTACTTGGGCCGCTGGAGTGCGCTGAATGTAAATATTGATTTAACTCACAATTCAAGGTGGCAAGCGACGAACCTCATTGTTCCGAAAGCGCGATCGTTTTGCAGTTTTTTTTTGCAGTCCCCCTGGTCATTTGCAACCATTGCCCTGGGTCTTTTACGACTACCAGTGCGCAATGATTTATCATCGTTTTAATTAATGCGTAAAATGTGGCCCCGTTTAACTGCAACTGACCGAGGCTGACGAGCGCCACATTCCTTTGGAAGAGCTATTTTACATGAAATATCTTAATAAGTCGTAAAGACGCTTTACATTCATCGGTGGATGGCGGGCTTGCGGGAGCCTCGCCAAGACACTAACAAAAAAAGCAAGACCTTCGCCAAAAGTGGTTACTGTTGTGGTGGGCCGTTCTTATCAAAACACACTCCAGACCCCAGAAAGGGGGCGAGCATTGGTTTTAGTATTTTCGGTTGCGCCTTTGCCTCATCGCGCAATACTTTGATCGTACCGCGTCGACCGACGATGACGACCGACCAGCTAACCGACCACAAAACTGTTGGCAATTGTTTGGTGCATTGTTGCCGGAGTCCCAATTAAGTCAAATGCGCCATTTGGGGTGGGAGCCGGAGCAGGCTTTCAATATTATTTTCCATAACGAACGAATTCAAAGCGGTCTGGGGGGTGTTGTGTCTGCATCGACCAAGTACCCAGCGCAAACCCCAGACCAAACCCACCTCTAGCGCACGTCTAATATGCATCGGCAAAACTACCTTTACCAACTCCAGCCTGTGCAACTCAGAGCTTCCCGGGTTTTGGGCGGCGAGGTCTCACCTAAAAACCACGAAAAACGATTCGTTTTTCCATTCCTAGCTTCCATTTCTAGCCGCATTGCAAAGCGCATTCCATTCCACAGCTGTGCCCGTTCCCTTGGTATCTCTCCCACGGCCAAGCTGCAGTTGGAGCCTCTCCGAACCTCTCCGGTAAGCGATGAGATGAGGAAAAATGACCGATTTCCTCACCGCGATAGATCTCTGCATCTCGTCTCTATCAATGGTGCGGCATCAGATAGTGCGCGTTTTGGTGCAGCACGGCGTAGCGTGTGCCACAGCGGATCAGTGGGTGCGCGTGCGCCTCATGATCGTTATTTCCTAATTGCATTTTAGCCAAAAAACTTTAGTGCCTCCGGGCATTCCGATAATCGTTTGGCTTGCGCCAAAAAAGGGAGGTACAGCTGGTTGCACCCAACAGTTGGATTAGATTTGGAGAGTTTATTCATTATTGCATTCGAGAAAACGATCGAGTATTGTGCTCGTTACTCAAAACAAAACCAAAAAGCACGCACCATAAACGGTGCTTTGACAGATGCGATCCCGTCCGAACCTATTGCCGCCTTGGTTCGCGCGCGTGCTGATTCACTGCGTTTAGGGGGTGAACATTAATTTATCTTAATCACCTTCCAATTTCCAAGTTCCAAAATCCGGCTCACTGCACGCAAATGCAATTGTTATGTGCGGGAGCGGTGGGTTTCTCGCTTACTTACGCTGATGATCTTCTGCCCGAGCATGCAAGACGCGTTTACAAACGAGTGCCGAAAGCCACTAACGATCTTCTTCTCGGGATCATCTTCATTACTTGCGTGCGGTTTTACACTCACCACACCATTTCAATTTGCTGCACCGTTGCACATCTTCCTGTGTGGCGATCCTGTGCGCCTCGGTCTGTCTCGTCTACTAAACCCCCCAACACTGCTGATCAACTACTTTATCGTCTATCGGTGGTCTTCGTTTATCGTCTGAGGATGGTCTCGACTAAAGGAGCAAATCTCACCAGCCCTTCAACGAAAGGGTTTTTGTGTTTGTCGTTTAGTCGCGTTTACGTAACATTGGTGCGTCTCTCGTTTTTGCGCGGTGGTTTTAAGCCGCCTGACAACCACGACAACCCTTCATAAATCGTTTTCACCACAGTTTTTCTTCGTGTACAGGAAAAAAAAGAAGGTGTTTGGATGAGTACTTGCGAGCCACCCTCAAGAAGACCGGTCATGTGTAGCGTTTGGTGTGGGGGGAAAAGCGCACCAACAGCCTGTTGACAGTGTAGTAGGATCGTATCGCAACGTATCGCGCTGGTAGTTATTGATAAAGTTGTTGCCAGCACCGGGCCTGCCTGTAACGGAGGCGCTGATCTTTAACCCGAACGATCCTCAGCAAAGAGATCCCTCATTTCAATGGATACCGATGGGAGGTAGATAAACATACATACGCTGCCGGTGCGGAGGTTGTAATTTCGTGTCACTGAATCAACTCGGCGCTACATGATTATACAATTAACGTCCACCTGATGTACGACACAGTGATCTTTGCGCGCGCGCCGAGAAAAACGTTTACCATTCGCGAATGTAGATCGGTTGCACCCTTATCTAGTGGCGCCATCTGTGTGGCTTCTTTTCTTTTACGCTTCTCTTGTACATGGTGTGTTTTTCCCCTGGTTGAGCTTTTGTAAATGATATGTGTACAGCCCCCCCCCGCTCCAGTAAGCGTGATTATTTAAATGTCAATAAACGAAAATTGGTACGAAACCGAAGTTGGTGATGTATGTTTTTGCATTGTTTCGTCCCTCGTGTCTGTCTGCCTTCGCCTCAGCGCTTGCAAAGTGGGAAACGGGAGCCTAGAGCGTGGTTGTTTACATGATCGTGCACAAATTTCCCGTATTGCATCATCCATACGAGCCATTTCGTTTCGTTTGTGCGCACGGGATCGAGGCGAGGTGTTAAAGATTTTACTCCTTTCACAAACAAAAAAAAAAAAAGACAAAACAACAACCAGCCGCGGATTGCAATGCACACAGAGAAGGTAAGTGAGACGGAGAGAGAGAGAGAGACATTGCACACACGATTTATTTTCCCAAGCAGGAAGCACAGCACTGCGCTGAGCTTTTCCTCGTGGGAGCTCGTCCCCCCAAGGGGTTTTGATCGGTTTTGGAGCTGCTACTGCTGGCGCTCTATTGTCGTTGTCCCACTGATCAACGACGACTATGGGGAAGGAATATGGAAAACAGCTCACGTTTGGGTCGTTTCGGAAAGGAAAGTCGTGTGCCTGGCAGGCCGTAACAATTGCCTTGCCCTGTTTAGGACCAATTATGATCGTGAATGGGATAAAGATTTGTATCGGGAGCGAATCTGGTGGTCGATTTTTGTTTGCGACATTCGTGCGCCAAAGTAGGTGCAAGCAGTGGGAGATAGCAGTGATTGAGAGTGCTTCAGCTCGACGACTCCACCAGAAAGAATGATATCCATCCGAACCGATCGCTTATGTGATACTGAAACAAACCAATTAGCTGCGGGCCGGAGATGAATAATGGAAGTTTGGCAGTGATTAAAGTGGGTCAGCATGGTCTTTATGAAAGGATGGTGAAGCTTTGCGATTCGTTTGCTTCGGAGCATCCTCCTCGGTGCATAATTGAGGGCGCAATCTGCTGCAACCGATCGGCGTTTGGAGCCGTTTGAAGCCGAGATTAGATGAGCATGAGTTCCTTTCCACGAGGGTGGCTGCAGTGCGCAATGTACGCAATGTGCGCGGATGGCGCAATCGGACACGGACGATGATGAATGCGAATGTGTGTTGTTTCGACGCTGTGAGGCTCCAGCTGTAGGGACCAAATTAGCTGAAGGCCATCGCCTTCGAGATTGAGGGCGTTGTGGAAGCCAGCACGGGGTTAAAGGTTGCCGGTAATGAGCGACGTGCCGGTTGCGATTCCTGTCATCAGCGTCGAGGAGATACACCGAAACACGTGGGCTGGATTGATTGGGACGGGCGCGTAATTGCAATGTTGTGCAAATGGCGAACCATGGTATCGCATGTGTCTTGCACGTACCGTGGCATAGGTCGATGGTTTCACTTTTAGGTCCTACCTAGCAGTTAGAATCGTTTCCGATGTGTCGGTGTTTGAATGTGTTCAAGTATTCCAAAATCAACGCGCCTGTTCCGCGCTTTGTCACCAAACACCTTGAACCTTGACAATGCAATCTTATCCTTTGAGGCTCGATCTCTCGCTAAGGCTTATCTAAAGATGCACGCTCTCCCCTAATCTGGGTGTCGTAAAATTACCATCACATTAAGGGTGGGCGGCCTGGCAAGCTGCATCCGCAGTGTGCGCGTCTGTCAGCTCATCTCCTTTGCTCCGCCGGTTGTCCGAGGCCAACAACCCTTCCGCTCACGACTGCAGAGACAAAATAATGGCCCACTGACCGATTTGGCGGTCAATGTCATCGAAACACGGGTGGTTTGCGTTCGTGAGCGAGCGGCCGCAGAAAGAGAGTGGGTCGCTGCGTAGCCGGTGTGGTGAGAGATGAAGCGGCGATTACACGAGGTTTGAAGAAAATTTGATTTTTTTGTTTATTACGGATAATGGTTTGTATTTTTGTATCTTCAATGTTTGAGAAATAAAACGATAATTAAATTACAGTAGATCTGAAATTTACTTCACTTAGATACGGCGTTGTATCTTAAGAGAGCTATTTGATTAGAGTTAGATATTTGCTTCTACAACATTTTCTCTATTATTTCGGATTTTTAAATGAAACAAACTCAAGATTGTTCCTATCACTTGTAGCCAAAGGTTCAAATCATAATTTTATTTCCATTTCAGGTTCATTTTTCCATCCACACTGTAGTGATGCGGGTTGCATATCTGTGAGCTGTAAGCCAATTGCATACATTTGGGCGTACGAAACAGCGCGGTCTGCGAGTTTAACAACCCAATCGTTTTAGTACAGTAACAGGAAAGGATCTCAGAACGCTAAACACGCCCCGTAAAAGGATATGATTGAATATATTTGTTTATCTGTTGTGCTTACTTAGTACCTAACGATTACAATCATGTGTCAGCGTGTGCTCTCTCCTGTCTCATCCATACCTTCGAATGCGATCGTGTTACCGGGCCTCCCGCTTCAATACTGCTAATACGATCGTAACTGCTACTGAAACGAACATAACACCGATAAGGATAAAACGTAAGGCCTAGCCAACGATAATAATTTAGAACCAATACACAAGGCAACGTAATAACCTTCGATCACAGCGCGAACCTTTTTGTTGGCCGTTGCTATAGCAAACACCCACTGCCCAAACCCATGTTCAACAGGAAGCGTGTGGAGGAAAACGAAGGACAAAAAATAACGCAAATCGCAACAGATAAATCGTACGGTAGGAGCGAATTAAGAAGTAACGCGATCCACTGCTTGCCTGCCCGATGCACCTGTGGGCGCGCATATCGGACCGGCACGAATGGTCGACTGTTTTGGTAACTGTATTCCACCTTCCCGGCGTAGCGAGTGTCACTGTTAGTGTCGCTGCTCGGTTTGCTTAAAAATTAAGTGTAATGGAGAGGGAGGATACTAAAGGAATTGGGGACCGCTGGGATCTCTTCACTCATACACCATGAAAGAAACATTTACTAAGCTTAAGAATCTAACCGTGCGCCCCGAAACGAACGCCCTCCCCTAAAATAGTAAAGCCCAAGCTAAATAGGGGAGAGAGCCTTGAAATCTTAGTCAACTTCCAGCTTGCGGAAGCTGCCGATGACACCGCTGGCAATGTCCGCATCCGTACTGTCAGCCCACGGGATCGTACTCTTATTGATCTCGATCTCCATCTCGTCCAGCGCCAGCACAATATCACGACGTTCTTTGAGCTGCTTCTTGAACTGGGCAATGCACTCCGCCATCGGCACCGTACCGCCGTACTCCTTCGGCAGCAGCTTGGGATTGATCTTCGTCTTTGCTTCATCCCAGCCCCGGTGGACAAACACCCGGTTGCGCAGCTTCTCGCTCAGCACGGACAGTATAAACTCGGACAGCTTGTTCGCGAACGAGGGCAGGCTGACGAAGTGGTTCTCCTTCTGACGCATCGGCAGCGAGTTCTGCACACAGTGCGCCAAGTTGCGAATGTCCGTAAACGACCAGATGCTCAGGAAGCCGATGTTCAGCTCGGAATCGTCCGTCACGTGTATGTAGCCCGAGATCTGTGACTCCTCCTCGTCCTGCAGCGCCTCCAGCACCATCGAGTGGATCTTGATCAGCTGGGCCGACGTGAACCGGCTCGTATCGAACTTGCCCGCGTTGGAGAAGATGATCTTGCGCCCGTGCTCGTCACGCTCGGGCAGCGCGAACAGGTAGCCACTGTCGATGATCGCCTCCAGGTCGGGATCGTTAATGTCCAGCTTGAAGAACCAGTGCGGATAGACCTGCCGGATGGTCAGGTACTTCTCCAGCATCTCTGTCGCCGCCGGGATGGAGAACTTTTTCGTGCGCAGAAAGCGCAACAGGAACGGTGCGTCCGTGCGGCACTTGCGGATCAGCGGATGTTTGGCGATCCACTCGCGGAACTGCTTCAGGGCGTTCTCCCGCATGTCGTCATCTTCGCGCAGCTCGTCCTGGGCCATAATTTTGAACTTGTCCGGCAGGTCGAAGCTGTACGGTGCGTACGCTTCGGGGGCTTTGTTGAGGTCGATTTTATTGGTCATCTGGAAGGGGAGAAGAAGGTACATTAGTGACGGGTTGGATGTAGTTTGGATCAACCTTGAAATGACACATGCCGGCTGGTATAACTTTCTCCATTGCCGGCACGTGTTTAGTGGTATTGGTGGTGGTGGTGTTGGATTCGCTATTTGCCACTCCATTTACAGCATGAAATTGCTCGATTGTGTTTACGCGCTGACGTCGTGTATGGTCAGGGTGAGATTCATAATCGCATGGCAGTGCTAATTATAGAATCGTCATACGATCGTAACTCGCACAGTGTTTGTATTGCGTTTTGTAATCTTTAAGCAGAAGTTGAGGCAGTAGTGACATTATTTGGAGACATAATCTTTGTACTGTTAAACATGGCAGAGCTTTAAACTTTCGCAAAAGACTGCAGCATACGGAGACTACACCGTTTAGAAATTAAGCGAACAACCCTGCAATGTGTCCATTTACGATAATTATTTTCACGAAGGTAGCCTTGCACACTCTAACCGTTATGGATAAGGTCACGCCTTCTTTGATGTAAAGTACCAAAGCAGTAGATCACTTGAGGCAGGTGATCGCATTTTTCGGTCATGGCAAGCTTGACTAGATGATCTACTTACTTCACTCCGCTTTGAAATGTGCAAATCTGCAAGCGCGGATGAGCTAGAAGGGGCGCCTTTGAGATGGTAGTGAGACAACCGAGTCTATCTGCGACAACCATTGACACACATCACGCGTGTGTGTTACGTCAACAAGCGGTCTGAGACCTCCGCTCCTAGCCGATAGCATATCTGAACCGGTTCAACGTGCAAGGGAAAGTAAATGGAAGTCTGCTAGTGTGTGTGTGTGAGTGAGTGTTGGGAGCTCAATCCTACATTGTGACAGATCATCTACCTACTCCAGCAGCCACTAGTCCGTTGAGTGAGGTTATGTGAGTGCGACAGAATGCGAAACTTTCTTTTTCAACGGCTCTTTGCGTAGTGTTCGCGTGAGCGCGTGGTTGAACGCACCTGAAGCGTCTCCATTTCGTTGTAGTGGTTCATCACTCCGAGGATCCCTTTTTCGGTGATATGATGCGATGACTAACGCATACATGCAGACGATACAGCTTAAAAAGCTTGCACAATAACGGGGATAAGGTCGAATAGATGCGCAAAAAAACGTCTGCGCAAAGCGCCATTTCTAGCGCACATGGTTACGCCACAGAATGCCTAATCAGCTTGAATGGGGGTTATTTAAATATTGTTTCTGCATGGGCAGCTTTACACTAAATCACCTACTCGGATATTCGGCTTCAATCGAACCCGGAATCGAGCGAGTTTGATAAAAATCGCAACACACACACGCTAATGGCCCCAGGTGCGCACCATTACAA